>NC_065520.1:13457643-13489356 GCF_006386435.1 Epinephelus moara
TTACGGAATGTGTCCGACAGTTTTGCAGAACAGGACAGATGATAGACACCAGATAGTGCGAGCTAGCTAGCTAGCTAACAAGCAACCTGACGACGGTAACGTATGTATGAACTTTTTTACCCGTCTCTTGCTCGGTGGTAGCCATGGCGATGTCGACCCCTCGCTGGCAAGTCAGCATCTGAAATCCCTCGCACCAAAGGGCTAGTTTCATACCCACTACCCCTCGTTATGCCCCCTACCCCTACACGCAAAAAGGAATTGGGACACCTCTACCCCTCGCGGGAACGCACAAATGTAGGGGTAGGGCCAAGGGGTAGGGCTAAGGGGGGGTATTGGGACGGGCCCTAAGACTCTGACTACACTGATACGTCTGCTAGCTGCTGATTTTGGTGCACAAAAGACATATGATTCTCTCTGATGTTTCCTCTAATGCTAGCCATCTTGATTTGCTCTCCTCTTTCACCGGTCAGCATGGTGCAAGCAGCAGTCGTGGGCAGGGTGGAGGTCAGGTCGAGAATTTCTCGACGAACACATTTTTCCTCTTACAAAGGAAAAGTTGAATTCATTAAGGTATAAAATTCCCCCTTACTCAGTTCAGGAGTTCTGCTGCTAGGGCCTTGCTTGGTTTCGTATGACTAGTAGCTACTGTTAGCAAGCTTTCGGTACATATTGCTGTGTGGCTAGCATTGTTTAGCCTGCTTGTTGACTCTCCTGTACGTGTCAAACTGTGTTTAGCATTAGTATTTATCATTATCCTGTAATTGTCACTTGTTTTGTTGTTGAACAAAAGTCACACAGTTCCACCTTAAAAGCGCTGTTTTTCTAAGTGGTTCATGCTGTGCGATTTTCAATTTCAATTTCAGGTTAAATCTGTCACCCAGCCATCCATAAACCATCAGTACTCCATGGAGCCAGCTACATGCTCATCAACACATGCAAATACTTCTTGGCAGTCAAGTACATGTGCCAGCATATGTCAGTATGTGTTTATCCAGCAGTTAGTGAGCTGTGAAACCTGAATGAAATTCCCGCTGTGTGTTAGCATGAGCAAGGCTTTTTCCAGATTGCAGTCAGACATGCAAGGTCATGCATACAGTGTAGGGCGAGTCAGTTTAAACCCTTGTGGATTACTCCTCCTATATTTGTTTGCTAAACTCACATAGCTGAAGTCAGAGAGACAAAGAAAGATTTACTGTCTGCAGACCAGCGCAGATAATGAACCACAGTGGACTACTTTTCAATGCAGAAAGGTCAAAGGTCAAACTCAAGTGGCTTTTTCTGTATCCGGAAATATGTTGAAAAGGACCCAAAGGGAATTTTGGATTCTGGCTGGAAGGTTTTCACCCAAGGATGTAGTTAGGAAGGGGTGGCAGGAGAAACAGAGCTTTGTAGCTGTAGAGCTTTTTGTTATTGTGTGTTTTCTGTGTCTCTGCACTCATCCACCTCTGTCTCTTATTTCTAGATAATTTGCCAAAACCACAAACAAACAGCCTAGGCAGCTGCTCAAAGTGAAATAAACCACTGTGGTCAAAAGATCTTAGCTGTTACCTCAGCACGCCCTGAGCCAAAGACGTTCTTCTGCATATGACACAAGACGATAAATCAACTTGTGGAGCCTTCTCCGAGGCACTGGAAGGACAGCTCGTGCGTCTTTGACACTTTTATGTTCGAGACTGATTGACTGAGCCACATAAACACAATCCAATTCAATATTTTACAAATTGTCACAAGAGAGGCGTGCGTGTTAACGTGTTTGCGAGAGTGTGTAGAGTCCTCCAGATGTGCTTAACTTCAAACAAACTTTCCGTTGTGTCATCCACAGGAGTGCGACTTGGCACTACAGCTGTGGTTGCACTCCAACATTTACTGGAAACTTGACAGCAGAACTCGTCAAAATAAGTTGTTATTATCCGGTAGAGATGTTGTGTATCTCCTGTTGGCTGTATTTTAAACACGCATAATATCATATTCCCGTAAAGGTCCTGTTCAGGCTGTTTATGTTCACCTTGCATACTCTGATGTCCAAATTCCTAATTTTGCATTCATGCATAAGAAGTAAGCATAAACATGTTTGTCTTCTGCTTCAGTAGTGAGGCATGTGAGTCTTGCTTTTAGACAAACTGGAAAAAATGTGTATCTGTCCTTTAAAGTGAAAGTCAACATCGTGGATGAACACGCACAACATGTCAAATTGTGATGCAGAGAGTTGGGCTTTCCTGCCAAACCTCAGCCAAGTGATTTAGCTGCCTGGAGAGATTTTAGAAAGTTGAAACCAAAGCAGCAGAGGCTGAGATACACCGACTTTAATTCCCTTTCATGAGTCAAGCTCCAACAACACTTTATACTACACTACCCATAATGCAACTCATTCGTCTTGTTTCACCCTTCCATGCTCTCAGTCTGTGGAACAGGCATTCTGTTATAAACTTATCAACAAGCTTGTTAAAATAATTGAGATGTCACCACCATAAAATCATCTGGGTTGTTTGCAGGCAGAGGAGTACTCACCATGACGATGGATGCATAAACAGAACTGGATACAGCGTTGGCGTCGGGGCCCGGATCATTCCTATCAGAGGTCAGTCGTCTTATCGGTTTGGCCAGTTAGTTGGCACTGTCAGGACACTTTACAAACTATCGTTATTGGTTGGACTTGCCTCCGATAGAGGCTGATGGCTGGGCAGTCCAGCAGGGGCCCACATTACTGGAGCTAAAGAGGCTCTGCTGTGACTGTGTCTCAGTTTATTGTTCCTCATTTTAACATGTAGGCCTATTTACATAAGTTTTAGACTGGGCTGTGCAAGTCAATTTCAAATTTAAAGCCCCCGTTTCAAAATGAAAGCTCTCTAGTGTTTCACACACAGTCCAGGGGCCATTTTCACAAAGTTGCCGAGTGCTAAGAGTTGCTCCTTGTGACGAAATTCTACAAAAATTCAATGATGTTTTCTTTCCCTTAAAGTTAAGACTAGGTCCCTGTAAAGATAAAAGTAATTCACAAAGCATTTTAGCCCTTAAAAGAGCTCCTAAGGTGAAAAACGGTTAGGAGCAGGGAGGAGGACTTTTAGGAAACTAAAGAGTTTGGTGGAAACACAAAGAGGTCAGAGAAATATTCTCCAAATGCTGGATGACAGTGAGTAAATGAAATGCTACACATAAAGTTCTGCAGGGATATTATGTGTGGTTGATGTCATTAGGGATACGCACACATTTCCCACCTAATGCCATAATGCCAGGAATAAAATGATCACAACACTTAGATATTTGGCAACTGGGAAAATGCATCAGTTCAGCAGTGATGACTTGAGTCTGTCTCAGCCTTCCATCAGCAGAGTGATCACACTAACACTTTCACAGTCAGCAGTTCATTTCATTTCCACTGCGTGTCCACAGCTTGCAGGCTCACAAAATGGCCTGACTGTGACAACCAATCACATCTGTTAGAAGAATGCGTCATACCTAGCAACAGAGTCAACCACCCCCGTCTCCAGGATAAAAGTTTCGGTCCCTTCCTTGCTCAGACTTGCTTTGAGAAGTTTCCTAAATCACTCCTAAGCTAGGACTTCTTACTAAAAGGTTTAAGGCTTAGCTAGGAGCTCTTTGAGAGTATTCTCATAGTGTTGGTGAATACAGCCCCAGCTGTACACTTGGTTTTGACCTTGTCTTGTTTTTTGTTTAGTATCTTTAACCTGGAAATCCAGATGCCCTGCCCCTAGGAAATTTGAATTTGCTCTGCACGGGTATCTGGCCCTGATGAGCAGAACCCGCTGAATCGCCATCGGACCAATCAGATCAGTCTATCGCCATAGGAGACGAAAAGTAAACAGCCAAGATGGCAGCTGCCGAAGGACCGCATCCATTCAATTTAGCTTTGGGAGAAACGCTAAGCCAACTACACTCATCTTTTTCCTTGAGAGAGGAACAGAAGACTGCCCTAGAAGCCTTCGCTTCCAGGAAGGACGTTTTTGCCGTTTTACCGACGGGATACGGCAAAAGCTTAATATATCAGTTAGCCCCACTGGTCGGCAAACAAATGGGGCTTACTGCAATGAATACGTCACCTTGTTTATTGGTCTGATTGGCCATCGTACTATCCAGTTGCATGCGGCGGCATTTGAGATGCTTCAGTTAGTGGAAGGGTGTATCGGTGAGGGCCAAACTCAAAATCTTTCTAGATTTGAGTCTGGATTTCCAGGCTAAAGTATCTTCACATTGCAATTGAATTTTTTATCAATTAAAAAAATACTCAAAAGTAAGTGAAATATGTATTTTGAATATATTTCAAATTATTACCGGCTGTCAGATTTCTCCTGTTCCAAATTATTGGCATTATATTGGCCTTTAAAAATCCTCTGGTCCAACTGGACCGAATGGATCAAGTCTCAATAGTGAAACAACTCGTTTTGCGGGGGTTGTGATGCTCAAATACATGTATACACTGATTTAAAGACGTCTCTTTCACAATGTAAGTCTATGGGAAAAAGTCTTTTTGGGCTTGATGGCTTCCCGTGACGGACCCGGGAGTTGTACTTTCACTGTTTGGCACTACGGAAACTGGCTCCAAAGTGCAGCGCTGTTCCTTAGGGCTTGACCATGACAAGTAAACTGAACTTCATGTGTAAAATTATTGGAGTGCCCCTTTAATCATACTTTAAACAGTCACTGGGCCAATAAGAATTCAGTATTTGTAAGGCACAGGTTCACAGGTTCAGATGATGGTCTACGCACCACAGTTCCCTCCAGCCCCCAGTTCCCAAAAGCTTTTTGGATGCTGTTTTTGCAAGAACCCCCCTCCCACTCCATCATTCCCCGGCTGAGCCCCACCCAGGCAGGATACACGCAGAGCTAGGCCTCCCTGGAGCGCCTCACCACCAGCTCTGGTCACCAGCAGGTCAGCCTCACCACCAGACCCAGGTCAAGGGCTGTAATGGGTCCATCCAAGCCTGGAAAAACAGCCTGAGGGCTGGAGAGTAAGCCTGGGAATCTGGCCTTTACCTGCTGCAGAATGAATGGAAAGACAGATGGAAAAAGAGAGACACATTGAAGCTGACATCTTAACAAGTCACTTAATCTGATATTTTGTGCTTGGAACTTTTTATTAAAGCATGTGAAAAGGGGAGAATGGGGTGAGATAATTGTGCTTAGTTCCAGTATAAATCTTGTTTCAAGAATTCGTTTCAAGCCAGTGTTTTTCTTTCTCTGATCCACCTAATTGGGTTTTGTGGAATTTTGGTATTGGCTTTGTCTTCAGTAATTTCATTACTGAATCAAAAAATCCCATGAAGAGTTATTTGTTTATGTCTTTAAGAAGAATGTGTTTTTAGAGGTCATAAGATGGGAATTGTTTGGCAATGCAGAAATACAGTTGAAATTAAACTAATTGCATGTGTGAGCATGAGAGGGCCCATATGGATGTGTGCAGTTGGACTGGGTTGGGCAGGTTTTCTGTGCTGTGGTCCTGTCGCTGGTATCCATCTGCCCTCTGCATTTTGTACCAGTTTGGATGTGTTCGCCCCCGCGAGGAATGCAAGGCTTGCAATGAATTTTGCATCACAAGGCGGCTTTTTTTTCCTGCTCTGGTTTTGTCCATCAGTGCCATGTGGTTTCTGGCAGGCTAGAGGTCAGAGATGTAGCGGGCTTGTATGTGGCTGGGAAGAAATGTGCACCGGGAAGTCATGGAGGAACTTTGTCCCTTCTCGGTGTGACATCCAGTATGAGACTCTTCATTCAGTGGTGTTACTGGAAAGATTCTCTGACCATCTCCCTTTTAATGCTTCCCTTATCTTCTGCTGATGTTAAGATCGCTGTATTTCAACTATGCAGTTGAAGTGTGATATCAATGTCATGCCTTTCATTTCCTGTTGACTTTGCTGACAGACAGACAGCCACATTACCGTAGTCCCCACTGCCAACCCCTCTGGTCTTCACTGGATAACTAGCCTTAGTACTGGGACTACGCTGCTGCAGAACCATGGTGGCCACCCTCCAGTCTCCACCCAGGTAGCTGCCGTGGTGTCACCCATTGGTTTGTGGACCTCCATTTTCAAGCCTCGACTTAAGCATTCCGGCGGTTGCCATCTTGGTTTTTGGAGCCAGAAGTGACCATATCTGGGTGAGAGGCTGGTGCTGTGGAGGAGCAAGGGATGGCTCTGACTCCACCCTTAATTGTGCGTGACTTTAAGCCTCAAAAAAATGTAAACAAGTGAGATATATACCATTTCACCCTTGTACGGTTGTCATGAACTGGGAAATTATATCCAAAGACAAAAAGTGCTTTTTGTACCAGGCTGTAAACATGTTTATTTCTGCTGTAAAGTTGAGTATTTTAACACAGGTTTGTATGGGCTTGACTGGCTTCTGGAGCCAGCCCCAAGTGGCCATTAGAGGAACTGCAGTTTTTGGTACTTCCATGTCGGCTTCATTTTTCAGCCCTGGAGGTTGCCGCTTGATCTCAGGTGATTTAATCACAAGTGGACAGTGATAATTAAGACGCATTGTGATCCAATCACTCAAACTATTGCTGAGGTGGTCTGGACGCAAGTCCTGATGCGTCCCTGACAAGGACTACCTCATCATTGGCAGGACGTGGTGGTTGTTTTGGTGATAGTGTGCTAACGCTCTATAATGTACCCATTTTACATCGAGTTGGACAAAGTGTTGTGTGGGGGAATTCTGCTAAAAGCATCAACACAACCAATGGTAATACCAGGTCTAAACAGGCTCAAATATTCTCAGCAGTTGACAGATTAACAATCAACAATTGACATCCCTACTGTACTTGTTCAAACTCTTGGACCTGATCTGAAATCAGCTTGAGGAAAACTTGCCCAAACCCCAACCAGGAATGCTATCCTGGCCTAGCTCATCATTACAGCGAAAGGGAAAACAAACCCAGACCTGCTACTATTTTACTGAGCACTTTAAAAACTTCTTAGGAGTAAAATACATTTTTCATGCCCCTTATGGCTCTGTGTTCTTATCTGTACCGCTCCTGACTGAAACAGGGCTTCAGTTAATCCTAGCAAGTTCACACTTTATCAAAAGTTCAATCCTGAAAAAGTCAAAAAGCTGCCAGGTCAAGGTTCTGGCTGTTTGGCTGAAAACATTTAGGCTATAGCAGCGCTTTTCTCTTAAAGGCATGCACTTTGTCAACATTCCTGGTTAATTAGGGGTTAAATGAGGGGATGTATTTAAGAAATTAGATATTTCCAATTGATTTTTCATAAGAGGTGCTCACGTATTCCTTATCAGGTGTACTTTTTCTTCCATGGGTGTTTCTGGGCATTCAGTGAAACAAACAACCGCACAATTCACTGCGTATATTCCAGACAAAAACAGCATTTTGGTATGCAGGAATGCCTTATGTGGTTAAAACTGTAGGAAAGCAGCTTTCACTGCTCAGATAGAACAAAATGTTATTTATGTTGAGAGAGCGTGTAATGGCTAAAAGATGGTTAGCGTATTCACAGAGAACATACCATAGAGACAAATGCGACTATGCATGCGTACACACCCATGCATGTACCCAAGGTCATACCTACAAAACACACCCTCAAATTACTGTTTGGCTTAGCTAGCAGGAAGTAGGTAAGCCCACTCAATCTGACCGTAGCCATGCCGACGACCAATGAGAGCGGGGGGTTAATGAAGGAGTGAGTGGCCTGTCTCGCCAAGAGAGATTGTCAGTCATTCTCTCGTTGGCATGAATTCAAAGAATGTGGGCAGAGCGGCAGTGGACAGTCTGAGACACCTAAATTAACAAAAAGGAGAAGAGGAAGGATGGGAGGAGGAGAGAGGAGGAAGTAAAGGAGGAGAGAAGAAGCTGGAAAGCACCTGAAGTGTGAGTCAGGGGAGGAAGAGGAGGAGGAGGGCTGGTTGCAGCTGCAATAACACTGTCTGGCAGTCCAAGGGGGAGCTGTTAGACTTACAGCACCCTGTGTACACACAGACACATATACACCTAATGTGCATGCTCGTCCATATGCTCTAAAAACATTTTCTCATCCGCCCCGAGTTTCTCGTGTCGCACTGTGTGTGTGTGCACCTTAGAAAACACATTAATCAGCAGCGGCCTCCTCTCGCTCAACACAATGCAGGAACAAGGACGGTACATGTCATTATAGGCACAGGTCAGCTAGTGCAGCCAGCCACAGGCATGGCCACAGCCGCTGATCTACACCCCCACATCTGGCAGCCTGGGATCTGGCCTTGGCCTCAGTTCACAGCTTGTGGTGGTCTGCTCCGGGTCTGGGTTTCCCAAAAGCTTCTCGCCTTGCGTCTTGTCTTGGTGAACCATAGCTGGACTCTGTGTCGAAGCGAGAGAGCACTTGAGACCTGCTGGTTTGCAGCCTGAAAGCTACACAGGACGCAGTGTGCTGTTTACTTTGGTTATGGCAGTGCTTAAACGAAAAATAAACACTAGTATGAATCCTAAGTGTTGTCGTAATGTGAGGTCACGGTGGTAGCAAACACGGCGTAGATGTAGACGCGTGAGAAGAGCGCAGTTCAGAGAAAATATTCAGTGTGTGGTGGGGAGCAGATTATTGACACACAAAGACTGCGCTTGGAGTTAGCAGCTACAGCACATTTAGTTGAGCTTCGGTTTACTGTAAATAGCCTCTCTTCTGTACAGCTGCAAGTTGAATGTGACATGTTTTCACTCTGGTGAGGAAATGACATCATCTGACTCTCCTCACTTTACTCTCCTTGTGAGTTCGCTCACATTTTACACTTTACTACTCTGGAGAATTGTCCTCCTCCTTGTTGGAGCTCGGCATGGAAAACAGAACTTGTTTAAAGCTGAATGTTGATTTCGAAACAATAAAGTGAAATATTTTTCTGTCCTCGGAGCATTGGAGCCAAAGTTACACTAATTTAACCTTTGATTCTTTGTGCACATCACAATATATACTGAAGTTGAAGTTAACATTTTGCACCATACGTGAGTTTGGTTTGAACTGATTTTCACCCGAGGTTCATTTCTCTATCCACCCAAAAGTTTTGTTCCAAGCTGGAAGAAGACATTGACCACAACAGATTATAGCAAATTAGCCATATCTACTTGCATATCTGACTACAGCTCAACTTTCTTGAGGCCCTGGCAACACTTGGTTCAGGTTAGGGAAAGATTGTGTTCTAGTTAAACACTGAAAAACAATTCAGTCCATTTTTCCTTTACTCCAAAAACCGTTGCCTCTGAAGTCCACCAAAAGATGATAAAAAAGGCCTCTCACACTTCATTTTCTTAGCCCTGGGTTTAATGTCTGTTTGAGCATATGACTATTTATGTTCTAAGATGATGCCTGACTACACTTTAACAGCAAGAAACAATGTTAAAATGTCGCCACAAGCAGGGCTTCATGTGAGAGCTGTGCTGAAACATCAGAAAGAGAACAGTGAAGAAAAGGGCCTGAAAAATAGACCTCTACAGAGTGTCTCAGGAATGAGTCCTGAATCGGAAAATTAGGGAGCATTTTAGAGCTTCCGGTTCCCTCGTCTTGAAGTCAATGGGTTTTTGAATGAGTTTTTGGTTAGATGCCTGAAATATGGTCTGTGGTTAACACAAGCCAAAGAGACTTTTACATTATGTTCTAGAACATAAAATACATCAGTAAATACACCACTCATCTGTTTTGAAGCCTTTGTGTGTCTTAGAAAAGGTGGTTGCTAACAAGTGGCCAAATGAGACTACAGAACATCATCACGCCGAACATAGCTTTACAGGCTTTTTATGGTGGTGATGTCAAGTCATGCAGTGTAGTTTGTTTACAGTCTAAGGCCCGTTTCCACTGAAGAAGTTCCTGGTACTATTTGGGGGACAGGAACTTTACAGGAACGTCCTCGTACTATTTGGGGGACAGGAACTTTACAGGAACGTCCTCTCACTCGGCCCTCTCAACCGCCGTGTCTCCACTGAGAGGGCGGAGTAGGAGGAAGGTTCCTGTAAAGTTACTGGGCTCTGGATGTGATGTAATCGTTGCGTGACCATTTTGACCGGGGCGACGCGGCAAAGAAACAAACAAAGAAGAACAACAAAGAAGAAGAAGCAGAAGTAAGAAGAAGAAAGCAGGCATAAGAAAGACGATTATCAACATGGAAGGAGCTGAGGTGGTTGCTGGGTTTCTGGCGTGTCTCTTCGTTTACATGCCGGCTATTTTGTCGCATTCTGTTGACGCCACATCCCGCCTTGAGTATATCTAATCAGAACCAAGTAAACCCCAAGCCCCACCCAGGAGTTTTTCAGGGCCATTTTGAGTACCTACTCCGAGGCAGGGACTTGTTTAGCCCCTGTAAAAGTTCCATAACTCTGTCCTTAGGGGGTGGTTCCTGCAGTGGAGACACACACCAACGGCCCCGGCCCCGGCCCCGGCCCCGGCCCCGGCCCCGTAAAATTACCCCGAAGTTCCTGCGGTGGAAACGGGCCTTAACATTAGCGTTTTACTTTTGGCAATTAAATTTAGGCAAAAATCAAAACAGTGGTGTTTGTCCATAAAGACTGTCTCGTTGAACAAAATAGGTAAGTATCATAAATGTTTGTTTGCCACAGAGCTTATTTCCTGCAATAATCCAAAATCCAATGAAAAAAGGGCAATACTAACTTCCGATGGCATCCCTGGAGCACTCTATTGTTTTACCTTTAAGTAAGTGTGTTCTGGAAATATTGTTGTTTTAAGTTAGCTAGCTCACTAGGTATCTCCAGTTTAAGTGAGTAGTTACCATGGTTGCAATGTAAACATAAAGCATGTGCATAGGCATACAAATGTGACGCAAATTCTATTAGCTCAGCTTTACACTGGTAACTTTTAGCCCTGTGTTTAGTCAACTTTCAGGGGAAAAACCTGCAAACTCGGGGCTATCCTTGCTCCAAAGCAGTGCCAGCAATCCCTAGCTAGTGTTGGCTTAGCCCACTTTGAAATGTGCCAGCTTTGTGCCAGTGTGAAAGCTGTCTTATCTCCAAGCTAACAGCTCACTTAGCCTGGGGCTAAGTGCAGTGTGAAAAGGGCTAAAGGTGTCCCGCAAGGATCAATAGTAGGTCCCCTGTTGTTTCCTCCATGTAAACAATATTATTTTTTTTTATAATTCAAAATACTAATATTTCCAAGATTAAAATAACTAAACCAAACAATTTTTCCTCTCACAAACAATGAAATTAACAGAGGTCCAAAAGCAAGATCCTTCTAATACCTGTGCTGCATGGAATAAAACAGAAAACCATCAGCGTGAACAATTAAGGCAAAGTTGAGCAACATGAAAACTAATCGATCTGAGTTCACACAGCTTTGTGCTTGTAATCCACTGAGAGTGATTTATGTGTTTTAATGTGTTTACTGCAAACACTTGCCACCCCATAGTTGAGCAGAGAAAGAGGGTAAAAAAGAGAAGAAAGCAGATCAAACAAAGATGAAAGCCGTACCAGGCGCAGGAGGGAAAACACTTTGGGGAGGTGTGTTTATGAACACAGCTTTAGATCATAATCGTGAAAACACAAGCTCGCGGCAAAGGCCTGAGTCTGCTCAAAGCTCCGGGTGCTGCCAAGGGAAAAGCTTCTCCTGCTGTAACACTGAACTCTGCTCCCGCTGCTGCTTTTCTGCGTGCTCAGCAGATGTCTCCCGCTGATGACATACACAGATCTGAGCATCAGCCCGTTAGCTGGCCTCAGACTGGTGTACGACTTTCTCAGGGCAAGAATAGAAAAACAAGTCTTGTGTTTGAACGTGACTCCTGTGTTTAAATGTTTCATACAACACGTGAGGAGCAGCAGGAAAGAGAAAGGAAAACATTTGTGTAGTTCAGTGTCAGTATCATACAACATCTCTGTAGCTTGTTGTTGATTGTTAAAAGCTCACTGTAAATTTGTAAAAACCATGCAACAATCATGATGGTCCCAAAAGCAGCGGATGAAATCATAGCAGCTACTGAGCTCCATGGCCAGAAGAACGGAAAAAACTGAAACTACACATTCAGGGACTACAAATCTCCAAATTCCACTTGTAGTTATTTAGCTGTTAGCCCTATAGACTGTACCACAATGTTTGTGTATGATAACTTCCGGGTAGAAAACCTTGTGTCACACACATCCCACACTTTAGATTCTGTGACTAAGCGACCAATGAAATCTTGACCTTCCTGATTTGGTCGACTACTAGGGGGCAGTCCTAATATCCTTAAACGTTACAGTTACGGCTGAAAATGAATTACCTTGTCCACATGGAAGTGATTGTTGTTGTCAGTGCAACATCATGGTGATTTGGTTCATAAACAGAGTTCATATAGGACTAGTTTGTGCTGTACTGTAAGTACAGTTTAAATCTGAAATGCATTGAATTCCCTGCGTAACATTACAGCGTTTAAATAGTGTTGTTGTTGGTTTTTATGCCTCGGTAGTAGCCGTGACTGGAGGCATTATGTTTTCAGGTTGTCATTCCATCCGTGAACATAATATCTCAAGAATGCCTTGAGGGAATTTCTTCAAATTTGGCACAAATGTTCACTTGGAATGATGAACTGGTTAGATTTTGGTGACCTTGCATTCGTCGCATTCGCGTGAACGTGATATCTTAAGAACGACTTGAGAGGTTTCCTCAAATTCGATTCAAATGTCCACTTGGAATTGGAATGACCTGGTCAGAATTCGGTGGTCGAAGGTCAGAGTCATTGTGACCTTGTGTCTGTCTCATTCTGCCACCTTACCATAGATGTATTTTCTTGTATTAGATGCATAACTGCAATACATTGTGGGTGATATAGACCTCTGGAGAGACTACTGTTGTTTATTCACTCCCTCTAACATTCGATGTGACCAAGTTCACTTCAGTTCTTCAGACAGTCGGAATGACAGGATGGTGGCGAGGATTTCCCCGAGGGCAAGTGCCGAGGTCAATGAGGGCATACTGAACAACGACTGAAACACAGCGTTAGCATTGCTCAAAATGATGGTAATTTCTTTAGAGACACATTGCACTCCTCCCATTGCAGGAAATGTTTCTGTAGATTAACTGAAGAGTCATATCTTCCTGGAAGGTTCATCAGCGTTCGTAAACACTTTCCATCTATGCCTCATTTATCCAGTTCCTTAACTACTTGTTCCTATTTGGCGTCACAGCAGCCATATCCCAGCATGCATTGGGCAGTAGGCAGGGAAACACCCTGGACAGGTTGCAAGTCTATTTGCAGGCCGAGGCACTTTTCCTGGATAAAAATACACTTGACTAAACAGACAACAATGTTGTCCATGTTGGCTGGCTAGCTCGTTAATGATGCTGCAGTTTACAAGCAGACTGTTTCTCACTGTGGAAAAGTTTTGCAGCCGCTCGGAGGCCAAACTGGACCCTGTAAACAGGCTACTTATTCACATTATTTACAGGGGGCATTAAATCATAAGAGGGCTCTTCCTGTGTGCAGGATACACACTGTGTGTATAACCACTCTGTCTCTCCCTCTCTCTCTCCTGCTCTCTGTTTGTGTCCCTCTCTCTTATTGAGCAGTCTTTGGTCCTCTGAGGGTCTGCTCCCACGAAATGTTCTGCGATAATAATGTGGGGACTGGAAATTCAGTTCCTCTCATAAAAGGCTAATTGCTCCTCCTGGTACTTCCGTGCAAACCCTTCCCCACCCCCCTCAGACAATCAAACACACACACACACACATTAAATTGTCACACCAGAGGGCCAAATGGAAACACCTCCCGATCAGTTTGTCATAGCTGCTGGCACGAACACTGCAATCTTTGGAATGTTACACAACAGTGTTATGCAGCTCATTGTCGAGGGGTGGGCCATGTCCTCAGAGCATTAAAACATGTAGAATCATTCCTTCATTGGGCTTACAAGACCCCAAATACCAATAATTAACTTAATTGCTATGAAGGTCCAAATACTGCACTGACTCGGCTGTAAAATATGCAGAGTGACATAACAGCGTGTTTAGACTCTGTTTTGGCCAACGTGAAGCAAAGTCATTTACTAAAAAAAGACTTTTCAGTTATGGTTGACATGTCACCATGAAGAGAGATTTATTCTAGAGTCCTCTGAGGTTAAACATGTCACTACTGCCATAGTGCAGTGGCTTAAAAACAACCCTGACTTACAGAGCCACCTTTATGTTACTGGAACCCAGCGAAGGACTGAGGGACTTTTGCCACGGCATCATACTTTATTTCAAAGGAAAAAAAGCTGCGTTATGGGCAAAGATGAGTTTTCTATGTTATCTTCAAATGTGCATAAAAAAGTTCGTAGCTAGAACTCGAAGGTATGTCCGATGTCGCTGAGGTGGCCGGAGGTAGCACCTACTGTACAAATCAGTTAAGGCTTATTTCCTTTGCTAAAAATGGAGACATGAAAACACAGACTGTGAGTAAACAGGGAAAAAAACTGTCTGCTGCAATTTCAGCCTGCTTGAGACACATTAATTAAAATATTTAAAAAATAAAGGAACCTCCCTTTTTAATGCTGATACATGGTTGGTTTAAATATATTTGCTTGAGTCTACTGCCATGCTAGCACCTTTCTGAGGCTGTGCTTAAGTACAGCAGTGCTCGAGTTGAATGCTAACATTAACATGCTAACACGCTCATAATCCTGAGGGAAACATGAATGTATATACTTATTTTGATCTTAATCTATTGAGTAGATGTGGAAATATTTCATTAGCCTGCCAAGAAAGTTCTTGACCAGTAAAGCATTTTGGTTTGTAGATTAATTTTGCTACTCATCAGTTTTCCTGCACTGCGCACCAGCTGTGAATTTGCGTGTCCTATGATAGCGAAGGAATGACCTGCCCTACTCTGCTTCTGATTAGCTTACCTGACATTCTTACCTCAACCCTAACCAGTCTCACTCTTCTTGTTAAAACCTAACCACTCCAACCAACAAAGGCAACCAGTACTATCCAATTATGGGGAGCAAATGTCATGCCTTTGTTGTATGCAAATTTGCACACCAACTGGGTCTGGTGGGAGCTAGCTAGTGTCGCCAATTCAGCGATTACCGCTAGTAACGCCGTCCCAACCCAGTAGTGTTGCTGTGGAGACATGGTACCCACCCTCTGGTTTTCCCAAAGGTCGCCCCAGTGGGTAACCACCTTCAGACTTAACCCGGTCTCATTCTGATGTCGGCGAATACTCGCTCTTGGTCAGTGACATGATGCACAACCCATCACTGTTATTGTGTAATGCCACCCGGTGGCATCAGGGGCAACAATGGAAGTGTAGGGGGTGAAAGTCCGCGTAAGGCGGGAGGGAGGGGTGGTGGATGGGTCCAACAACCACTGACTTCCAACCAGGAGGCTGGTGTTTGCCTCCCGTGTGAATGTAAAGCCAAACTGTGTTCTTTTTTTCTAAACCCAACCACATGCTTTTGTTGCCTCAACCTAACCACGTGCGTTTGTTGTTGAAGGAAAAAAAGTCAATTCGTGGTATTGTACCGACGTAGTGTGTTTATTTGAAAAGAGACTGTATGGAAACTGCACACACAAAACACACAATCCAGGTTGGAGTGAGAATGTGCTGTCAGAATTGTTAGCCATATTATCACTGTTAGCTCTGTTGGCATCATTAGCAGTGTCAGCCAACCTAGTGGTGCTAACATAGTTGGGCCACCACGGGTGCGTTCATAAATCCAATCTGACACCCAACACTAAAATGAGAGTGTGGTTGTTTGAAGTAGCAGAGCGTTATATTTCTACATTAAATAATCAGTTAAATTAATCCCACATTCACTCCGGTCAGTGCTCTGCTGCTCCAGCTCCCCAGACAGAGTGTCCAGAGTATGCTCTGCTGCTCCGAACGGAACGGTACATTCCAACAGCACTTTAAATTCGTGAATGGTCCACTTGAGTATGCTATCGCCATCATGCCACCGGGACCAGCGGTAATCACCAAATGAGCAGTGCTGCTAGTTAGCTCCCATCTAACCCAGGTGGTGCACTGTGCAGATCAGTCAAGGCTAGCTCACCAGTGGAGACCAGAGAGTGGTCAGTGGTCACTTCCGCGTGGTAACACAGCTAGCCAGCTGTCCGTCAGCAAAGCCAACAGAAAATAGAATAAAAGGAAAGACATTTACATCATAAAACATTTACATAATTTTACCATGTCTAAATAGATAGCACTTTGAAATGTCAAGAGTCAATGGCGCATCGGACCAAAATAAAGGGCTCTTGTCTTTCATGTCATTTGCAAGTTTTTTCCTTACAAACTAACTGGTTCGTTTCCTGCTGTTAGTGCTAGAAGAAAGGTCAGGAGATTACCATAGTTACCATGATTTTATGTTTTGTCTTTCCATAAGAAAGAGTCTCATATTAGACCTTTAATTAAGGTGACATAAATACCTAGTAGGATAGTTTGTGACCATTTGTGGTTGGAAAGAATTTGATTTGCGAAAGGCAAAGGTGATCTCATTTATTTCTCTGAGTGGTAACATTAGCACCTCTGGCATTACTCTGCTGCATTAATCTGTGCAGCATTAGATTATGGGTCATTTTTATGTATCAAATTCTGTTGAGTCGTTAAAATAAGTGTTTCTCCCCAGAACATGGGACTGGGTGATGTCATTAATTGCCGTAATTAAGCTTTAAAAGCATTTTTATTCTATGACATACATTGTGATTATGGGAATTTTGCTCATCTGTGGTTAAAACTCACCGTTTCATGAAAATCACAGAGAGCCCACGATAGATTCCTCTAGGAAACATGAGAGTAAAGGGGTTAGAAAAGTTAACAAATAACGCACCAGGCCACACCTGACAGGAGGAGCTGAAACGTCGGACCACACAGTTTGCGCCCTGAGAAACTGGGCTACGAGATCTATTAACACAACAAACCGCTGGGTGTAATTTCCCCACAGATGAGCCAGCTTCTCGCTGCCAGGGAATGTCCTGTGAATGTCAGAAATAAACCTCAGAATTTCTCTGAGACTGTGCAGCAGGTGAGGCATCAGTTTGTGTGTAATGGAGCTGAGAGAGGAGCTTTCACTTGGTGGGGTTTTCTTGGATACAACTGAATGAGTGAGGACACAGAGGCTGACAGTTAAACAAGGACTTTCTGGAGTGTACCAAAAAAGCCAAATCTTTGATATTGCTTTTGCATTATTTGTCGTCCTCCTACTTCCTCTTTGAGTGGAAGATGTATTTGATAATTACTGCAAACAGAAGAAAAGGCGTTTATACTAATCTGTCATGAATCCCAGTGGAAAACATCTGCCTGTCTCTTACATAAGATCATACTCAAGGGTATTGTAGTGTTATCACATATGGACTACAATGAGGGATGAGGGAAACAATTTATGACACAATGATGAAGTGAAACACATTTAAACAAGATTAAGGGCCCCATCCTACACCTGCACAAAACAGCGCACAGTGCAGCGTAACTGCTAGTTTGAGACTTATTTTCATGGCCAGCGCCCATGTTGTGTAAGTAGCACTTCCCATCTGTGCACCCATGGACGTGTAGCTCTTAAAATGAGGTGTGGTCAGGCGTATTGTTGCCGTATTGCTATTTTGAGGCAGCAGAATGTGGCTTTCAGGTTTTTCGACCAGCAAAAACCTGATCTAAAGTCAGAATGCTGCAGTATTGTACTGCTATTTAAAGAGCGCGTTATTCAGATAGTAAGATGTGCCTACAAAGGCGGGTTCGTAACACAGGTATGCTCTGCTTGTTATTAATTACATTCTGTTCAATGGGAACGTAGCAGAGATCAGAGCAGAGCTGCAGAGCTGCTGTCTGACTCCCCATTGGGAAGAACATTGTGCACATTTACACATGAGGGGCAGTGTAACTACATGGATTATTTCAGAAGCGAAAGGATTTGTTGTGTGTCCTCTGCAAAGTTTACAGTTTTTAGTTTTGCTGCTAATATGTCCCACAATATTTCCTGCCATGACTTCAGAAGAAAACCACTCGATGCTCCGCTTTGCCGAAATTACCATGTTAACAGCAGCGTGCCATGTGCAGGCACACCTGGCTAAAGGGAATGGGAGATGGCAAAAATTTGTTCAATACATGTTATGCCAAAAAAACACCTCTCATAAAACATAAAACAGACAAACAAGGCAATTTCATACAAAAGGACATTTTAAAACAGATCTAAGAAAGGATTAACTCATTTGAGATCCTATTAATCAAAATCTAATATAGTATTTCTTTTTGTCACCTTTTATGCCTGCGATGTCATTAACAGTCGGAGCCTATAATTCATAGAGGTGCAGCCTCACCAACAGACAATGATTAACTGAAATAAGCATCTTTCAGATTACCTCCGAACGTCTTCTCAAGAGTTAACCACACGGCAGGTATCGTCTGCGCCAGGTACGGCAACATTCTAAAATCATAGAATTGTAAAACCAAAAATCATAATATCAAGTAAGATACAACATTTTAAAAGAGTTGCAGCAGCGTAAAACACACAAAGAAAGTTTCAGACCTGTATCAGGAAAGTCAGAGCTAGTTGAAGGGTAAAGTGAATAAATATGTTTTGAGCTTTCTGTTTAAAACATTTAGTGAGCTAGCTTCCCTGACATCTATAGTTAGTGTGTTCCATAGCTTTGGGGTGTCATTGACAAAGGCTGCACCCCCGATCTTCTTCCGGCTGTTGCTGAGAACCTCCAATAAACGTCTTACTTTACACCCAGATTCTGAACATTTTAATCCGATTGGACATGCCTTCAATGCACTTGTGCCGAGCTCCTTTGAATAGGGCCATAAGAGTCTACAGCCAACATGCTCACAGTGACAAATGAGAACTTTGCCCAGGGGGCTTCTGCCAGAAAGAGATGTCTTGGTTAAGCTCAGGGGGAAAAAACTGCTCAGAAGGCAAACTTCTTTCTTGTACATGTTGGCTATCTTTAGCATGCTAACATTTGCTAAATACAGGATAATGACGATCTTCTTTCTTTATGTTTACTCATTTCTGGTTTTAGGGGACGTGGTGGTCCCACGTACAAACAGTTTATGGTGGTGCATGATGGGCAACATGTGTTACTGGATTACTAATACATCTTGAGTTTAATGGTGCGAAGCCATTAAAAAAGTCTCTACAGTGACTGTTTATTTCTCCAACAGTTTATTACCAGTGAGACCTACAGGACAGTGTGAGTATTTTGGGATGATGAGTCCAACACTGGACAGTCCCGATGAAACCCTGTTCTCTTGTGTTGTGCTTGTAAGATGGCTGATTCAGTGCAGATACAATATTCAGATCTGATAATATCACTGATAAATCTAATGACACAGCCAGTCTGCCTTTAATTAGGCTTTGACCTCATGTGCACCAAACTGTGTACCATAAGCACATGGTTTGTGTTTTGCTTCCTCTGCTATCGTTCATGCATCATATATAGTTGGAGGGGGCTGGAGGAGTATTCATTACACAGAAGCCCCTGGGAGAGATTTAGGTTTTCATTAGAAATATGTATGGTACACCAAAATATGTTTTCAGCAAGTTGGGGAGTTGACTAATGGCTCTGTTTTTGTAATATATCATGGCCTTTCAGCACTCCTCCAGTTTGCAGATGCCCAGAAGGTATTGTCCCATAGTTCGTAGAAAGAAAGAAGTAGATGGAAAAAACAGCCAAAATCACACTTCAACTTTATGGAAGTACTCAGAAAGCACAATAAAATAGGAGAGAGAAGAATGGAAAATGCTGGACGAGTGCGTTGCAGATGATTTTATATATTTCTAAACAATATTTAAGTGTCACAGTGATATGTAGCAGAGATAAGTCCTTAAAATTATCACAATTACTAGCTAAATGTCTGAACTCTTTAAACATCCATGTTGTGTTAGACAGAGGAAAAGAAAAAGGGATGTAAGCTAAGAAAAAAACTTGTTGAATTTAAAAACGAGTTTAATTTTAATTTTCTTTATTTGTCAATCGACCAATCAGCAGTTGAAATGTACCTCTAAGCGTATCCCGCTGTTATACACACACCACGCACATGCATTAAGCGAGGGGGGTAGTGCAGGATCAGCCATAGAACAGCACCCATGGAGCAGTTTGGGTGTTTGGGGCATTGGTCAAGGGCACCTCGGCAGTGCCCAGGAGGCAAGTTGCCAGTCCACACACCATACATGGTCCATACAGGGACTTGAACTGGCGACCATCCGGTTCCAAAGCCAAGTCCCCACGGACAGAGCTCCCCTGTTTTTTTTTGTTTTTTGTTTGTTTTTTTCAAATATAGATAGATAGCATTAAGGTAGATAAGATAGATAAGGTCAAAACCAAGTATACGGTAGGTTTGGGAATGAATGGCAGTCAATAAATGAAACTCCTGTAAAACCCCGATAATGTAATTGAAGACATTTCGTCACAATACATTCTGAAAGCGATGGCCAATAGAGAAACTCGACCAGAGCTTCCAAAACGGCGGAAGTCATTCATTTTCAATGAGAGCATGGCGACTTGGGCGACCTGGTCGTCAGTGGCGCGTCTTGGGCGACCAGAGTGGTTCGTAGGGGAGTTAAAACTAGTTTAACTTTATGGTAATGAGCTCTGATGCGGTTCTGCGATAACCAATCGGAATGCTGGCGTGGTTCGATGAAGCTGGTCCCAGAGAACAAGCCATGTAACTTTGGTTCCTACAGCACACTTGTTCCGACAGTGGATATTGAGAAGTTGATTACTTGCGTTCGCGCCAACTCAGTCCTTCATAATGTGTCGCTTTTTGGTTACAGAGACCAAAATAAAAAGAATGAGGCTTGGGACCGTGTGGCAGAGGTAGTTGGTTGGTCTGGTGAGTTTTAAAGTGTGTAATGTAATAAAGGAGAGAATTGCAGGCTGATGTTGCGACGTAGCATGCAAGTCTTCCTTGCTTGGTTTGAATGGGATGACATATGTTTTCTGTTTCCATTGACCAAACATAACTTTCTGTTGGCCAACTATGAGCTTTTTGACTGGACAACAGCAAGCAGCAACTACGCTGCTTTCAAGCCAGTAGTCGCTTTGCAGCTCCTTTAAATTGACAAGTACGATCGAACCTTGAATGAATCACGTGATGAGCGACCAAAGCTGTCACAAATATTTTTGACAGTCGTACTTCTTGGGCGTCCGCGAGAGACTTTACCTCTTTGGAAGCTTTGAACGTACAGTAACATTTGAACCACCAATGGTGTAACCTCATCACCCACTCAGTATTGTCAAAACTTTGACTTGTAAAGTCAAAACCATGAATGACGATTATGACATAAGTCAATTTTTTGATTTAGTAAGTTGAAATTTTGAATTACTTTCTCATAGTTTTTGACTTGGTACATTATAATTTTGGATTATGACTATTTTAAAATTGTGATAATTCATAATTTGTGACTTGATATTTAATATTTTTTAAAGTTTAAAGTTATCTCTAACTTTAATCGTTATTTGTTTTTTCTTGTCCTGGCTGTAATTGGCACCACTTAAACGCCTAGCAAAATGAATATATAAAACTTTACTGACAATGCTTAAGGCGGGTTGTGACACTAGATTTCAACAAAAGTCTTGTGAAATGTAGTGTCACAAAGACCATTAGCTTGTTCCTTTACTATGTAAGTGTCCACAGTACCAGTTTACCTGACTTTAACACAGCTATTCAGATAAGACTGATAGGACAGTGTTGCCATGGTCATAAAATTCCTGGAAAAGTAATTATGAATATTGTTTTCCAGGCCTGGAAGTGGTTTGGAATATCAGATTGTTTTTGAATCTACTTTTTTTTGGCTATTGTCTAAAATATGTTCATAAAAATCCCAAAACATGTCTAACTCCTTGTTTAAGTATTTCAAATCTACCGTTGAAACGTTACTAGTATCACGTGATACACACAGACTAGACTGGTGTCATGTTACCGCCAAGGCCACGCCCCCTTTTGGGGAAAAGAATCCTGTGGTCACATTGTGTAGTGGGTTAATCGAGGCTTCCACACTGAGATTAGAGGCACATTAGAAACATGGATATTCACTGCTAGTGTGCTAAATCCCTAAATGATGCTGGTGAGACTTACTACAAATGGATAGTGAGTGGCTGCTGCAGTACAGTCATGCAGCATTAGATCATCGTCTCCAACTAAATCTCAGCCTGTACAACAAACACTATGTAGATGTTGGGATAATCCATATCTGGCCAGTGTGTTGGGTCATTGATCCAGTTGGATGGCATTGATGAACGATTAAAGGAAAATGGCGGCGATCAACCTTTTATTTATTAAGGTATTGGAAACGCTCAGGTTCAGGCAAGGTTGCAGAACTATTCGTCTGGAAAACAAATGTTTGTCCAACAAGAAATAAATGATAATGCGAACACATGTCACACACAGGATCTTGTCTTGTCTGGTCCATTGACAAAGAGGAATGTGCGACTAGTTCGCAGAAGTGTGAGAAGAGTGTCCAACAAGTGGCTAAAGTTAGCCAGCTGAATGTCATGGAATGGGGTAAATATGATAGTAGACGTTTCGGCAGCTCATTGTGGGGACCGTGAAGAGAAAACCAGTTCGTAAGTCCTTGCTAACTTTCACAACAACCTGAAGGTAATGCTGGGTTGAGCTCTTTCTGTTGACATTTCAGTTTGTACCCTTTTAATTGGTGTCTGAACATAAAGTGAAACCTCAAAGGCCCTGACACCTCAGGATTTTCCACATCACCTTGGTATTTCAGCACCAGCTCTGAGCTGGGTGTTTCAAAGTCATGCGCCGGGAGTGAGATCATCCTGCAGTTACTGCTTTGAGAGCGGCGGCACAAACTTAATACACATGTGGGCCATAAGATTAATGCTGTGTCTACAGTGTGTGGGCGTCCCAGGAGATACGTGAAGGCAAGGTCGATATTATTCACCCACTAGATGTCAGAATCACATACAACTCATGCATACGACTTACACATATTATGATAATACGCTGTTAACAAAGAGGGAAGTTTATGTAGTGTGGGATTATGTGGATGCCATGCACATCAGATTCTCTTGAACGCTCCCTTTAGAGAGGCCTCACTGAGGTATTTCTTTATGACAGGTGACAACAGACCGTGTCCAACCACTTTGTTTTGTTCTTATTGGCTTCCTGCTGTTAAAAACACCCATTCATGCCAACAAACCACTTTAAAAAGAAACCCACGTGACACAGCCAGGATGCCGTCTGGCCAGCTCCAGCCAAACACTAACGATCTGAGGTCAAATGTCAATGTCAGGTTTAATGTCAAGATCACACACCGAGCAGTTTGAAGACTGGGGTTAAGTCAACATTTTGTTTGTCTAAGCTCCACCTCGTTCTTAACGTGTGTTGGAGTGTTGATTTAGCCTCGGTGTTGAAACAATGATCAGCTTTAACAGGTCAAGAACATAAAGAAGTAAAGGTAATGTGGAATCTTTTGCATCTTGGAAGGCAGTGTGAGAATCAGAGAGAACAATGAAGTGATGTAACGAACCTTCCTGTTTCTATTTCATCATTAATTGCTTCCTCCGTGCATTCAGAGTCGCTCAAGCGTCAGGGTCTAATGGGATAAATATTTCTGTTTTTCTGTTTCATGCACCTGCTGGTTCTGGCTTTGTCCTGTGGGAGGCTGCCCATTAGACCAGATTAGATTACACACACTCGCACACACATGCGCTAACACTTGCGAACTTCAGTCATTAGTCACTGCGGTATCATTTTCAGCTCTCAGAGTGGTTCTGGACACTTCTGAGCCCAACGAGGTAAAGTGGAAAATTATTAGAGACACAACAGGACGCCGTGTTTTGAATCCATGTGGAGGAAATCTTAGAAATGGTGACATTTGCAGAACTGTTTAAAGACTGTACTTAATAAATCTGATGTGTCAGCATACAGATGAGCAACAGAGAGCTGCAAAAGTGCTTAAAATTCAATTCCATTACAACCACCACGAATCCAACTGGACCATCAAATAACACTATGAGACTGTGTATGTTTGCCAACGCTAACTCGTCTGCAACATTTGCTATCTTAGTAATAGAACACATTGTTAGTGTTTTGGAGAATATCTAAATCCTGAGGATATTATATGGGCAAAGCAATAACTTTGAGTTGTCTAAATTTGGCTACAACTGCAACCAGACCTCATTGAGATCTGTTAAAAGCGGCAGGAGTGCTAACATGGAAGCTAAACAGTGTACTGCTGTGGAGGGAGGGCAGCAGCAAAATGTATTCTAGCCACCCTAAAAAAAGCCTCACCCAGACCAAAACAAAAATGCCGACATCAGTTCCCCATCTATGCTCTCGTCAAAGCCACCTGACTCCACTGTCAAAAACAGTAACTTTGGCACTGCTGGTCTACTGCTGCTTCAATCAGTTAGTTAGTTTGTGTTGTTTTTTGACTTTGGTGAATCCGAACGAACCCTTTTAAACACTGGGTTGTGGGGTCAGACTTTCCATCGTTTATTTATTTATGTTTGTTTGATCATTCTTTCATAGTGAGTGGCAACGCAGTTCTTTAGATGTTACTGAATCACTAGAATCAGTTCATTAAAAGATTCGTTGAAAAGATTCGTTCACCAAATCGTTAAGTGCTTGGCGGGAGGAGCCCTGACTGTGCACTGCGTAGTCCGACTCACTGAAGTGATACACGGCTGAGCTGCTGCTGCGTCTGCCCTGCACTGGTGAGTCTCATTACTGACCAGCCTAACGGTTTAAGTTTGTTTATCTGGAAATTAAATCTGTTAAAACAATGGGGAGACGTGTGATTGTGTTCATGTGGCTTGACTCCTGGCTACATTTGCCGTTGGCTTTGAGAAAACGGTCCCTATGAAAGTGTATCGCTGAGAAGAAATGATTTGAATCACTCGGGGATCGGGGATGCGTCGTTCACCAAGTGATTTGTTCACCGAGTGATTCGTCACGCTGCACCCTGGCTGCCTTGCGACTTGCGAGCGATTCATCGTTCGCACGGACCGAATCGGAAGTTCCACTCCCGGCCTGCACGCTCGCTGCTGAGCTCAACTGAACTGAGAAATGAACGAATCAGTTCCGGAAGTGATTCAGTTCAGTACGTTCACTCAACAGATTCGTTCTTTTGAAACGATTCGTTCGCAAACGACACAACACTATTCTTTAACCCCTTCTCAGGATTCAGGCATTTTTTACAGGTTTGTGAACACATCTCAGGTGGAACTCGTCATGACTGGGGTTTTTTGTGTTTTTGTTGTTGTTCATAGTTTTTGGGGTTTTCTTTTTGTGGAGTTTGAATCACGGGGTGGATAATTGATCAGTAGATATGATCAGAGCTGATCAGATTAGATCAATAGATGGGAGGAGCAGCTCTTTTGAGTGAAAGCAAACTTTACGTCCCAGGGATACGGTTAGGGATCAGTTTTACTGCACCTGATGTTCTGCTGCTCCGTCTGTGCCCAGAGTACCCTCTGCACTCTGAGAATGTCGTGTATTTAATAACTGAATGGTGTATATATTCCAGCAGCGCTCTTAATGAATGATCCAACTCCAAAACAATATAATCAATGAGTGGCGGCAGATGTCGACATCCACAGCAGTACATTGCTGAACTTCCATGTCAGCACTTCTGGCAACTGGTAGCGTGCCGACTGATATCAACTGTATGTAATATACTGACTATGGCCAATGGACCCCATGAAGCTTCACCAAAATCCAATTGGAGCCACTCTGCCGACGATGAAATGAGACAGAAAATACAGTAGAAATGCGCATGGACGCACCCTGTTCAAACGCACGCATTCCCCTGACTAATGTACAACGCACACCTCACACACTAACACCCATTGTGCAAATTGCCTCGTTTTCACCCGCCACTTCCTCCACCTCTGACTGCCTCACTCTCTGTTAACAGGGAACAATCAATCAGAGTCATTTCCTGTGCAGAGTGGACATCCTGTCTCGCAGGATGTGGCTTAAGAGGGTCATGGGCACCAGAGACTTAGTGGGCAGAGGCAGTAAACCCCCCAGCTCTTCATGTGAGGAAATCTCTACATGCCTACTAAACACCATACTGTATGTAAGTGTGTAATGTACACGCAGCCACCTGAGTGCAATTAGGAAATATCTAGAGATTAGTGTGAGTTAATATAAACAATGTGCGTTGCTGCTATGGTGCAGGTTTAATGGGATTTCTTGCCATAATGTGTGGTGTCTACTGCGCTCGTTTCAAGGCTGTTTCCCCGTTAACTCCCAGTAATACCAGGGTGAGAGAATGGAAACGGTACATTAGTGTGTGTGGGTGCTGGTGGCGCCTTCAGCATGTGTGTGACAGAGAGCAGTGTAAGGTTGTGTAATGCCACATTTTAACACACGCGTGCAATACAGCAGTAGCAAACTGAGCTCTTCACGTTGGTGGCCGTGTAAACTTTGCTGAAGTGATTCAAGGATTCTGTCAGGCCAGTAAGGAGAGGAGGCCTGAGCTTTCACACCTCAGAACGTCCGCCTTGTAGACGGGAGAAAGGAGTGAGGCTTTTAAAATTAAAGTACACACCGGTGTCTGTAAAAGCCCATTGAAGACTGACACCAAATGAGGAACTAGGATAACTTCATTCTCTCTGTACACTTCCATTCATTCATTCTGACTCCTTTCTGAGAACATCTGCTCAAACAAACGGTTCGGGTCAGGCCGTGGAAACTTATATAATCGTGAGTGAATTTACACGCTTTCGGAAATATTTCATAACGTTTCATGGAGGGCAAAGGACGAGTGGGTTCTGGGAGGAAAAAGTGAAAGCGCTAACAGTGGGGCGATTCACGTAAAGCCAAATAGGTGGTTTTTAATGTGGAGATCTGGGGAGTTTAGAACGGGGTTTGGCGCCGCTTGAAGATGCCATCTGTGTCCCAGGTTAGGCTTATGACTGTCAGTGGAACTGAAATAGAATTATCCTGACGACCTTCAGTCATTTCTTTCCTGAAGACTTTCATATTGCATACAATCCCTGGGGTAAAGCTTTTCAGGGAATCGACACTCTATGAAATGTAAATTCGCTATAATCATAAATAGTTGTGTCTTCAGAGCCAGATTCACCTGTTAGGAGGCCCTCGGGGCGGACATGAGTTGTTGGCCCACAGTCTCCCCCACATTATCAACATCTGCCAGCACACCTGTTTCTCATCCCTCAGTCAGTCTGCTAGAATATAAATCTTCCCTATCAACACAGTCTTCAGTCAGATCATCTTTGTCGCCAGTTGATCATCCTACGTGATTGCATTCTTTAGCTCAGTCTACCTGTTTTCTCCGCCAACTTTTGGTACTTCATATTTCAAAGTGGACACAAAAAAGTATCGGGCTTTGACAAGCAGCTGTGAAAGTAATGGAGGTATTAAAACTTTTATTTATTTCTTTTACAGCCCGGTATCCTAGGAATTACATGCATTTTAGTTGAATTGAAAGGTTACTGCCATGCAGGAAGTAGCGTACTTAACTATTGTTTATTAGCTATAACCACAATCTTTCCCTAATGCCTGGTTCACACTACACAACATCAGCCTGATTATAGCCCGACGCAGCAACATACGGTGTCGCCTCGGATCGTGAACGACAATAAGTGTCGTACGTGATAATCCATCGTTTCATCTCGTGTAGTGTGTCATAGTAGACGACAACTGACGCCACGTCTGGGACGCCTCACGACGTTCCAACAGAAAGTCTAGCATGGTTGATTTTCTTCACGACTTCTCCCGTCACAGCCGTCAGTTTGACCAATAGGAACACAAAGCTATCTGCTGCTGTGGACAACTGTACGGCAACAACACCCCAGCGTTTTTGATATTTCCTCGAGGGACGTTACCACACAGCGTTAAACAGCAGAGGCACTTTATCAACCTGGTGGGCACTGCCGTTAGCATCAAGCTAGCAAACAATGCTACCTCTTCATGATGGAGACGGACATAAAGTAAGAAAATTAAAAAATAGTGGCTTTTACTCACCACAACTGCAGAGGCTACCAGCTTCATATGAAACAGACTACATTAGAAACGGGACGTTAATTATTATTCCCTCTGTGTCTTTATATTTTTACTTTTTATCCGCTCCTGTTGCCTTGATAAAGTTAATGCATCATGCCGTCATTTCAAACTCAAGACTTCCTGTATCTGTTTCAAATTAAAAGCCCCTTATGACTTCAGTTGAGAGAATCCCTTCATTTTCTAAAAAAGCTTTTATTGTGAAACATCTGCAGGAACTTGTTGTGGAGGATTCAGTGATTTGCATGTTTGCGTACGGTACTTCAAATGTAGCTCCTGCCATCTGCTGATGTTTTTACGTTACTACAACAACATTTCGGCTGGCACATGAACACACACAGTGACTCAAATAATAGTAAAAGTAATAAAAATAGGACAAAAATAACCCGATGACATCACGCACGTCGTGAAAGACAACCAGGGATGATTGGTGTGGACCATCATGTAGTGTGTCATTTTCTGGTGGCCAAGTCACGGCACGATTTTATGACTCCACAATCGCGTAATGTGACATAGTGACTGTTGGAACGGACAGAAATGTTGTGTCGTGTGAACCAGGCATAACTTTAACGGTACCATAGTTGCCAAAGGTGAAGGTGTTACAGAAAGCAAGAATTTAACAAATAAACTGGACATAATCCAGGGTTTCACACAGTTATCTAATGTCGACATTGTTGTCTGCCGATTGGACTTATTGCAAATGTACAATGCAATCACTAAAATTACCTCGGGCATTCTGGACCCTGGAGGTTGTGGGTCCCCAAGAAACCAACCCACTTTTCTTGGTTGAAAATCCTACCTTGGCTAATGGTGTGTTCACACCGAACTGAAAGCATTTTGTGCGGTGCAGTTACATACAAAGTCAATGCAAAGAAACAAATAGATCCAAACTTGTGCCGGGAAATTATGGTTAATGATAGTTAGCTTAGCTTTCCCATTTGGGAAATACTCCAAATAAACCATCCAGCAACTTTATTGCCACCATTTCACATGGCAACAATTAAGAGTAATAAAGTAATGCTTGAAATAAAGTACGTCCATCTTTATTGCACCACCTCAAAACTACAGAAATAGTGTTACAACAACAAATGAATCAGTCCATTTTCAATCTATTTCAATAATTTAACCGTTAGTAGCTTCCACTTCCACGTCTTTCGGGTTAGGAATGACATCCTGTGGAAAGGTACTGGTTGCATGACAGGTTGTGGAACCTCATGAAAGTTCGGCAATTGTGCTGTATCATCAATGCTAGTGCTGTTAGCTAAAGTTGATCATTTTGGTGGACAACTAAGTTCAGAGGAAACACCATCACTGGGTCCATGAAACTTTCCAGTAGACTACAATCATATGTTGGTTCCCTGCATTGGAGCTTAGTCACTAAAACTCTAAGCACCCTGCTACAGACAGGTATAAACTGTTGTCAGACAGTAGCCAGTGCGATCTGAGATTTAATTTCGGCCTCATTTGCTTTCCACATGAATGGTTTGCTCAAACTTGATTGATCAATATTACTCAGACTGCAAACAGAAACCAGAATGCTTCCAATACCAAAATCTTGTCTCAGTCCTGCACACGCATGCAGATATCTGTTAACAGAGATTACTTCAAAACCAATCCAATCTGAATCATTAATCTGCCAGAAAACTCAAAAATTGATGTGCAGCCTGCGTCTTATTTTCTGCAGTGTGGGTGCAGCTAATGAAGACACTGACAGTCAGTCCTACGCAGGCGAGTGAGTCAGCCGCGTGCTGATTAAGGGATTTGCTCGCAGAAGAGCCATCAATCAAATGCAGGATCCCTCCTACTCTTACTCCACAGACCACGGCTGTTATGTGGTGTTTATCCAGCTGCTGGCTCTTTGCCTTGGAGAGAGACCCCTGCTCCTGTCCTGGCTATCTAATGGAGGTGCACATAGAGAGATGGCTGGAAATCCAATCCATGCACTGTTACACTGCCAAATTCAGTTCAGCTTACAGTCATATGTTTAAAAGATTACAGCTGAAAACTGTGTCACAACCTTGTCTCCATTCCAGACATACAAAATAAACACTATGTGCATATGGTGTGTATGAAACAATAAGCTTTTGAGATGTCTCTATGCACCGGTGCCAGCAAGGAAAAAACATAGAGTTCAGCACTGGGGAAAGTTGGAGAGAGTCAGGTTGGAATCTCAACTCACCCACGTCGACGGGGATCTGCAGCTCAACACCCAGCAGAATAGACATATGGCTTAGTGGTTGTGAGCCAATATGTCGGAAGCAATGCAGACTGAAATGAAGAGGGGAAAATAATGAAAAGTAGAGATGACAGAAATAGAGAAGAGAGAGAAATTCATTTTAATTTACTCAGCTTTTATTTGACAGGGTTTGTGCTGCTGAGGGTAAATGAGACAAATCCAAGAAAGTTTATAAATCGGAGACAAAACCGATGGAGATACTGTATGAAGAGTTGAGGTGCACTGCGCCAAAGAGCTGGGAGAGACCACGACTTTCTTGGTTTGCACGTCCACCGGGAGGCCAGTCAGAGTTAAGTAAGAGAGCAGCTGCAGTAGGCGGGATATAAAGCCAGCTACTCCCATGGAATCCCCCAAACTCCTCCAAGTAATGCTGCAGAAAGCTCTCAGCTCACTCCAGGCCTCCAGAGAGTCCATCACACTGGGCAAGGAACATGCAGAGTTTAATTGAAGTCACTTAAAACTCTAGAATAATATCCTTCTGCTGATTAATGCTGCAGCTGTCAATCAAACAATCAAGATTTCTAGACTGGAGAGACGTCAGAGGAAGCTGTAACTGGAATCACATCTGACAATTAGGAACAAAATACAATGAATACATAATTATGCTTTCCCATATTTTGTGTCTTTTATATAGTGTTACAATGTTGCATGTTCATATTGGACGTGGCCAAAGTTTTAGATAATGAGATAAACGTCTGTAGAAGTAATATCTGTGAGCAGAAACCTCAGGGTTCCTACACTCCATTTCTACTCTGGCTACAATATGACATCACAGTTTGCCGGATTTCTTTATATGGTCATTGCCCCAGGCATGCTGCTGTGAGAGTTTACATTACACAGCCTACACTGCTATATGAAGCTACATGCTGACATCAGGGAAACATGTAATCCTGGCAGCTGATGTTGTAAATTTCTCCCCGATTTCGGAGCAGATTCCTGTTGACACAGTTTTGGTTGTGAAGATTTTGGTATAGAAGCTTCTATTGGTGATTTTTCATGGTAGAAAGTGCTGCTTCTGGCTTGAAGTACACTGATCTATGTAGCTGCATGCTAACACCAGGGAAACGTTGATCGTGGTTGCTGATGTTGTTACTTTCTCCCTGATTTCGGATCATATTCCTGCTGGAACATGTCTGGGCGGGTTTGGGAGCTTTTATTGGTGATTTTTATTCCCATGAAAATTGCTGCTAATCTTTTTTGCAATCATTTCCTGGCTGCACAACACATTCTCACTGCGACCTCGTCACATATCAACATTAGGTCATGGACTTTCCATGTCCACATATGACATGCAAGTCAGATGTGTTTGGATAGTATCTCTTTTAGGGCTGCAACTAACGATTATTTTCATTGTCGATTAATCTGTCGATTATTTCTTCGATTAGTCGACTAATCATTTTATCAGAAAATGTAGGGATGCACCGAATATTCGGTAACCGAATATATTCGGCCGAATATTGCAAAAAAACACACATTCGGTATTCGGTGGAATAAGTTAAAAGCAAGGCCGAATAATAGCGGCGCGGTTTTGATAACGCAATCAAACAGCGTGCCGTGACGGGCGGATTAAAATGTCGGCAGTGTGGCGATCC
>NC_065520.1:13489511-13544886 GCF_006386435.1 Epinephelus moara
ATCACTTATTGATGCTGTTTTTGAAGTATGAATAAGTCAATAAGTAATTTATTCCATTGAAATATCATTGATGTATTATAGAAAAGTGATTTATCTTTTTATAAATGACAAAAGGCACATCTGCCTCATTTTCGCTGTGGTATTGTGATACTGCTCAGAACCATGATATTATTTTCATTGGTATCGTACAGTGGGTCCCAATTTTGGTACCGTGACAACACTAATCTGGAGGGGGTTCATCTTACAAAAACTAATGAAAAACTAAACAACGATATTCGGTATTCGGCCAAGAGTTTAATAATATTCGGCTTCAGCTTTGGCCACAAATTTTCCTTTCGGTGCATCCCTAAAAAAATGTGTTAAAATGTTGAAAAATGTCTCTCCCAAACCCCAAAATTATGTCATCTAATGTCTCACAAAAGGGTTTGAGTTCACCGTCATGGGAGAGTGTGTAAAGCTGCCAATATTTGAACATAAGAAGCTGCAATAAGAGTATTTTGGGTACTTTTATAGTACTTTTCTAGGAAAAAAGTCTCAAACTGATTAGTCGACTACTAAAATAGTCACCGATTATTTTAATAGTCGATTAGTCATCGATTAGTCGACTAATCGTTGCAGCCCTAATCTCTTTCAAAATAAACGCACTATGACAGTACAACACTGCAAATGAACTGTTTTTCCTTTGACAACACTAACACATGGTTGAGTTTGGCAACAAAATTACGTGATTGGGTATCGGAAAAAGAAGAGGGTTTGGCTTTACAATCTTCAGGAAGCAAACACTGGCCTCCCGCGTGAAAGTCAGTGGTTGTTTGACCTATCCACCACCCCTCCTGCCGACCCTACTCGGAATTCTGCTGCCCTAACTTTAATTATTTTGTTGTCGCATTTCCTCCTGACGCTGTCGGGCGCTGTTAAACAATAACGGCAACTCATGGCAATGTAAAAGGACAACTCATTTCATCATTGTCTGACGCCTGTTGTAACTGACCAAGTGGTGGTTTTCTTTGACTTCGGAGTGAGACCAGGTTGGGCTGCAATGACCAGGGCCACTAGCTTTACAATCCTTTTAAATGTAAATGACTTTAAACACCCAAATCAGGACATAAAATGTATAACCCCACAGGAGTGACACAAGTGATACAGGTCATGGGCCGAATCTGGCTGGAGATAGGGTTCCAGGAGGCCCCCCCAGCCATTTCCAAATTCACAGTGAAAATAAATCAATTCACATGGGGAACATTTTTTGTACTTTTAATGTACATAAGGTGTCAGAGTGCATGAAAAGCACCCGAATAGAACTCGTTTATCAAAAAAAAGTCTCAGGGGAGGATCCCTCTCGACCCCCCAGACAGAGGTCCGGGTTAAGCCTTGAATGTCCTCAAATCCTAGAAACGCTACTGTGCACACCCGACCTATGCGGGTTGCTGCAGCTGGCCCTTGGCCTCATGTCATTTTGGAAAGTGAGTGAAAAGCAAGTTGAGTATCCCTGCACAGACAGTACGAGAAACAGGCGACTGGCTGTCAAGCCTTATATTCACTGGACAGATATCAGAGTGCCGTCGATCTTCACATCTAACTCTTGGCAAGAAACAGGAGCTCTCTGTCCGTCAGACTTTATCCATTTACATTTATGGTAGTAGGTTATAAACCTAAGTCATAGGAGATGTGCTTTGCTGCTGAGATCACCCAGATCAAGACCCTACACACACTGGTGCAAACAGCTTCACACCAAAAGCACCGTCAGCGAGTTCTCAGTTTGAACCTTGTTGTGTCTTTAGACTCCCCCGACTGTGCAAAGCCGTTCCCTGCAGCCGGCAGACATACTGATGAGAGGTGTTCTCAAATCCCACACCACCCCGAACACACACACACAGACCAAAAAAACACACATTTTTGTACTTGAACACACACTTTTCCCAGCCTTTACTGGGAATACAGCAGCAGCCTGACATCACTCATGTTTCACATTGAGACGGACAGCTCGTCCCACAGGATTAGTCTGGTGTTTCCCCCCCGACACACACACACACACACACTGACATCAACTGGTGCCAGCCTTGGCCACGGTATATAAACTTTATGTCTGTGTGTACATGTGTCTGCAGACCTCTTTGTGAGTGGGGTACATTTTTGTGCATATTCATGTTGGTTTTCTCATCAGGGAGAAGGTCAGAGAGGCCGCATGTAAGCAGAAAGGTTGCTGGTAAGAGTTACATGTGGGAAAATTCAAAATCAACAGAAAGTCATCACTCATAGTCCACTGACTAGCTTTCCTGGAGCATTTGATGACATTTTGAAGTCTTACTTGGTGAATGAAGTTTGGTCCATCACCATCATTTTGACCTAAGTATAAAACGTAATGAGAAATGATTGTTTAGCGTTCTTAATGTACATAAATAGTAGTTCTTCACCCATAGTCACCACTGCCGTATTGTATTGTGGGATATTTATGCCAGCGTGGTGTCTAGTGTTTGCACGTTGTAATATTTCACTGGGAATAGTATGCAGTCCATGTACTGTTGGTTTCATACGAAGGTTTGTATTGACTTTTGGATGCAGCCCATGAGATGCGGTTGAAAGCTCCATGACAAGCTTGTAGATAGCTGAATTTATATTAGGGCTGGGTGGTAAAACGATAACGATAATTATCTCAATTTTCCCTGATAGAGATACACCGATCAGCCAAAAGATTAAAACCACTGACAGGTGACGTGAACAACACTGATAATCATGTTACAGTGCAATGTTCTGTTGGGAAACCTTTGGTTCTGACATTCATGTGGATGCCACCTGACACGCTCCAACCACCTAAACACCAGTGCAGACCAGGCACCCGTCATTATGGCAACGGCACTCCCCAGTAGCTGTGGCCCCCCCAGCAGGACAATGCACCATGCTACACCACAAAAACTGCTTAGGACGTGACAAAGAGCTCAAGGCATCAACCTGGCCTCCAAATTCCCCGAATGCCAGTCTGATCGAACACCTGTGGGACGTGCTGGTACCCCACCTCACATCATACAGGACTCAAAAGATCTCAAGCCAACGCGTTCGTGCTAGACACCAAGGGACACCCTCCAGAGGTCCTGTGTCCATGCCTTGACAGGTCAACCCTCCAGAGGTCCTGTGTCCATGCCTTGACAGGTCAGGGCCAAGTCCGGTCCAAGGAGCACCCACTGAGGATCAGGGGTACCTCTGGGGTACCAGCATGTCCCTCTAATGTTTGATCATGTTGGGATCTGGGGTATTTGGAGGCCAAGTTAATGCCTTGAGCTCTTTGTCCTGTTCCTTGGGTCATGCCTGAGCAGTTTTCGTGATTGTCTTGCTGCTGGGGGGCCGTTGCCATGTGGGGGGGTACTTGGTCTGCAATGGTGTTCGGGTGGGTGGAGCACGTCAAGTAGCATCCACATGAATGCCAGGACCCAAGGTTTCCCTGAAGAACATAACAAGATAATCAACGTTATCCACTTTACCTGCTATCCGTTTTAATGTTGTGGCTGATTGGTGTATAATAAATGCTCAATAACTTCTCGATATAATTTAACAACCCCTATGACCGTAGAGGGGGGCAGTAATGCACCTTAAAGGACAACTTCGATATTTTTCAACCTGGGCCCTATTTCCCCATGTGTATGTGTGCGTATAATTCATAGGTACAACAGCCGCGAGGTAGATATGGGGGCAAATGCGTCCCGTATAAGTTTGTGCATTAAAAGTGCTTTTTTTTGCCACTGACCAGTTCAGATTGCCAGTGCTATCTCTGTAAATAGCATACTAAGCATTTCCCTGACCCATCACCTCTTCCCAGCCGTGACGTCAGACATTCTTCCTCTGTGGGCATGGAGTCACAGTAACCACAGGAGCACCACCAGTCCTCAGAGATTCGCGTTCGTGCAGCCGCTGCTTCACCCTCGTCTGCTCGTTGGCCCTCTCNTACACATGGGGAAATAGGGCCCAGGTTGAAAAATACCGAAGTTATGCTTTAAATGCCAGTTGCCATCTGCCATTAACCAGAGGAAGCAGAAGAAGTAGTATCTGTTTTCAAGGTTAAGAGTGATCTTTCCCACCAGCAGGTTTTGTAGGGACTATCNGTTGTACCTATGAATCATACGCACACATACACATGGGGAAATACGGCCCCGGTTGAGAAATACCGAAGTTATGCTTTAAATGCCAGTTGCCATCAGCCATTAACCAGAGGAAGCAGAAGAAGTAGTATCTGTTTTCAAGGTTAAGAGTGATCTTTCCCACCAGCAGGTTTTGTAGGGACTATCTCTTTGGTGGAAAGTAGTTCCAAAGAAAGCTTTTGACAGCACTTAAAGCTGAAATTTTAGTCGTGCATATCTCAACACATCTGGCTCAATACCGCTGTGGGTGGTGAGAAATATGATTTTTTTGTAATTTGAGCAACTGACCCTTTAATGCTACCTACATGTGTTGATTGTGAAACTAATTCAGAGCGAGAAATGTGGCCAGAAAATATTTTATCTTCATTTTCTACGTTTTGTGTGTCACCATTTTTCCGGGCTTAGATGATGTATTCATGCTCTCCCGCTGACACGAGCCTCAACAATCAACCAGCGTTTGCATATTGTTCCAGATATGTAAATGATCCCTCCAGTGTAACTTTTCCTCTCCCCATCTCTCTGTTTTTGTCTTTTCCTTTGTCTATCCGTTCGTCTGGAGAACAGATTAAAGGCCAAGAGTGGGGCCAATGAAAAGAGTTCACACGTGTATGCATATCTTTCCCTGTCTTCCTCTTCTAACTCTCATATTTTCCATCACCCAACACAAACATCTAACCCACCTCATGTAGTGACTACTGCTTGAGGGAGATATACAGTTTCTGGCTGCAACCTTTTCACACTGTGCGAACTGACCTCACTGACTGTCTGTCTGGCTCAGCGGTCTTATTTTGGTTGGGATCAGATTGAAAGTAGAACCGAGAGATCACGATTAAGTGTGTCATATAAGCACTGTAAACTGACGTCATTTCAACCAGGATGTAACATAGTTTCCCATTCTTGTTTATTAGAAAAGATCTATTGAAGCTCATGTTTGTGTTGGATGAACTTCAAGGAATTTAAAATCTATGTCCCCCCCTCAAACATGTAATGCTTAATCAAAGGTGCTGACAGAGGAGTTTTTATGTGGGTATGTGTGTGTAGGAGTCGTAAGTCGTAACAATTAATGGGGCTTTGCTGACAGACGGGGAGGAATCTCTGTCAGGCCTGAATGGGGAAGAGGAGGAGGAGGACAGAGACTAAAAACACCCTCACAGAAAAACATGCATTAAACACACTTACATTATGGCCATGATTGATGTCCGTTATCTTTCATCATCTGCTATTGAGCTAGCCCTGGGCATATGTTCCTACCCGCCTCATAGACTTAACATTATGATGATGTTGCTTTTCGCCTTGGGGAACTGTCACAGTTTTGCAGACGTCTCTTTATAATGGTGGTCTAAGGCAGTGGTTCCCAACTGGTGGGTCGAGGACCATTCTGAATGGATCCTAAGTGACTCGCGAACATGTCAAGATTGTAACAAAAAAAAAAAACACACAGAGCTTTTGTTTTGAAGTGCCATTTCCTGCTGTAGAATGAGAGAATAACGGACAGCTACTTTACAGAGACAGCAAACTAGCTCGACGACATGGCCAAACACAAATATGATGCTGAATTCATTGTGTGGACCTTTAACTGATGACTAAGGAGAAATCTGATCCCTGTGGCTGGACCAGTTGGGAACCACTGGTCTGTGTGGAATATGTTTTCTGGCCAACAAGGGATTTTTTCCCTGCAATACCATGAGTGGCCACTGGGAAAAGGCTTAGGCTGCATTGAAATGGGGTCATGTTTACGGGCTCAAGACAAGAGTCCATATGAACACTCCCCTGTTGTGGTATTTACGACCTCACGAGTGGAAATTTTCCAAGGGCTCTGAGTTCATGAGTTTGTGTTTAGGACTTCCCATGTCATAAATACGAGCTCATGAGTTTCATATAAACACAGCATTAAACTACAGCCAAGATAACCCCAAAGACATCACAATGACATCATCAGGGTCATTTTCCCAGACTTGACACTGTTCAACTTCTTGTGACGTAAACTGACTTGGAGAGTCCCTTCTAAATAAGCAGTAGATACACAAGTCTTGAGGTCGTGGTAGCTTCATTGGAATACATTTTAGAGGCATGACAAGGTAAAAATTATCCACTATTTCACAAGAACAAGTGTAAGGTAAACAGTTTTTTTTCTTCTACCCCACAAATTTATGTTGCAGCCCACTTTGCAAAGCTCTGACCCACAAGTCAGGATCTTAATCACTCTTGTAAAGGAAACCAAGACTGAGAAAATTCAAAATGTTTGTTGTAATGGCTCATTTGAAAGCTGAATTATGTGTATATGAAATATAAACCAGGAAGTTGGTTTGCACAAACTCAGGGATGCTTTTAGCAAACAAACTGGGTAACAATTTGAATTCTGAGCTTTCCTTTCTTTGTAAATTTAAAGCTTTCCCTTTTGGACCTGCTTTATCCACAAAAATCAGCAGTGAAGTTTAGTTTGTAAAATCCTATCATAACCAATGGGAATGATGATAACAGAATGCTGCCTCAACTCCAATATGCCGTAGTGCCATGGAATAATGGACGTAGCCACTAGCCCCTTTTACACTGCCAGATTTTCCGTGAATGTTGGGCCGATTTGCCGGCAAAAGGCGCATTCTGTATAAAAAAAAGTAGGTAGGCGGCAATTTTCCGTCTACTGTGATGTCACCCAAAGGTTAATGGACTCCCGTTTTGAAGCCTCGAGTTTGGCACTTTGGCCATCGCCATCTTGTATTCATGGAGCCAGAAGTAACCGTATTTGGACGAGTGGAGCTAACCCTAACACTAGCTGCTAGCTTGGTTAGCACAGTGCATTTATAGCTATGGTTAAGTGTGATAATGCTAATTTTTGCTAGCAAAAAACAGGCTTAAAACCATTAAAACAAAATGGACTTACCTGAAAGACACAACCAAAAACTGAACAAGACTTTTATATGTGACTGAAATGTTACCGTTAACTTGCATTAACTGAGAAGACACTGAAATAGCAATAGCTATAGCTACGCCTAGACTCCGTGAATCTGGGTTATGCCATGGGTACGTTACGTAACCATTGTTGCTAGTGGCCACACCCTGAATTATGCATAACTTTGAGCCTTATTATCATTCAGTGGTTGAGTTATATAAGAATTTACCCCCTGTTCTGTTGTCATGAATGTTGAAACTAGCTATAGAGACCAGAAGCATTTTTGTAACATGTTTCTGTTGTATAGTTAGTCATGAAACATGGGGGTCTATGTGGATCGACTTTTGGAGCCAGTCTCAAGTGGCCATTCAAGGAACTGCAGTTTTTTTACACTTTTTGTTGGCGTCATTTTCCAGTCCCAGAGGTTGCTGCTTGCTCAGTGTCATTGGAGACTTGCAGCAGAATGTTGCTGGAAACACTAGATTTGGTCTTTGTATGTCTTTCCTTGAATAAATGAACCATAGTGCCCAGTGTAAACACATCCACACCTTCTCCATTCTAAACACACTGAGTTTTGTGAAGTTTTACCAGTGCCAGCCACAACTAACCTCTCACCTTTTAACATTCTGCCAGGACACTCCCTGCTTGATTAGATTTCCTGCTGCTCAGGGAGACTGACAGAAATATGGCTTTGGTAAGGTCCAGGTCAAAGGGACAGAGGTAAAGGTGGCGAGAGAGAGAGAGAGGGAAGGGAAAGTAAAGAGAAGAGGGGTTGAGGAGAGTTTTGGAAAGGAGTGTGAGACGTGAGCAAGTTCTCAGCTCTGCCCTCTTTGCTCATCTTACACTCGGAGGAAGTTGAATATGGGTCACAAAAACACATTCCAGCCTTTGAACATTCATGCGATCTCTTTGAAAGCAGATGAGAGGAAAGTGAGTGCACTTTACCCCAAAAGCATAAAAGAAGGTGGAGAGAGGAGGAGAGGAAGATAAAGGAGGAAAAGGAGACAGAAGGTAAACAATAAAAGGGGAATTGAGGACATCATTTTGAGCAATAGTTTACACTCTTGCCAAAGAGACAGTATCCTTAGATGAATTATACCTGACTCCCACAGAGAGTCAGGGTCCCGAGCAGAAGTGATCTGGACTCCTGCTGTATTTAAAGCAGCTCATACTGGTTCACAGTGTATCATTTAAGAGCATCCGCGCATGATGGATTTGACTTCATGATGAATGACAGGTCCCATAACATCTCTTTTCCCCGAGCATTTAAATACTTAGGATTCAGCAGCATGTGGTGAATTCTCAGTTTTTCCACCTGCTGTGTTTTTAACTTCTCCGACCAACATGAGTTGTGGAACTTCACTGTACACCAGACACTCTAAACACATGTTGCTTTTTCAGCCCTTCTGGAAAAATATACATATATATGTGTACTGTATGTATGATTTAATGATGCATACGAATACACATGACTTCATTCACAAACCAGTGGTGTTGTACTGAGCTCCTTAAGGTACAAATATTTCATGTCTGTGTCCTTACATTAACTAGTATTCAGGGCAGGGGTGTTGCAATATACGGGTATTGATGATTTTTTTGTTTGTTCTTGCTTTCTTCGTCGCTATGTGTTGTTAAACCTAAGTTATCATGGCGGTGGACTTGGCAGCATTTTCTCTCTCCTGTTTATGAGTTAGGCCCAATCCCAATACCCCTAGCCATTGCCCACTACCCCTTGGCCCTCGAAATGAAGCAACGAGGGGTTGGGGTAGAAATCTTTCCCTAGGAATTGGGACACCACTCACTACGTCACCGCGTCGGTTACATTCACGCATATGTAACTATTTTAAACAGGAAGCTGCGAGCCATCTACATTTCCAACCGGCATCTACAATGGAGTCTCCGGTTGAGTTCATCCTACCTATCCCGTTTGCTGTATTCATCATGATTCGTTTGATGAACGACAGACAACAGGGGACTTCTGCTAGCTAGCTAGCTAGCTAACCAGCTAACATTACGAGGCAGCATAGTTATACTAGCTGGCGTGTTATTGTAATTTGAAAAATCCGACAATTTTGCATAACAGGACAGATGACAGACGCCAGATAGTGCGAGCTAGCTAGCTAAAAAGCAACCTGACGACAGTAATGTTAGCGATGTATGAACTTTTTTCCCTGTCTCTTGCTCAGTGGTAGCCATGGCGACGTCTACCTCTCGCTGGCAAGTCAGCATCTGAAATCCCTCGCACCGAAGGGCTAGTTTCATACCCACTATCCCTCGTTATGCCCCCTACCCCTACACACAAAAAGGAATTGGGACACCACTACCCCTTGCGGGAATGCACAAATGTAGGGGTAGGGTCAAGGGGTAGGGCTAAGGGGGGGTATTGGGACTGGCCCTTTGGCACAAGCAGCAACCTCCGTGGCTGAAAAAAGAAGCCAATGTGGACATGCCAAAAACTGCAGTTCCTCTAATGGCCACTTGAGGCCGGCTCCAAGAGCGAGTCAGTCCCCATAGACCCTCATGTTAAAATGCCCAACTTTACAGTCGACATAAACATGTTTACATCCTGGTACGAAAAATGGTTTGGGTCACTGTGGCTAATTTCCCCAGTTTACATTTTGTTCTTGGCCGTTGTCCATCGACAAGTCGCCACCATAGCGACAGCGTTGGTTAGGTAACGTAACCATTGCGTAACTGAGTGAGTATAGGAGTAGCTGTAGCTGATGCTATTTCAGTGTGTTTTCAGATCATGAAAGTTTATTCAAACATTTTGGGCGCCTAAAAAAATCTTGTTCAGCATTTGGTTGTATTAAAAGACCTTCTAAGTAGTCGGATATTCAGTTTTTCAGGTAAGTTGATTTTGTTTGGATGGTTTTAAGTCTGTTTTTCACTCGCAAAAAATTGCATTAATACAGTTAACCATAGTTGTAAGTTAGGGATGCACAAAATATTGGTCAATATCGGCTTTAAAATGAACCAGAAATGAATCAGAATCGGACAAAATGCTGATAAAATTGGTACGTCATTAGGTAGGCCATCAGAATAAGAGTATGCATGCATAATATGATGTTAATTCCACGACAGAAGAGACTTGATGATAACTAAAATCAGGTGCCGAAAAACGTGGATTTATCTATCGGTATCTGTTATTGGCCAAATGAGTTATATATATCGGGCATATCGGATATCAGCAAAAAATCCAATATCGTGCACCCCTCCTGTAAATGCACCATGCTAACTAAGCTAGCAGCCAGTGTTAAGGTTATCACCCTCTTGTCCAAATATGGTCACTTCTGGCTCCAAAAATCCAAGATGGCGACGGCCAAAATGCCAAACTCGAAGCTTTAAAACATGTCTCGTCATGTTTCATTGCTGAATTCTATAAATCTACCTTGTCAAAACCTAAAAGTTGCACTTGACGAGCTCTTTACTCATTTAAAAAACTTCTAGCCACATGAAGTTGGTCTTAACAGTAGAGTTTTAATGCTGCTGCTGTGCATCAGAGTTCTCAAGACAGGACTTTATTATGGCTCCATTCACAAATGCATTCTGACATGTGTAAGAGTGTCAGCCGATGTATGTCAGGAAGCTGATAAAGACATGAGAGGGCACCACATGACCCGCACATACACACAGCCGGTGGCACTGTTGATGTTAAATGTCTCGCTGACATGAACCATGTCGCCCCTCTGATGTTTGCTTTGTACTGTATGTAATGAGATAGTGATTACATGTCTGCGTGTGCTTTTGTGCTCCTGTACGGTACCTCCTGACACAGAGATAGTGTGTATGCGTGTGTGTGTGTGTGTGTGTGTGTGTGAGACATACAGCTCATGCTCTTTGACACAAAGCAGTGCCGTGCTTTCATTCAGAGAGTTACTCAGCACCGCAAGGTCAAAGGATGACACTGAGTAAAGCTGAAAGTCATAACAACTGACACCAGATATTCAATAAACCCATCTGACTGGAGACAGGATGCTGGCGTGTTGTTCGCCTCATGCCTTTTTGATTAGAAGTGAAACGCTACCACGGTTGTAGACTTAGAATAATCAGAAGGGACACACTTATTTGAGGGTTGTGTTTACTTTTCTGATGGGCCCACCTGTAGTTTAGAGACTGTTTTAGACACCATTTAGTCTGGAATTTCCCTTTAAAAAACACCTTTGTGTCCAGATTTATCAAATAGGATGTTTTTGGCTGTTGTGGTAATTATGGTGCTATGCTGGCAGGCTCGCCGCTGCCCCTGGGCGCTGACCTACTTCTCTAAAAGCTCGCTGCCCTTTTCGGCCGCTCACAATGATTTATCTGTGACCAGTCAGTGTGTGTGGGTTGGTGGGTTTTCTGCGCCAGTGTGTCAGTCTGTCAGTGTGTCAGTGTGTCAGAGTGCACAGTTCGTTGTTCCCGACTTCCTGTCATCAATCTTAGTCAGTCACGCACGCATACACACACACTGAGAGCGTGTTGATAGATGCAACAAAGAGAGCTCCCCTCGTTAAAGCACTTGTCTCAAGTGGCCGCACTCTACTGTACTGTCACTCAGCCAGACGGGACTCGACCTTCGACCCCGAGGTCATTGACCGTGAGACCCAGACACACAACAACAGGAAGTGCTCGTTTTTTTCTCCGCTAAATCAGGCCAGCAGACGCTGATCCGGCACGCTCTTCTACACATGCAGCGCAGCCCACAAGTGACCATGGCACGACATGAGCACAGAGTCACACAACCAGGAAAACACAAACATCTTGGTCAGACGGAAAGAGAGCCCACAGTATAGGCATCTAACTATTTTGTCTGGATCATGTTTTAGCCCTTTGAAAAGCAAAGAATGTTTGAGCAAATACATCACAGAGATTTGCCACATATGACAAACGTCCAGAGCCGAATTGACTTTTGACCTGCAGGTCCAATAACATTCTTTCATGTGGAGAGGCCAAGTCCATATAAGGAATTCCACTTAACGCAAGATAAACAGTCAGAGTCAAGGGTGAACGCTGATAGACAGACAGCCAGTGAGCTGATAGCGAGGGAAAGCACCCAAACATCCCTAAAGATACAGCATTGTCTGTGCGTTCTTTTTTCCCTCCAAAATATATATCACGTTTCAAGGCTAATGCGGTGACACAAGGGAAAATCCACTGTGCTTAATTGAAGGAGAATGTTTAAGCATTACAGCTTGGTGTGGCCGTCCACGAAGGAATCCAAGCGGGTGTGTTTAGCTAATTTTGCCATTCGTCCAGGGGGTATTAGCAGGGTGGGAACACAATCCTGGAAGCTGGGGAGCATCAGAAGCCATTAAAGGGAGGTGAGGAAAAACAGAACACAGCCTCTGGACTGTATCACAGTGCGTCCAAGGTGGAGGAAGGGAAGGGAAGGGAGGAGAGAAATGAGAGGTTATGGCGGGGAAAAAGGATGTATCCTCCGTGATATGCTGCACAGAACATTTAAGAGAGGCTTTGGCAGTTAAAATGGAATTGTTCGAGGTTTTCGGTTTGGCTACTGGCGGAGAAAGAATTCAATAACATTTTGAAGTCAGTTTGGCATGTGTGAAGGAATGGAACCACCCATCTGGCAGAGCGAGGCGAGCACAAGTGCTCCAAGTCATTGACACAATTGAGATTACTCAACATGCTGTTAAGAGCATGTCCAAGAGGTGCCATCCCAGAAAAGCACGTTCAAGAGGCACCCAATAAGAAGACATAACATAACACGAGACAACGTTGCGGCAGATCTCTGAGGGCCAACGAGTGTTAAACTGAGAAGTGCAAAGTTCAACCTTGAAGCAAGGCGGAACCGGCGCCCGCGGTGAAGTCATGGTTGCTTCCAGGATGAGGACATGCAAACAGCTGCGGCCGCTGACCTCGTCCTCTGGCCCTCGCCGCTGCAGCAGTGCTTACACAATCCAAGCGATGAGAGCGACGGTTTGGCACCCGCAGCTGACATTGCCACACGCTAATGCAATGAAAAATAATTCATGTGTGTGTGATTAAGCAAGTGTAGTGTTGCTGGAAATTGCACACACACACATACCTCAAAGAGAGGAGGTTATTATGGGAAAAGGCAGCGTAAATCACCTACAGTTGACCACTAAATATCAAAGTCATTTAACCAGCCTTCATCGCTCTCTTCAAACGCGACCAAACTAACCAACCTGACTCATCGTACAACCACTAAAGATGCCGAGCTCTCGTTCTGTCGCTCTCCTACCGGCATCCCGCTTTTCAACCCTGTCTGCCCTCACTGAAATTTCCACCGTCAGCATTTTAATACGCACACACACAAAAGACACACAAAGACACACAAACACGCAGATCGTCTCCAGATGTCTAATTGGAGAGAAACAGAAATAGGGGAACAATGGCGAAGGAGAGTCACGAAGTCAAGCTGAATCAGATGGGAGGCTCGTGGCTGTCAGTCTGTGTGAATTAAATATTACACACACACACGCATACAATCATGAAAATGCACACTCACGCTCAGTGTGCGGTTTGATTTGCCTGAGTCCTACATTATATACACAATCAGTGGTGTTGGAGGGAATCTAATCCTGGAACCAATCCAATAGAAACACTGCTTGTTGCATTAATGTACATGTCACAACTAAATCTCAAGTCTTAACCTTCGAGTCTCTAGCAAGTCCCAAGTTACTGTGATGAGAATCGAGAAACTCAAATCGAGTCCATGCTATAATTTAAGCAAGACAAGTTAAGTCGTTGCTCAGCTCACGCATGTCACAAGTTAAGTCATATACAATTCCGAGCAGCCATGTTTGCACGCATTGCTCTATAAATCAACCAGTCATGTTTCATTGAACTTCTCAATATCCAAGTCCTTTTAAGTCATATGTCAAGACTAAATGAAGTCTCCAGTCAAAGTCAAGGTCAAGTTGAGTCTTTATCAGTTAATCAAGCATGTCTCAAGTCCTCAAATTTGCATCTTTGCGACTTGATTCAAGTCAAGTCATGGGACCCGAGTCCCCCACCTCTGCAAGTATTGAATATGAAATTTGAGAATATCTCATATCACAAATGCATTCTGTCCATTACATTACTATAAATTATCATTCAGTCAGGAACGCTTTAGTCAAAGAAAACTTTATTTCCATTTGCAGTATTATATTTGGTGGTATGGTTCTGCCTTTCCTAGGCCTATGTGGAGCGCTTCTCTCTGCCCTTCCACACGCCTATGTGGAAAGCCTTAAGGCCAAGAGAGCACATCTCTCCGTCCTTCTGCATGCCTACGTGGAAGGTCTTAAAGCCGAGAGAGCACACTTGTCTGCCCTTCCATGTGCAAACGAGGAAAGTCTGAGGCAGAGAGACCAACACCTCCCTGCCCTTCCATGCGCCTACACGGAAAGCCTAAGGCAGGGAGAGCAGCAGCAAAGACTCCCTGGGAACAGAACAGAGCAGCATCAGTGACAAACAGAAATGACATTGATAAGTCAGACACAGCATGAAAAGAAGGAGCTGGGGTGGAGGCGGGTTACAAAGTGGCTTGCAGAGGAAGCAGCAACAATAGACAGGCCAGAGCAGTTTAAATAGGGCACCCTGGATGAGATTCGCCAATTGGTTGCATAGAAAGGAATCATGTGATTAAAAATGTCTGTACGGGTGTGGTTTTATCTGATTTGATGGACAGTGACCAAATAATCCAACCAGCCGTCATGAAATTCTGATTCAAATGTTGCTGACTCCTGATGAGTCTTCAGAGGTAGGGCTTATGTGATGTTGCATTCTTCAAACTGGTGAGACAAAACCAGCACAAACAGAAATCTGTCAGGTGAAACAAGCCAAAGCTTTAGACTTTGGCAGAAGTGTTTTTGTGCATTTGGGAGGAAGCTCATTGAGAACATGCATTTTTAGTACCTTGGTGAAGTTGAAGATCGTATAGAGGTCAGTGTGAAGGGTTATCTCAGCGACCAGCTGGCTAACTTCGCAGGGAGGTTCTCATAGATTGTATCTTGATGGGAAACAATGAGCTCTTCCAGTCCTTCCCATTAAGGCCCAATATGGCTGGACTTTCTCTGCCCATGTCAGAACTCCCTCCTATTAAATGTGATTACAAGTGGTTGCTGCTTTTAAAGCCTCCTCCCAGAGACCTCATCGCCCCATTCAAATTTCTGTGAAAACAATCTGCCAGACAAAACCACAGTGGATGCAGGACTGAGCTCTGCGTCTACTGATACACAGCTGGGGCTGTTTTTTAATGGGCAGGAGAACATTTGGTACACCAAATTTTTCTGTAGAGCAGGACGGAAAATGACAGAATTTAAAGTGACTTTAGTAGTTTTGGAAAAATGTTCTAATTAGCTTTCCAATGATTATTTCAAATATACATATGTGGCATTTTGAAGACCCCACTCTTTTTTTGTCATACAAATGTTTGGCTAAACAGATTTTCTTAATGTATGCTTTTAAACTGATCTTTACAGACACTTTTAGGGTCAGTCCCAATACACCCCTTGCCCCTACCAATTAGCCTTCCATTTTGTGCATCCATGTCTAGGAGTAGGGTGTCTGGATTCTTGTTGTAATAAAGGTAGAGTGAAGTGTTCGGGGTTCATGGCCTCCAAACAGAGGTTGTCAGAGTCACACTTCAAATCAAATGCTATGAGATGGCTGCACAAGCAACAACAGAAACACAAATCCATTTTTTAAACCATAGTAATATACCAATGTCTCGGTGGCTAACTAGCTAGCTAGCGTTATCTTGTTGTCGCAAATTTGTGCATGACAATCCCACATTTTGACATATTTCCATGTCACATCCCCCTTTTGACGGCATATGATGCCCAAAATTTAACTTAAGACCAGACCAAAGTTGCTGCACTTGTTAACGCCCCTCTTACTGTAGTGCAGACTAACAGTGTAGGAGCACGGGTTGCTAACGTTAGCCTACAGAGCACCGTTAGTGGCCTGGTAATGAAGTGAGGTTTTTTATGCCTCCACACTGGTAACTGGTAATATCGAATTTGACCCAAACGTCCACTTGGACTCAAGGATGAACATACTAGATTTTGGTGGTATAGGTCAAGGTCACTGTGACTTTGTGTGTGTCTCATTCTCATTAACATGAAATCAAGAAGGCCTTTAGGGAATTTTTTCAAATTTGGCACAAACGTCCCATTTGACTCAAGGATGAACCCATTACAAACCTACAGAATTCATACACATTATAACAAGATTTCACACAACTGTCTTATGGAATACAATGATGAAGTAATGACATTTTATATTTCAAAGGTCAAAGGTCAGCTTCACTATGACATCATAATGTTATGCAAAAAGCTTTTCTGGCCATTACTCAACATCATATCTCAGGAACAGAAGGGGGCACATTTGGTCAGATACTGAACTGGCGACACTAATCTTGGGTGTCCACCTTGAAACTTTGCTGATTGCATCGATCATCTGTGCTGCCTGGTTGAGGATGTGTGTGAAGCATCCATGTTTCAGAATTTGTAGCTTCTTTGCCGCAACATCCCTTTGTGAACCATTGTCAACTAGATGGCTACATGAGTCTGGACAGACATGGATATAAACTGCTACCACCACGTTACAGTACTTCCAATTTTTTTTGATGACTTGTCTGACAGATTGATAGCATGGAACTTAAGTTGTGAACAAATTGCGAGGGTTTCTGCTTTTCTGTCTTCGTCAGATAAATGGTAAATGTCATTATGATAATACCAAAGACGCCTTCTGATGACATATCAGGGTCTTGAAGGGTTGTCCCATTTCACAGGAGAAGATTTCAACCACTATCCCTTGTAACTCTCTTCTGGGGGGCAAATGGGCACTCAAGGGGTAGGGGTAAAAATAAGGACTAGGACTGGGCATTACCAGCGTATTTTCAGAATGTGTGCAGTGCTTATAGAATGCCAAAATCACCTCACAGCTCAGCATTTTTCCAGTGGATGTGATGCTATTCTATAAGTTGGAAGCTGTAGAAAGAAAAGAGTGGCACCTGGCATGAAAATGTCTGCCTAGGAACCGCTAGAGGCCTTGTGTCGTCATCAGTAAACAAACACTAAAAAGAGAAGCAGGGGAAGTGCCAAACTTCCTCTTGACAACAGGCAAATATAAATGAAAGAGTAGCTAAGGGGAACAATAGCAGTGGTGTCAGGTAGACGCCAACAGTGCTACCTGACACCACGTGGTCATTTGTTTGTTATTCGGTGTCTCATGACAGATCTCACTCTCACATCCTCACACCAACAGTTGATGGGTCGAGTCAGTTTATGAAGCTGAATCAACTGTTGTAACATGCTCCAGCTGCGTGTCCCTGACAGCTCATTCTGACTGACGTGTTTTCATGTAACGCTCCACAACATGCCATCCCATGCTTTTTCAAATGGGGGTCATGTTGGTGAAAACTGACAAAAGACGAAATGATGGATGGATGAAATGAAGCAGAGGCACATGGGTAATGAGAGCAGGGTGTTTTCTGACAGGCAGATGTAGCGAAAGATAGACAGAAGTTGAGGGGAGATGAAGATAGACCTCTTTTGTCCCTGACGTGGCGAGACAAGTAGAAGAGAGCGAGAGAGATGAGAGGACAGACAAGCTGCCAGCTGAATATCATCTGGAAAACGTTCTGTCCCTCCTCGACAGATGTGGTGTCTGTTTTGGGAAGAGGAGAGGAGAGGAGGAGATAGGACAGGATATGGAAAAAGAAAGATGAGATAAAAAAGAAAAAAGAGCAGACTGCTATCAAATATCGCTGCATGTCTCACCATTATCCTCCCTGGATGAGAATGAAAAGCATTCCTGTGACCACCATGGCCCCTTAAATGAGCGGAGCTTTGGTGGCGCTCCAGAGCAGGGACCCCCTGCTAATCCTTGGTTTATTGATAGCAGGTGCTGTGGTGGGAGAGGCTTATTAGTGGTAGGGCTTTGTACATTTTGTTTGTATATGAAGCACGTACACATACACAGGATGATATGTACAGTTAATATGATGGTATTCTTCCTGTTTCCTGAGAGGAGGGAACAGCAAACAGCTACTAGCAAAACTGCAGCGAGCACTTATTGTCATTATCAGTTCATCTGAAATATTTCATTTCAAGGGAGTTTTTTAAATGGCAGTGCAAGGTAAAGCCTGAAAGGAATGGTTTGGCATTTTGGGAAATATGCTTGTTTGCTTTCTTGGTGGGAGTTAGATGAGAAGATTGATCCCATGTTTGTGCATTAAAGAGGAATAACCATACTTTTCCTTATTTTTTGTCGTATGTTTATATCAAAAGTGGCTGATGTTGGACATCTGCTCCGGGCACACTACTGCAAATGTTTTCGTACACTGCTACATGTAGCTACATGCTAACATTAGGAAACATGTAAACTTGGTTGACGATGTTGTTTATTTCTCCCGATTTCAGATCATATTCCTGCTGGAACATGTCAGCTTGTAAGGATTTCACTTTTTAACCATTTATTTGTGATTTTTCTCAGTAGAAAGTGCTACCATATTCCATTACAGTCATTCCCTGGCCTCAAGTACGCTGCTACATGTAGCTGCATGCTAACGTCTGGGAAACATATAATCTATGTTTCGGATGTTGTTTATTTCTCCCCAATTTCAGACCATACTCCTGCTGGAACATGTCTGCTTGTGAAGATTTCTGTTTAAAAGGCTTTTATCTTGATTTTTGACAGTAGAAAGTGCTGCTATATTCCCCAGCTGCAAGTATGCTGCTACATGTAGCTACATGCTAACGTCAGGGAAGCATGCAATCTTGGTCGCCTTGTTGTGTATATCTCCCTGATTTCAGATCATATGCCTGCTGGAACATGTCCAGATGTGAAGATTTCTGCTTAAAAACCTTTTCAATGGTAGAAAGTGTTGCTCTAGGCCTCGTTCACACAGAAAGCATTTTAGCAGCTTTTTGCTCGTTGTTTTTGTATTGCTACATGCCTCGCGTTTCTGCGCTCTAGGTACCTGGCATTTTTGCCGGAGGACTTTGAACTCCTTGGGTTGAAAAAATTCAGCTCAGAGCAGAAAAATGCCCCACGTCATCTCCTCTTTTTTCCATCGTCCAATTGATTGATTTGAGAGGCGGGCCTTCTGTGGTGGCCACGGCAACAAGTTTACAGCTGGTAAACAATGGAGGAGAAACTGGTGGTAGTAGTTGCTGGATATGCAGAGCTATACAACTTCACAAACCACAGTTATCATGATCAGAATCAGAATCAGAATCAGAAAACCTTTATTGTCCCTTGCAAGAAGCAATGGAAATTTGTCTTTGACGTGCTCATAAATGTACATAGAATAAAAACACAAGTTAAAACACAGTTTAAACATAGAACATCAATACATAATAAATACAGTGAGGACATTAAAAGATTTCATTGTGAGATCTCAATAGAAAACAACAGGCATGGAAGCATATCAGTGCAGAACTTGAAATGGCCATCATCTAGGCGAAGCTCCTTGACCAACTGGTGATACTCCCCATTATCCACCCTCTTTTTTAGGGTCTCAAGTACACACACAGATCTCTGTTTCCCCGTGCCCAACAAACTATATGCTGACAGCCTCTCACCCTCAACCAGAGCTACAGCAAGTACCCTCTGCCTGTCCATTTTAGGAAGTAGCTACTTGTGATTGTGAGATAAAAAAAAATTGATTACATGGGAGGGTTTTGGTAGGGAGGTGACGGGGTGATTGCCTGGCTGAGTGGCACTGCGGTGTGCCTCACGTTTGCCACCTGCAAAACACTTTGTGTGATCGGGACCTTCCTCGGTTATAGTCATTCCCTGGCTTAGCCTGGTTCCAGACCATAGACCCCGCCCACTCAACTGAGTAGGCTTGCATCTCTGGTCTGGCATACTTCAATGAATTTGCGATTTATCTCGTCCAAACGATGCACGGACCAATGAACGTCGGGGGTCTAGCGATTAGCCAATCAGCGCCACGCTGATGTCAAGCTGTACGCCGGTGGGTAACTGGTGAGGATAGCAACAATGGCGACCGCTACAGATCCTACAGACCACATTAACGATGCTATCGAGGTATTTCGCACTACTCGTGTTAATGGAGGACCAAATTAAGGAAGCTGCTAAACTGGATTTAACGGCGATGCAGCTGGGCGTGCACGACGACGGAGACATTTTAAACGGGCAATGCTCGCTTTATTTTCGGCACCCCCGAGGCATGGATACTAATGACGTCAGATTCTGGGTGAGTCGTTGATCTCTACTGATTGGTTAGGGAAAAATCAAATTCCCTCCCCCTTGTAAATCGCCTTCAATGGAAGCCATGTCAGACTGAAGGTTCTGGGAGCTTCAGTCTGACACTCAGGCTATCCCTGGCTGCAAGTACACTGCTACATGTAGCAACATGCTAACATCAGGTAAACATGTAATCGTGGTTGTCGATGTTGAAAATTTCTCCCTGATTTTCAACCATATTCCTGCTGGAACATGTCTGTGAAGATTTTGGTTTCATAGCTTTTCGTGGTTGCAGACTTAATGCTAAGCTAAACTAACTAACTAACTCTGGGCAAGAAGGCAAATACCGCTGTATACGTATTTCCCCACAATGCTGAACTATTACTTTAAGGTATTAAAAGGGTTTTTCTTTATCATTAAAATTGTTTTCAATAGATTTTCTCGGTCGACTTAATATCCAACTAGTTATTTTCGCTGCTAATCTTCTGTGACATTTGCATCTGTCTCTGGATTCTATAATCAATACAGTGTGTTTCATGCTTTTGAAAATGGCCTTTTTTCACTTTCCACCTGTTCCTAATCACATCAGACACACCATCTTGCATCTCCACTCCAATGACCAAATCCCATGACCAATCAGCAACCATAAAACAGTATCCATGAGTGACATGTCCATGGCCATCATTATTATCACTGGCATCTCTCTTAAGCCGAGAGACATTCTTTTAACAGTCAGGACAGTCCCAGCAGCCTGGCCCAGTGAACACCCTGCACGGCATATTTTTCACCGACTTCCCAGAAGACCAAACCAGAACCACATGGTGGGATTTTTCTAAGAAACAACCCTGTGGAAGGTTTGGAATGATATTCCAAAAAAACACCTATATTTTTCAATGGCATTTAGGCTGCGAGTCCAACTCAAACATGCCTGTAAATGTCATATAGGTGTAACGTAGCATTTATTGACATAGCATGTAATTAGGTCAAACATCAGCTTGAGAGGGATTCTGGGTGGTTTTAACTGATGAATGGCCGTTTTAAGTGCAGCAACGGCCTCATGTCTCATGCATGAGCCCTGCTAATTCATGCAAGAATACTAATGTTGAATGGCATGTGACTGAAAGATCAATTTCCCCTCAAGGGGTCTAGATTTACCAGATGTATTCAAAGATATGTCTTTGAATCTAAAAGTTGAAGTGAAACATGAGAAATAAGCCAAACGGGTTTTTGTTCATGGGGCGTGACATCCAGCAGTGTTTCTGTTAACAAATTAAAAGATGGAGGACTCAAAGCTTCCATGGACCTGACGCAGATCAAACACTGTGGGCGTATTGATATTGGCCCGGTGTGTGTGTGAAAGAGGAAGCTGCTCCTGTCACCGGGGAGAGGAGCAACGCGCACAGTATGTTTCCATATATGTGTGTTTGACCGCAGAAGGATCTCCTTGGCTACAGCTAAAAGAATCCTTCAGCAGGGGGGGGGTGGGCCTCTCTTCCAAGCTTTCCGCTTCCTAGCCCCACACCCTCCAGACCTCCACCCAGGCCTCACTGGTTCTGTTGCCCAGGGATGGGCAGCCATTCCAGGGCAGAGCTGGCTGATTGTTCCCCTGTGTTATTCCGTCATGGTTCTTCCTCCGAGAGTATTGATGGTGTGAGCCTGTGCACGCTTTTATGTGTTTAAGTGCATGGTGTGAGGGTGTGTGACAGGAAGAACGTCACAAAGTGTGCACATTCATTAACCCTTGGCCCTTCCTATTGTTCACACTAATCTACAATGATGTGTTTTCTTTAAGGGAATCTGATATGGATGTGACTTCACAGTGCATAATTGCTGAACGCTGAACTTTTTGGAACATATAGAAGATTTGTATGCCTCTTTGGTTTCCCATTGAGTGAGTGATGCATGTCTTGAAGGCAGCTGAAGCAGCGACGTAGGTGGCTGCACACTGATGGATAGCTCGAGATGCTGTGTGTATTTTTCAGAAAACCCAAAGGGAAATGGAGGCGCTGTGAGACGTTCACCTTTGCTCCCTCGCACCATACATGCCACCTTAGGGGGATTGTGTGTGTGTGTGTGTGTGTGTGTGTGTGAGCATGCATGTGTGTTCCCGAATGTGGGAAAAGCAGCCGCTTAACATTCCACCTCTCGCGCCCATGGAAACCAAGGACACACTTTATTTTCTCCCTGGTACACCACACACATGTGAAGTCAAAATTTGGAAAGCTTTTTAAAGTACTAATTACTTGTCTAATGTTAATTCAAAGTAAAGTTTTTCTGTTCCAGTATGTGATTGCAGAAAGAGTCCAGTAAAGTAATGTCATATTGAGAGGCGGTTTCTCATTCTTTAACTATGAACTGTATATTTTGTCAATTATTTTTAATGTGTAAGTGCAGCTGTGCTTCATTAGACTAGCAAAACAGGAAAACAGCCTCCCTCCTTTCATCCATCCATCTTTCTATCAGCCCTCCAACCCAACAGCCTGTTGAGTTCTATGCACAAAGACAGGCAGGGGTCAAGGGTCAAGCTCACACACATCATCACATGCATGCACTCGTCATGCATAATAACTCGGGGCGGAAAAACAGGGCAAACCCCCTGGAGACTTTAAACAAAACTTCCTCATTGACCATTTTGTCTTTGATAACAGGACTGGTGAGTGATCGGTCTGTGTGTGTGTGTGTGTGTGTGTGTGTGTGTGTGTGTGTGTGTGTGTGTGCAGTGTTTACTGAGGGGGCTGACTGTTCACATGGCTCGTCAGGTGATGTATGTTGCCGGCTACACGCGGTGCAGCTGCAGACTGTTTTGGATCGCAGGTCTTGTCTCAGGATCTGCTCATACTGGCGACAGGAAATAAACCCAGAAGCATCTTAATCATATGTAATGTCTTTAATTTGCCAAATGATACGGCGTATATACAAGGAGTTCGACTTAACAGTTAGGCAGGCAGTCATACTCCCAACATGTCTTTCTATCACTGAAGTCGTGAAACAAAAACAGACTTGTTTTAGTATGCCTCTGCGCCATAGTAGACGAGGCCAGAGGCATTATGTTTTCAGGTTGTCCATCTGTCTGTCCCACTCTTGTGATTGTGATATAATTTGAGGCAGTTTCATCAAATTTTGCACAACATCCACTTGGATTCAACGATGAACTGATTAGCTTTTGGTGGTCATAGGTCAAACGTCAGGGTCACTGTGACCTTGTGCGTCTCATTGTTGTGAAAGCGATATCTCAAGGACACCTTGGGAATTTCTTTGAATTTGGCACAAACGTCCATATGGACTGAAGGATGAACTGATCTGTCTCATTCTCATGAATGCCATATTTCAAACAATAGCTCAACACCTCAAGGGAATTTTCTCTAATTGGGCCCAAACCTTCTTCTGACTTGATGAACTGAGCTTTATTGGTGGTCAAAGGTCAAGGGCATTGTGACCTTGCATCTGTTTCATTCTTATGAATGGGATATCTCAAAAACACCATAACGGAATTTCTTCAAAATTGACACAAACATCCTTTTAAAGTCAAGGATGAACTGAACTTTATTGGAAGTCAAAGGTCAAAGTCACTGTGACCTTGTGTCCATCACATTCTAATGAATTTGATATCTGTATAGCACCTTGAGGGAATATCTTTAAATCTAAATTTGGCACAAACGTCCACTTGAACTCAGGAATGATTCTAATCAACTGATTAGAATTGGGTGGTCAAAGGTCAAGGTCACTGTGACCTCACAGAGCATTTATGGCCAGTTATGTCATAACTCAGGAACAGACGGGGAGACATTTGGTCAGATACTGAATTGCTGACGCTAATCTTGGGTGGCCACCTTATAACTTAAAACACTGCAGAGCTGTGTATACTCACGTAAATTGAAGAAGAAGAATAGTTGAGAGAATTTTGTCAAGAATGCCCAAACGAATTAGAAGAGGGTGAAGCGCCATACTCCAAACAAAAACAAAATGTTCGATAGTGTTCGATAAACACAACAATCCATTATTTTGCACAAACATGTCAGCGTAAAATGCATGTAAGTGTGCGTAGATTCAAGCATCAGTGTGTGTGTGGAGAATGTGGAGATGGGTATTCTGAGTGACACCAGGGCTGCTTTAAGAGACGTTGGTTGGTAGGGCGCTGCGTGGCTCTCTCGTAAATATCCATCCTGCTGTAAAAATCAGCCCAGTTTGACAGAACTTAAAACACTGAGGGTGGCAATTTGGAAAAGAGGATTGAGCGGATGGGAGGGCTGCACACCTGGCAACCACAATAATAGCAATAGGTTTCCTTTTGGAGGTGGTGCCAAGCTTAAGGTAGAGCAAGCGTGCCTACAGGGATGTACACACACACCTGAATCATTCTGCTGCCGCTGGTGTGACTTCAGTCCAAAAGAAGCCAAGCCAGCAGCCAAAGAACATAGACTGTGTAGAAAGAGCAGCGTGTGTGCGATGGGTTGGTGTGTATACCTGATTGCAGGAGCATGAATAAGCATTGCGCGCTCCACTGTGTGCGTGCTTGTGAATCACACACACACACACACGCTGGCGGTGCAGCGCAGTGCAGCAGGTCAGGAGTGTGTGTGTGGGCCCTTGGACGGCTGAATAATAATGTCAACGGGTTGATGTGGCGAGGCCTGTCATGAGAGCGCTGTAGGTTCGCGCCGTCAGCTGTGCTTCATCAGGGAAACCCTCACCGCCAAACCTCCCCTTCTTCCTCCTGCTCTCCTCCTCCACCGCTCTGTTTTCCAACTGGCTCTTTTCCCCCCCTGTGATCCTCCATCTGTTTCCCCTCGCCTCCACACTATCACCTTTCTGCTTCTTCCCCATTTTATCAGTTCTTTGCTGTCTCACGTCAAACGTCCAGCACTTGCTCCTTTTGTCTTTCAACAAATGTTAATTAAAAGTCGCAGAACGTAAAAAATCTTGTTTTGTTTAGCACGTCTTTAATCTCTCTAACCTACTTTCCATCTTTTCGCACCTTCTGACCTCAGGTTTCCATATCAACTTTTGCCATACACTCCCAACATCGTTTGATCTGGCTTATTTGATGCGACGCTGGGATCTGGGAGGTGTAGCGGTAGTGATTTTTTCTTTTCTGGGACCACAGCAAGGGAAGGGAAGGCCCAGTCCTAATTTCCCAGAGGATGTTGAAGGCTGTTTTTCTCACGGTGGTCTGGGCCGAGCCGTAAGCTGGCACGGCTTGGTATAGGTTGGCACAGGAAATGGCTGCCTGAACCCCGTGAGGGATGACGGCCAGTTCCATTTCCTGTCAAACATCCTCCCAGAGGAAAGAGAGCTCCACGACATTAGAGACAAAACCCACAGTGGGAGAAACAGAGAGTACAATTGGACTCATTAAACAGCATGTGATCTTTGCTGGAATAAAATACAACCTATGTGGTCAAAAACATATTCACCTCCAGAAATCTCAGAGAGGATCTCTTAAAGGACCTGAGTGTAGGATATATTCGCAGAAGTGGAATATAAGTCTGTTTCTTTAGTTAATCGTCATGTTTCTTTTAACCTTAGAATGAGCTGTTTATATCTACGCAGGGTGCAGGTCCTTATCTACAGAGATCAGACAAACAACACACTGACTCTAGATAGGGATATTCGAGATTGTGCGTTGACCTCCATAGCTAGCAGCCCCTCTTAGTGAAACTGCATTATTCAATTTTTATGCCTTTATCTTCTCTGGTTGTCTGTCCATCCATCCCATTCTTGTGAATGCAATGTCTTAAGAACACCTTCAGGGAATTTGTTGAAATTTGGCACAAACATTCACTTGGACTCAGCAGTGACCTGATTAGACTTTGGTCGTCAAAGGTCAAGGTCCATGTGACCTTGTCTGTCACATGGACAGAATGGGATATCTTAGAAACATTGTAAGGACTTTTCTTCAAATTTTGGCACAAACAGGGCGTCGGTGGCTTAGTGGATAGAGCAGGCGCCCCATGTACAAGGCTGTTGCTGCAGGGGCTCGGGTTCGACTCCAGCCTGTGGCCATTTCCTGCATGTCACTCCCCCTCTCTCTCTCCCCCTTTCACACTTGTCTGTCCTGTCAATTAAAGGTCAAAATGCCCCCCAAAAAAATCTTTAAAAAATTAAATAAAAATTTGACACAAACATCCTTTTTAAGTCAAGGATGAATTGAGCTTCAATATCCGATATCTTGAGATATACAATATCTCAAGCACAGCTATAGGGATATTTTTCAATTCGGCACAAACGTTCACGCGCACTCAGCGATGATCTGATTCAACTTTGGTGGTCAAAGGTCAAGGTCACTGTGACCTTGCATCCATCTCTCTATCTCGTAAAGGCAATATCTCAAGAACACCTCAAGGGAATATCTTCAAATTTGGTACACACAGCCACATGGACTCAAGAATGAAGTGATTAGAATTTGCTAGTTGAAGGTCAGACATCAAGGTCACTGCGACCTCACCAAGAATTCCTATTCTAATTATGACAAAATTTCACACAAATGTCTGATAGGCTATAATTTGATATCCAAAAGGTCAACGTCAAAGGTCAACTTCACTGTGACATCTTAATGGTCTCCAAAGACACTTTTCTGGACATTTCCAAATGTGACACTAATCGTAGGACTACCTTGGAACTGTGCTGACAGTATAGATTTTCTGTGCTGCTGGGGGGAAGGTGTGTGTGAAGCATTTTTTGTGATCAAAGACATGGATGTAAACCATAAGTGCAACTTGAGTGGTTTGCAAAGGCATATAGCCAAGAGGCAGTAATTGTAGTTTAAATTACTGGGTCCATTTGTTTGGGAGAGGAGAAGACATTTGTGGATAATTCAGCTCACACTAAAAACCTCCTGAACAATGTTCACTGAAGGTATTCTAACTGGAGAAGTTTTAAGTAGTTGCAGTCTGCAATCCTCACGTCTAGACGCCACCAACCCCCCTGAAATCTTACATTATGTTCCTTTAAGACATGGAAAAATAAAACCAAAACTATGTTCATGACTACAGCTTAATTTTTTAATTTTAGGTGATCTAACCCTGTAGCTCAGATATTGCTATTATACAACTGTTGTTCTCTTCGCTGTATGTTAAAGTTCTCCCCACAGGTATATTGTATTTTTCAAGGTCTCATATTCCATCAGGCTGAATTCTTCTCTATCAGATAACCACAAATTCTCATTACTGATATCCAGAGGCGTCCCTGGATGTTTTCTTGGGAGCATTTGTTTTCTAGGCAGCATTTTTGTGGGGCACGCTTTGCTATCTCCTACCACTGTCTGGGTCTCTGTCTCCTAAGCGCATGTTTTTTGGGTGCGGGCCAGGGCAGAGTTTGCCTCCGTGGTTTTCGGTCATGCATTCTCTCACACGGCATTCCAGACAGATCTCCTTACATCCACACATGGGGTTTTTTTCCCCTCTCTTTATCCTCCTTTCCTGCCTTTTTGTCTCTGAGGGCAGAATACCACAAAATCACATGTTGCCACAAATAGATAACTTGTTTAAGCCTCTGCATGAGGAACATCGTGTTTAAACTTCACATATTTAGAGTAGTTTAATCTACAATTTATGTTCTTGGGGTAACACAAGAAAGAATAAGTCATCCATTATTTCAAACATTCAGTCACAATATGATTGATGTAGTGGCGCACCCAACAGTTTTTATCAAGGTGGTCAGATGGGGCTCCAGAAAGTCCAAGTGTGGCACACCAAAACCAAAAGCCATAACTGAATTTCAGGAATTCTATTATGCTGTTGAAATATATATTACAAACTATGCTAATATGGAGAGTTACGTAATCACATAGTGATATACTTTTGTTTGTTATTTTACAGTTGATATAACCAACACTCGGATATGCATAGATTAACACTGGTAGAGTAAACATTTTGAGTATAAAAACAATTATGTTTTAATGTGTTATGTATCTGCATGTGTTCTTCAAAGACTGGTTGTCTTTTTCATTAAAGGTCTAGTGTATGTGTGTAGGATTTAGTGGCATCTAGTGGTGAGGTTGCAGATTGCAACCAACTGAAACTGCTTCCATGTGCCAAGCACGTAGGAGAACTGCAGCGGCTGGCACGAAAACGCTAAAACACCATTGGCCCTATCCAGTGCCAGTGTCTGGTTTGTCCGTTCTGGGCTACTGTAGAAACTGTAGAAAGAGCCTGCTCGACAAATGTAGGCCTGTCTAAATTCGATGCCTGGTCTGGTTGCCAAGTAGTTGAATTTATAGAAGTTATTTGGATGTATAAAACCGGGTTTTGTGCTAAACACTTGAACGTTGGTTAGCTGTTTACATCGCACATACAAATATATATGTTTAAACTTAGGTCAATATGAAGATACTACTCATTGTTAGCTCAGTTAGATTCTCCACAATTCAATCGCTCAATTCATTTTACTGGAACCACAAGCACTAGAGAAGACCGTAGTTCATTCAGATTTACTGCCATGATAAAACAACAAGTGGTGACTTCCTGTCTCTGAAGCTGTGTGTCTATTCCTTGATTACTCAGTAATTTATTAATATTCCTTTAGTCTGTAAGGGTCCATCAATCAAAAGGACCGAAAGGGTTTTCCATAAAAATTAATCCAAGTTATGGATATTGTTTTAACAGGATAAAGTGTATCGTGTCAGTATGCTAGGTGCCATTATCCTCGAGTGCCATAAAACACTTTCTCTTTCAGGCTGTCAGACCTAGATCAAATGAATGATTCATAATTGATATGTTATTCAAAGCCTAATTTTTATACAAGAAATATTTATACTGGTTCAAATAAACAATATAACCGTATTTCCCACCTTTGCTGAGAAACAGTTTTGTTTAAAAGGAATTAAAGGCCTGTCCCAAATATAAGCCTGTTGAGTTCAGTGATTTAACGAAATAATAGCCCGGGCTATTAATTGACATTTTAAATTATACAGCTTCAATATGAAGGGGTAGATTGATCACAAGGAACAAACACTAACTGAGAAGACGCCTTCTCAAGTTTAGGAAAGTCTTGTGGGTACCCATAGAACCCATTTTCATTCATATAGGTGAGAGTTCAAGGGACGCCTTTGAAAATGGCCATGCCAGTTATTACCTCTCTAAAATGTAGCCTAACTTTGGAGCGTTACTAACCCCCCTTCCTGACAAGCTATTGTAACATGGTTGGCACCAATGGATTCCTTGGGTTGTCTAGTTTCACAAGAGTTCACTACCTTTACACCAGCATGAAAAAAGCATGCCACAGCCTAGATTTTTTCTTCTACTTAGGCTGGCCATGCCCCCTCCATGGGGGCACCACTGGATTGCTGTCATTAGAAGCTTCATGTGGAGTCAAACTCTTCATATGCAGGCTGCAGTGCGAACACCACCGAGCACAAGGGAACCACAGATTCACAAGGAAAGCCATTTTTGATTTTATGACGTGCTAATGTCTAGGAATGCTATTCGGCTAGCTTTTAAGAGCTTAGATAGGAAAGAGGCCCTTGAGTTCAGGAAAAGAACAAAATTCTTTAATAGAAAATGTGAGCAGCGGGATGTCATGCAAGGTCAAGTTTAAAGTATGAGATAGAACACTGCCAGATTGCTAGATGAAGGGTTTAGAGCAGAACTGATCCGACCTCTCAGGAGGTCAAGTTCATTCTCTTGATGTATTTTTTTTTTTAGGGCATTCCTTTCGGTCAAGGTAATCAGCACTGGTTTATATCAAGAAAATCAGAACAAGGCAGCTCCACCAGGACATCTCTCACTGTTGTTTGATATATTTATGTTCACAGCATCACAGGGAATCTAAAAGAGGAATCCATGAAACATTTGTTTTGTAGAAAGGTCTGCCAAATATAGTTGAACTTCCCAAAAGAGTTCCAGAGTTCTTGGCCTTGAAGAGCTCCATCACTTTGACAGGAGAATCGCGTCAGAGGACAGCGGGTGCCTATTGTGTCTGGGGGCAATTCATCACAATGGGAAGGGTAATGAAAAGCCTGGAGGGGACATGAGGGGCGACTATAAATCTAGTCAAGCCGCAACGAGCTGCAGGCCAGAGCACTAAGTCAGCACCGATGTGCCTGTCCGTCAGAGTGTGTGGAAAAGTGTGTGTGTGTGTGTGCTCTCACTTCTAGAGCCTTATTCTTTCTAGTATTACTGTTAATTCCAATCAAGCAATATAACAGACAAGACCGGACAAGTGTGCTGAACGGATTTCCTCTGTCATAAAACATTCGTCAAGCAGATTTTTGAATATTTGAAATCCTTGTCACAATAGAAGGAGCAGGTAGCAGGATTGTAGTAGTTACAGTTTACATCCATCTCTGTGAAAACATGGATGCTTCACACACATCTTTCCCCCAGCAGCACAGAAGATATATACAATCAGCACGGTGTCAAGCTGCACACCCAAGATTACCGTCACCAATTCAGTATCTGTCCGAGTTATGACGTTGAGTAATGGCCAGAAAAGTGTTTTACAGAACATTATGATGTCACAGTGAAGTTTACCTTTGACCTTTTGGATATATTTATATTGTCACCACTTCATCATTGTGTCCTTTTAAACATTTGTGTGAAATTTTGTGAAAATTAGTGCATGAATTCTTGAGGTTTGGCCAAAAACATTTTTTGTGAGGTCACAGTGACCTTGACCTTTGACAATTGACAACCAAATTCTAGTAAGCTGATTACAAGTGGACGTTTGTGCCAAATTTGAAGAAGTTCCCTCATATTTTCTTGAGATTTTACATTTACAAGAATGAGACAGAAGGTCACAGTGGCCTTGACTTATGCCCTCTGAATTCATGATAATAAGTTCATAGTTGAATCCAAGTGTACAGTTGTGCCAAATTTGAAAAAAAAATCACCCAAGGCAATCTTGAGATATCACTTTAACGAGAATAAGGTGGACAGACAGACGGTTGGCACATTGCCTGGCACATTACCGCCACTAGCTCAGGGAAATAGCATAAAATCGGTGGCAGGAAGGTGTATCATGTGGTCTGTATGTGCATGAGACCCACTCGTAAATGTGGACCCATTTGTAAAAACATTGCTCAGTAACGCTACTAGTTGTCAAAAACTCTATAGGGTGCCTTTAAGTTGCGGTGTGTTGAGTTGTCTTTGCCAGTGTAAAGGCCCTGACACACCACTGGTCAATGTTGAGCCGTTGTCAAGCGTTTGTTGGCCTAGTTTTTACGGTGTGTTCCGCACCGTTGGCACTAGTTGGCCCTTGTCAGGCTAAATTTCCGAACAGTGTGTGATTGTTTACGTTATCAACACACTGGCTAACTAGTGTCTTGAATCAATTCTGTTTCCAATGTACCTTTTTGACTGATGAATACAGACTATCGCCACCTGCTGGTATAGAGTTACATGACAGTCAACGTTCCTTGCCTGTATTTCTTTGGCATTGGTTTTGTGTATTTGGTTCTCAAGGATCTATTTGCCTGGGTCCACATTTATATATATTTTCAATGTTTTCCATGCTTCCTATTTTTCTTCTCCCCAGTGTGTTAGTCTTAATCAGTTTGATCCTCCACATTGAATGATAACCCTTTGGGTTTTCAGTTTTTGACTTCTTTGTATTGGCTTATTAGCCAAGGTTTTTCCATTGTCTGATGATGATAAGTACGTTGCTTCCTCTGTTACCTCCTTGCTCAGTGACAAAATGCTTCAGCAACAAAGAGTTATATAATGCAGACAGCGTGCAGGAGGTTACTATTTTATTACGTAGCTTTTGAAATGAAACACTTGGGCTTTTCATGAATCACAACTCTGTCTTGGATTAGGCCAAAAGGACAGAAACCGCACAAAGGCTTTTATAAATGAGGTCCCAGCAGAGGATAGTGAGGTTATAGGCTTAGATTTGGATCAGAGAAGCGGACCCTCCCTTCGGTCCTCAGAAATGTTTCCTCTGACTGTTGCTGCTCTGACATATGAGCACATTGTAGCTCACAAAACTTATTTTTCTTCTTCTGTTCATCTAAGTCTTGACAGAACTTCTGCACTACAGAGTCAATAAAATATGCAAGGGATTAAAAATGGACGACGCACAGTGTGAAAAGTCAGCTCCAGCCTTGCCAAAAAACCATAAACACATGCCTCATTCCATTACACCGCTACCCACCCCTGTATTCTCAGCTCTCCTTACAATCTCTGGATTTTTCCAAAAGAATGTTAACAGACTGGAGTCGTGTCCGGGACTGCAGTTTTGTTTACCGCTCAGCCATCCAAATGTGTCATTAGGAGACAAGGCTGTGCTCCTCACAGGATCCCTGACAGATTCCTGTCCTCCACCTACCCCATTAAATAAGTGGTTGTTGAAAGGTGACAGGTGTAATAAAGGAATCAGAACTCTTGTTCCTTGGGATGAGAGCTTGTAAATATTTCACCGTGAACAAAATGCTTGTGAGCCAGATTACAGGTGTGCAGACTGTTCTCGGAGGCAAGGTAGACAGCTGATATATGCCCCTCTCATTGTCAGAATAACTGTCATACATAATACAGATCAGACAAGGTCAAGGACGAGGTTGAAGTTAAAATCCTTTAGTGTGATGTTACTTTTGGGAACACTGGGACTCACTAGCTGTTTCTTTACTTCCATGTTTCTACATGGATCATCAACTGGTGTAGACTTTAACCAGTTGATGGCCAAAGTCTTTTAGCACAATATCAGGCATGCTTCAAGTCAGGCCTAGGAGAAGTAATACACCAAAATTTGTATGTGTATAACCCACTTATTTGAGAAGGCTGCGATGACGTGATCAATGCGCTGACAGGAGGAAAGACGTAAGTAGCCTTCATAAGAAGGCAGGTAGGTGTGGGGGATGGGTCTCCAAACATTGGACTTTCCTTAGGAGACCGTGTGAAACCAAGTGAACTTTGAGACATTTTAAAGTACTTCATCATCATGTATCTTTTCCTAAACCTTACTACCCTAACTTTACTTGGCCAAACATGGAATTACGACTTCCGGGTCCATCATGTGATGCCATTATGACCAAAAACACTTTCCCCATAGACTTACATTATGAAAGAGGCATCTGTAAATCAGTGGAACAGTGGAACATGACATATCATTAGTGTCTACGCGTGCTGCAGAGGGTTTAATTTTGATGTCTCGTCATGAAACAGGAAATTGCTATAACTTTGGCGTAAATGGTCTGATGTCCACCAAACTTCACATGATTCATATTAGTCCCACTCTGAACACATTTATATGTCAATATAACGTGATAGTCATAGTGCCACCTAGTGGTGAAAGGAAGTGCTTCTTATCAGACACATATCTTTGGATTAACCTGAATTTTCAATGCTGTAGTGTATATTCGATATATGAAAACATGATGTATAATTAGTACGCTCTCCAACTCCCTCTAGTGGAAAGATTGAGTGCCACAACCCCCACTAAACGACTTGTTTCACTATCAGAATTTGATGCGTCCAGTCCAATAGCATTCAAGAAGTCTCGAAGAGCCCCATTTATCCCCATTCAAGGTAGCATGGGCTAATCCGGAACTTAGCCATTCAGACGGTGTAAACCCAGTGATGCGTAACATCCAAATCATTTCATATCGCAGACATATATTGAGGTTTTTGGCCTCAAGCTGCAACTGAGCAGCTTTCATAGGAATGGACGGGGCCCTGTTTCTTTTTTGCTTGTGAAGCACTTTGGTCAACTCTGGTTGTTTTCAAATGTGCTAGATAAATAAATTTGACCTTGACCTTGACCCTGTCTCCACTGCTGTATCTGGTTCTCTTTATACATTCATGGTCATAAATCACACAAGTAAGAAACTCATGTGGTCAAATGCATGTAGCTTGGGATACGTGGCTATTAAAATTTAGCATAGTTAGCCAGGGAGTAGCTAGCAAGTTAGTAAGCCCACAGATCTCCAGCAAAATAGAAGCTTAACTGGGCTTTACCTGTGCACACATTCTGTATGTGATAGCATTACACGCACATGTCAGATACAGTGTGCTGTACTTTATCCATGCAGTAAGGGGGCGATCACACAGAAATGAGACGCTAGAGACGCAAACGCTTCAAACACGCTTGAAATGCTGGAAGGGCTTATTCAATGCGCGCTAGCTACTGGCGTCTGACGCTCAAAAAGTTGAAAATATTTTAACTTTTCAGCGTCTACGCGCATCTAAAAAGAAGTGTCTACAAAAACATGCGTCTAAAAAGATGCCGGAAAAACGCCCGTCTAAAAAGACGCTTGAACGCCGGTCAGACGCGCCATATCATAGGTAATCTGAAAAATGTCCCATTGGACTTAAAGCCCATTTGTCCAACAGCCCGGTTTCCCAAAAACAAACGCACATTGCTCCAAAGGGCTGCTTCTCCAAAAATTTGTTACACACCCTCGTACACAGAAATACATGGCTAAATAATATGCAGAGTGGCGTCATCTAGTATGACGCAGGCATCACTAACACTACTCTGCCTCTGAGTTACCTCTGTTGGTTGGGTTTGTTGGGTGTAGGCATGCAGAGTGAGATTGGTGAGGGTTGGTGCAAGAATATCAGGATAAGTCAGTCAAAGGCAGAGTAGGGTGGATCATGCCTGCAAGGTCCAACAGCATCATTGACCTTGGACACTGTAGCTCCCTTAAGTGCAATTTATTAGCGCATCCACAAGTGACGCTTTGAGCCAATGCTGTAGTCTGTCCAGTACCTGCCCTGAAAGATTTATGGATGTGCATGACTGCTATGTATTTTTTCTTTCGGTCCAATGGGACATTTGTTGGACAATTGGGGCTTCAGTATAATGAGCCATCAGAACAATGGCATGACACTGCGAAGTTGTTGCTGCTGGAAAAATTATTTTCAGCCACAATAATGCTAGCTAAGTACAAGACATCCCACAGGCACTGTGAATGTGTCTATGCTTTGTGCATTCTGTCATTGCATCTGTATGTATGTGTTTGTATACTTGCATCTGAGTGTGTTTCGGATTAGGTTGTAACTTAAGAAAGCAGCTGTGAGCCCTCAGGTTCCTGTTTGCCCCTCACTCTGGCTGACAGTGTCAGACTTAAGCCATCAGATAAAGAGACATGTGACAGCATGTCAGACTGTAGTAAACGCTCTGAGCTAAGATGCCTGGAATGCATTTCCTCCCTGTCAGGGGGGGAAAGGGTGTGAGTATAATTACACCTCAATTTAATAATACAGTAATTACAGCTGACAGTTTAGCACAGACGCACGTGTTCCTTGAGGGGGGCGTTTTCATTGTCCGTCAACACTTAATTTGTTTCCCTCTTTATCCATCTCTTTTTTCCAATCAAATAGGAAAATAAAACTAGTTCATTGGCGCCAGTGAAGTTGCAGGATCAGTTTTGCATTTCATCTGTCCATCAGGTGTGACACCATTAACACGAAGGGGAACGATGCATCCCATGATCGCACTTTCAAAATTATACAAATTAGTTTCAGGGTGGACTTCCCTGATAATCTGTTTCACGTGTCCAAATGTCAAATGTCCAAGATGGAAGTTCTTCATTATGCAGAGGGACATCATCAAAACAGGATGGATGACAGACATCATGTGTTACAGATCTTCAGAGGCTCGCATGTTTGCATTTGTCTTTCCAGAAGTCTCCACTGAAAATCTGTCTTCTTGTATTTCATCAAAATAAAACTAAACAGGAACAATTATTCAGAATGTCGGGCCTGAAGATTTAGTTTGGCAGTTGCTCGCTGTGGTATGGCAAGGCTTGACATCGCATTGTTTGGGACAGACTAGATTTTAAGCAGGCTGTGCAATTCATACTTGACGATATTGAATGCTATTGTATGAAGCAAACAATTTAACCGCATCCTAATTGTCGTGTTTTTCCCTCTTTTCTTGCCTCTTCTTTGCAGTTTTATTGACCAACCCAGTTTCTCTGCATATTTTCCTTTCCCTCTGCCTCTCTGAGCACAGAGCTGTGCCAAATAGGTTTCTGCATCACTGTCTGTCCATCCTCATTCCAACTCTGTGACCCTAAAAGGCCAGACAGAAAGGAACAGGAGGCCAATGCATTAGAACTTTGGTTCTCCTAGATTCTGGGCTCTGAAGAACCCAAAGCCCCAAACCTTGAGTGGTAATGAATTTAAAGTTTTTTATTCCAAGGTTCTTCCAAAAAGGGGTAATTTATTAAAATAATTACAATACTACTAACAACCCACAATGTGTGTGCAAAATTACAGCTTTTAAACAAGAAAGCCCAATCCAAGAAACCACACGTTACCAATCCAATCACCAGAACAGTGTTGGCAGTAAAAGTTTTTGCAAACCACAGATAAATGTGTACGTTATTAGGCAGCAGATACTTTGAAACTTTACCTTTCTGTGGTTAACATGTGGTTGGGTTTAGGCACAAAAACCACTTGGTTACGGTTAAGAAAAGATCATGTTTTGGCTTAAAAAACCTGTTTTTTGGGGGGGGCACAGTTCCTGCTGGAACAGCAGCAATGTCTCAATGAAAAACAAGCAGGTTTGTGGTACAGTCCTGGCAGGAAACGTTGATTTCTCGATAGAAAACAATGGCGTTTTGTGGCACTGTGCCTGGTGGAAAAACACTGACAGGTCCCTACAAACCACCCATGTTTGGTGGCTAAAAGAACTCTGGAAACACAGCAATGACTCATTAAAAAACAACTAGTTTGGTTGTTTGTTGGTCTCAAACAGTGGTCAGGCGTCTTGTCTGGGTGACACGCCATCCACCAACCCCTGCACTTATAGTACGTGTCTTTAGAAACCTTCATACATGTGAAACATGCAAACGTAACGTGTTCATGGAAAATTACAATGCCAAATTTTCCTCTGGTGACCAGTCTAAATTTACAGCCTCAAATATCACAGCACAGACAAATCTGTTGCATATTTTAGCGAGTTATTCCAGCTGCAGCCATTTTGCAAGAAAATGTCGTCATGTGAGAAATTTGAGCTCTTTGGGCAAGTTTAGGAAATACCTTCCTCACGAACATGTGACTCTGTTGCACAAAAGTCTAACCTCTGATTCAATAAATGGGACAATCCCAAATAATTTAACGTTGAGACAACACAACCAGACAACACACACAATACCAACTCTGAGCAGAGGTTAGGAATGAGACTAAGAAACAAAGAGCAGACAGAAGGATAAATAGGCTGTGACCAATGCCCATTGGATGAATTTCAGAAGCAACCTCAAGCAGTCAAGCAAGTCTTTTAGCAGCCACATTTTCAAAATTGGAAGCATTGTTACTGTGAGCATGTTAGCATGCTGATGTTAGCATCTGGCTCAAAGCACCATTGTGTCTCAGTATAGCCTCTCGTTCTTTTATCTTGATCTAACATGTACCTTTTTGTAACTTGCAGTGAGTTTAGATACTATTATCTGACGATATGTCTACTTTATTGGTACTGTATTTATCATCTTATGGCCTTCACCAATGTTATTGTTAAAGAGTAAACACACATTTTTTAATTTTAACTGTACTAGACTGCCTCTCCTGCTTGTTGTTTTTGGTGTATCTTAACTAAACGGAAACTTCTCCCAGTTAGAATTTCTTCAGTGTTCAGGGCGGTTTTAACCAGGAGCCGAATTATCCGCACAGGTCTCTTCCTCTCCAAAATGAAAGGTCCAGGTGATTAAAACCAGTAAAAACACTGAATAAAGCAGTTTCATGTCACTAATCACTGTTTCTCTGACGTTGTTTGGCATGTTGGAGACGGGCCGTTAGCCTAGCACCTGCTAATGTGTGCTCACCTTGTTTCTCTGATAACTTAACATCAAGACGTTCAGGAGGTTTTTGCCATGAGCCAAATTACCCCCAGAGGTCTCTTCCTCCTCAAAACAAATGGTAATGTAAACCAGTAAAAACACTGACTTAAACAATTTTCTCAATTTAGAAAAGAGCCACAGAAGAATTAAGACAGGGAATAATAGGCTGCATAACCAGAGAGAGATGCAGAAGGAACAACGGAGACAGAGCGCAGTGGAAAGCTGGTTATTAGAGCATGTTGGTCTTGTTTTGATGGGGCCCTGCACTCTTAATGACAGACTGCTTCGGTTTCTATCAGTCGGCATCTCTCTCCCTCTCTGGCTTTCCCAGAAAAGCACTGAGGTGAAACAGATACAGGCCTAATTGGGGTTTTACAATCACGTACAGGGTGTGCAGGATGCATGCACACACAAAGCTTCACTTTGCAATCCAGCTTGAAAAGCCAAAAGGTTTTAGGCGGTGTTGGCTGACAAACAGGTAAGTCTCCAACACTTCATCGAACAAGCTGATTTATATGTTCGAGGACTGCACGCACTGCCAGTGCAGCCACTAATCCAGGATCAGGGAACTGTGTCCGCACTTGAGTGGTATGTTACATTACAGGAAGCACTTGATGTATATTTATATATTTTTACAGGCCTTCTGTTGTTACACCTCAAACTCTAGACACACAGAAATGTTGCAAACCTGTGTTTACATGAGACAGCGTGTATGTGTTGAGATTATAAAGCTGTAGGGGGATCATCAACATGCCACAATAGTCTGGGATGAAAGGCCAATAAATAACAGAGGACCGACCACACAGGCTAATGTTAATGTCTTAATAAAGGGAGACTATGGAATGTGTTGCGTAGCTCCCACTAGCCCTCAATTTGCAAAGTCCAAAGCAAACACGTGTGTCTGTGTGGACTTTTAAACCTGTCTCTCCTCTTCTTCTGAGACAGTGTTGTGGACTCCCTGAACTGTTGGTGGACAATACTTTTTTCGAGGTCCTGACCTCTTTAAAATGACAGGTTTCCTCTCTGCGTGCCAGACAGCAGCACATTAACATGACGTATACATCCCTTGGCGCTAGTTTTAGCTTCGCCTGGCCAACTGACCTATATGAGAGGTAATTGCATGTACAGCCTTTTGACAGAGTACCATCTAAATTGAGCTGACAAAGCAAAAGACAGTGAGTCATATCCTTTGTGTTATACAAGTAGCCAAACTAAGATGGTAAACTTAGTGAACATAAGCCATTTTGACCTGACGAAAGTAGGTTTGAAATGTTCTGATTAAACTCTTGTGGCATGGAGTAAGTGTGCAGACTTCACTTTTATTTCTATGAACATAACCTGCTAAAGTTTTGGTGCTTGGACACTTTCCCTTCATCCTTTACATCCTCCACGGCCTCCAGTTTCACTGTTACGTGGATGATACACAACTCTACCTCTCTTCCAAGACCATCACTGCTGCCACTCACTCCACCGTCACCACCTGCCTACCTACCTTTTTTTCTGGATAAGATTGTTTATTTGTCGTTGTGCTTTTTATGACATTTTGTTACTTTTATTTTTATGGTTATTTATTGTTCAAGAAAAACAATAAACTAAACTAAACTAAACCACCTGCCTAACGGACATTAAACCATGGATTCAAAGACATTTTCAGAAACTCAACTTCAATAAGTCAGAAATCTTAGGGCCTGTCCCAATACCCCCCCCCCTTGGCCCTACCTACATTTGTGTGTTCCCGCAAGGGGTAGGGGTGTCCCAATTCCTTTTTGCGTGTAGGGGTAGGGGGCATAACGAGGGGTAGTGGGTATGAAACTAGCCCTTCGGAGCGAGGGATTTCAGATGCTGACTTGCCAGCAAGGGGTCGACGTCGCCATGGCTACCACAGAGCAAGAGACAGGGAAAAAAGTTCATACATAGCTAACGTTACTGTCGTCAGGTTGCTTGTTAGCTAGCTAGCTAGCTCGCACTATCTGGCGTCGGTTATTTGTCCTGTTCTGCAAAATTGTCTGATTTTTCACATTACGATAACACGTCAGCTAGTATAACTATGCTGCCTCGTAATGTTAGCTAGCTAGCTAGCAGAAGTCCCCTGTCATCTGTCGTTAATCAAACGAAGCATGATGAATACAGCAAACGCGATCGGTAGGATGAACTTAACTGGAGACTCCACTGTAGATGCCGGTTGGAAATGTAGATGGCTCGCAGCTTCCTGTTTAAAATAGTTACGTATGCGTGAACGTAACCGACGCGGTGACGTAGTGAGTGGTGTCCCAATTCCTAGGGAAAGATTTCAACCCCTACCCCTCGTTGCTTCATTTCGAGGGCCAAGGGGTAGTGGGCAAGGACGGTGTATTGGGATTGGGCCTTAATCACTGGCCCAGACTCCCTTACCTGTCCCACCCAGGATTTTGCACTCAACATTGATGGCTCCACCATCACCCCCTCCACCCAAGTCCACAAACTCAGAGTTGTCTTTGACCCCACCCTCTCCTTCCTGTCTTATGTCAGCCACATCACCAAAACAGCCTTCTTTCACCTCCGTAACATTGCCCGCCTCAGACCCTCTCTGTCACCCTCTGTTGCTGAAAGACCCCATGCACTTGTAACATCCAGGCTTGACTAGTGCAACAACATCGTCTACGGCACCACAAACACCGTCCTCAGTAAACTTCAGTATGTACAGAACTCTGCTTCCAGCCTTCATACCAGAACCCACTCACATGACCACATCACGCCAGTCCTCCACGGCCTTTACTGGCTCCACTGTCCTCCACTTAAACACAGGATACACTTAAAGATTCTACTCATCATCTTTAAGGCCTTTAACAATCTAGCTCCTCCATATCTCTCTGACCTCCTCCATCAGCACTACCCCTCCTGTTGTCTCTGCTCTGCTGATGCCAACCTCCTAAACACCCTCCTAAATACCCAGAACCAAGCACCGAACCTGGGGTGACAGGTGACAGCAGAGAAAGTCAGCAGGGGAAAACCGTACATCTTAAGATTTGACTTTTTGAATGACGAAACCAGAGTTGGTGATTGTTGTAAGAGTGGACGAACAAACTAAATAACTTTTGTGAGTTTTATTTCGCTTCTGTTGAGTTTAAATAAAACGTGCGAGAAAATACCTGTCTTGACATTTTGTGAGTTTGTTTAAGCCTAGTTCCTTGTATGAACCTTGTTTTGAGGTATGACCGGTTTTACTCATGACCCTCCCTCCCCCTTTCCCTTTATCTATATTCTTTTCACACGCCAGTAATCTAACCACATAAGTAAGGGAATCTAAGAGAACTTAGACATATCTCAAAGTTATAATTCACTGAATACTGAACATTTATTAGTGAATCTTTCTGATGTAAATAGAAATGATATTTTATAGATGTCAAACATTCTCACCCACAGGTACTATAAGTCAAACAGGACATTGAATATAATAAGAATATATCATCACTTTACTGACATTATATCACCTGCTGAGTTTTCATAACTTGCTGATTCATTCTGACAACGTGTAATGGGCGCACTGCAGGATGACATACACTGTTGACTGCGTGACCAAGACGTGTTTGCACACGTGCATGAATTAATGTGGTAACTCATGATTGGAGTAGCCAAGATTCTAGTTTCACAATTTATAACCGTTGTTTTCCTCATCATGCCACTCCCTCCTGCCCCGGTTACAACTCTCATGTTCCCAACATTTCTCATCACCTTACCTGCTCCGCTCACGTTCACAGCTGTTACCACTCCCCCTTTATCCTCGCTGGGTTTTTTTCTGTGTTTTTAGGGAAGAGAGAGGGGGGACGACATGCAGCAAAGGGCCGTGGCAATAAGGACAGGATCTTTGGACATGGGGCATCCATTCTACTGGGTGAGCTAGTTGGCACCCCAGTAACACACTGAATGGACTGCCCTTGGAGAGCACTTTTCTAGTCTTCCGACCACTCGATGCGCTTTTAAAGTACATGCTACATTCACCCATTCACACACCGGTGGCCGAGGCTACCATACAAGGTGCCATCCACTACTCAGTAACCATTCACACACACTCACTAATAGAACAGTCATCTGGAGCAATTTGGGGTTAAGTATCTTGCCCAAGGATACTTCGACATGCAGACTGGAAGAGCCGAGGATCAAACCGCTGATCTTCCGATTAGTGGATGACCTGCTCTACCTATAAGCCACAGCTGAGAGAGAGGTGATTCTGAGGTCTCCAAAATGTACACTCTCTCCCCTTGACTGTGTTTGACCCTGTGTCTTTCCCAAGGAGGCTGAGCAGTGCAGTACCCCAATATTTAGAAATGGGGAAACCATCACCCAGGTTGGCCATTCCTCAAGCACTGTCCCCGACCTCCATGTGACTCCACGTGACATTGAAAAGGTGTGTCAGCCAAAACAGCCCCACAATGTCTAGAGCCTTCAGCATCTCAGGGCACATACCATAATTAGGTGTCACATTTCATTTCCGCCCCTACACCTACACAATGACAACACTGGCTACAAGCCTACATCAGCATGACACAGCAAAATATCAAATCATTAGGTAAGATCATCAATGACAGCAATGCCACACAGTTCCATGTAAAAATACTGCACAATGAGTGTAAGTGTGTGTGATCAGGAACCCATCCAAACTCTGTCTTAGAAAGACAGTGCAACCATTAAATCAAGAAACCGAAACAGAACGAAAGACAAGAAGAAAGGCGTTCATTAAAAACAGATCTGAATGGACAAAATGGATGTAGCCTCAGTTTTCACAGTCCTCACTGAACACGCTCATACATAACAATCAAAACACAACCTGCTCCAAGCATCCTGCCTCTACACCGACGTCTCTTATCAGCTCCTCCTCCTTCATCCAATACACCTGTGATGTTTTCTGTGTCCTCGGTGTTATTCGGTTCAGCCCTCCTTCAGGACAGGAGAAGAGCACCTAACGTGAGTGAGGGAACATTTACTTTTACTTCATATGACGATCTGTTCACATTCGTTCTAGAAACACTCAAGCTTTGGCGCAAAACCAAAGAAAACAGCACACCTGAATGTTTGAAGCTTATCAGCACCTTCCACCTGACCTGTGTGTGTTTTATTGTTGCAGCTACAATCCAACACCTGAGAAGACTACAGAGAGAACAGCGCAGTGTCAAGTTTCCTCTGGTAGGCGCAAGCTATTTGTACATGTGTGTGTAAGTGTGGCTGTGTTTAAGTATGAATTGTAAATTTGCGGCAGAATTGTAATGACTCTAAAAACAATGTTTACACAATGCCACGAGTTATGTTTACGGACCTCTGTGTGCCATGTTATCATATGATGTAAGATGATTGCAAAATGTAATATCTGCAGGTTGGTCAGTGGTGGAAGAAGTATTCAAATCATTTGCTAAGATAACTAAATATAGTGGAGTAAAAAGTACTGTATTTTTCTCCGAAATGTCGTGGAGGGCAAGTACAAATTTGCATCGTATCAGAATCAGAAATACTTTTACGCTAAGATAAAAACTTGATGAAAGTTAAGCAGGTTTGCTCTACTATACTACCGGCTTTTGTGTCACTGCTGCCACTCTTGTTACGGCAGCAGTGACTTCCTCGTGCTCCGACATAAAGCTTACACCTGCATGACACAGCAGAATTTTCAGTGTTTCTGTTAGTGTTGTGATGGTTACCACACGAACCCACTGCGGGTTTTCACACTATGTTTTCCACACAAATCCAAGACTCCTGTCAGTACAGGCTTTATGTTCGGTGTTGTTTATCAGGCTCCGTTCCCAAGTTTGAAGGCTAATGTGCTACAGGCAAACATTAAATGAGATCGTAGTCAGAGAGTGTGTAACTTGACCAAACAAGCATGAATTGGATTCTTTTCCAGTTGAATTGGGAGAGGTGTGAAGCCGCTCCCTGTGCTGGCAGTGACGAGAGTTCCCTGCTCATCCATCAGCCAAAATCCACTGGATGAAACAAAACACGTTTGGTAATGCAAAATGAAGCGTTTCACGCGATTCAGCATATTACATATAAGAGCGGGCGATACTCAGCACAGGGGGGCGCCTTAATCACCTTAGAAGTGAGCTCAATGTATACTTCCACTTCCACAGTCAAATCCTCAACTGTAGTTGGCGTCTATAGAATTCTGAACTTAATTATATCTGACAGCCACAGTGTCTCATTCTGCTCCAGGTCATTTAAGTGACCATTACAGGATAAGCTGACTCAGTCGTGTCGGTTATAAAACAATATCTGGCCAAAGTTTGCCGCCATTCGCTAACACTGGCCATCATAATTCAGTGTTCATTCCAGACTAAGTGAAGCTATAGCACCAAAACCACTGAGCAAGGGCGTATTTTACTGCTTATATTCAACTTTCCATTTTTAAGAGGATGAATGTGTTATTTCATCTCTCAGAAAGTCACATAGTCGTGCTTTTAATAATTAAATCCTCAGATAACGTTTCACTCAGAGAAGTTGTGTTTCTATCAGTGTTGAACATTTCGTCCTACACTCTGATCTTTGCCCTAAATTCTGTTTAAGTTAAAGCAGTTACGTCATTAAATGTTAAGCTCACTGGTGTAAATATAGAAATCAGTAAACAAGCTCCGAGCTGTTGTTGTTATGCAGTTTTGCCACAGTATACAGTCATATATTCACCTAAAGACCTACTTCACCTCTCTGTGCTACTACGCCATGATGTCATGTTTGTTAAAGCACGTGGGTTTTATTCGTGGTCCCTATTTAGCTGCACGGGCTTTGTAGCGGTTGCCAAAGCTGACCACAGATGTTTCCAAGCCTTTCTTGTGATCCGACCACAGTGCTGAGGCAGCTACTTGGATTTGGCAAATGCACTTTGCTGTCATCACAGTGTGGCGGGATTTTGGCCTGCGCTGAGCAATCTGCCCCTTTTGATGGGTTGTTGGCAGGGGGATTTAACAGAATAACTGAAACCAGTAATGTGGGCCCAGTTTTCCCCCAACAGCGCTGAGCTGTTGCCAAGATCCTCATCGTTCCACTACGTGTCAATGGGACAGGAGGAACCCGATGCTATGGTGTGTTCTTGAACCATAGCTGTGTACAAATTAGCGAATGTAGCTGCAAGGAGCCTGGGAGTAGAGTTGTGTATCAGAGAATTTATTGTCACTGTGTCATCTCCCCAATATGTGGTCAGTTCATTGGAAACATCTGTGTGTCATAGATCATATCGACTGTAGCTTTCATCATTGTGCTTGTGATTCAGCATTCTGGCATGCAGTCGTGCCTATCATAGATAATCAAAAATCAGATGGTCTAAGTGTTGTTTTAACGCCAGGAATACAGTCCTGGTAGAGAAATGCAAAATCCCTTTATTGCCTCCACCAAGGAGGATTGTTCATCTGTTTGTCAGCAGGATTATGGGAAAAATTTCTAGCCTAATTTTAATGAATCTTGATGAAACATGTGTAACATGAGCAAATGGCGAACCCATTCAATTTTGGAGTGGATCCGAATCACGGGGCAGATACACAAATCGTTTTCTCACTTTTGTCAACATTGTGAGATAAGGCAGTTGGCCTTTGCAGAGGTCTGGTTTGGCCTAAAACAGTCAAATTTAGGAATTTTGATTGTAATAAATGTCAGATTCAGGCTTTAAATCTCTACGCTCAACCAGAGGAGTGGGCTCGAGTCACAAATTCGATGACTTAAGACTTAACTTGACGAAATCAAGAAAGACTTGCAACTCAGCTTGGACTTCAATATCAATGTCTCACAACTTCACTTGGACTGAAAAATATTTGATACCTGCCCCCAAGTCCAAAGATCATTTAATTTCCCTTTGTTTTGGAGCGACTAACGTTAACGCTATTCATTTCCAGCAAGTCGATGCTTAATTTCCCAGATCCACTTTGTTTAATCAATCCAACAGTAGAAAATCAATGACTTTAGTTGTTCTTTTATCTCAGACATCTTAGGATGTTACATACCTTGACATGTTTCGGCGGAAACTTCCGCCTTCCTCAGAAGTGTCACTTGGTGGTGGTTGTGGGCGGCGTGACACCGCCTGCTTTAGAAACAATGAACAGGGACAAGGGGGCATACATGCTCTCCCACACCTGGAGCAGCATGCTGGAGAGGCGGCGGACGGTCACGCCTCCCTAATATCAGCTCTCTGATATCGGAACATGTCAAGGTATGAAACATCCTAACATGTCTGAGATAAAAGAACAACTAAAGTCATTATCAGAAACTAAAGACATAATGAACACCATTGAACGAGTAGAAAATCAAGTTGCGAGAGAGAACCATGACGAACGAACATTTTGTTTCTGAGGGACGAGAAAAAAATGATACCAAAGATAATATTCGCATACAAAAACTACATGGTGCTCAACAAAAATCGAGATGCAACAGCTTCTAACAAACTTGTTTTAACAATAAATCTAAATTTTTAAGAGCACACTATGACTTGGTAAGGACTTGAAACTCAAGGACTTAGGATTTATCTTGGGTCTTGTCAGTCTTGACTTGGGACTTGAGTGCAAAGACCTAACACTTATTTGGTGACTTGGTTCCATCTCTGTGTAACTCCTCCGTAGGTAATTCACATACCCTCATACAGTACAAAGCGTGTCTGTCTTCAGTTGGTGCTACGCCCTTGATTTTTATCATCCCTCACTTCAGCTGTCACTCATCCAAATAGATTTACAACACCAAAACAACATGGTAGTTATTTCCAAATGTTCCTGCCTGACCACTTTTCATGCACAATGCATCCATGTTTTCCTGTAAGCTACTGGTCAGAGAGTCAAGGGGCCCACTTACTCAAATCCTCAGTGGAGCAGTGTGGCCCTCAGAGCCCCTTGACCGAGGTGCTTAACCTCAATTAAGTCTCCCGGCATCCAAGCGTATAAAACAGCCGGCTATGGAATGCAAAACCTTGCCAGTGAAAGCTGCCAAGTCAGCAAAGAGCACAGTAATGAAATAATCAAATCAGGTTATAATGGATGCGATGGCCTGTAATGATATAATTACCTGGCAGGTACCCTACAACGTTGTCATGTGCACAACAGTGGAGATATGTGGGGTACGAGTCACCGGAAATTAATCAGTTTTTTTTTGTTGTGGGTTTAAAATAGCAGCTTCCATCCAGTTCATTCATCAGCTAACCTTCAACGTCAGCTCCCGCAGAGTTCTCTTCGTGTCTTTAATTCTCCACTGGGACGAAAAACAGGAGTCTTTGTATTTGCTGTCAGTGTCAGCGGAAGGGGGGCTTATTATTTGATGTTTTGAGATAATCCAGCACTGCATTCCATCCTGGGGCAACCTCGGCCCAGAGCGTGAAGGTCTGGGAGCCTCGACCACAATAGACGGTTTAAGCACTGTGCAGCTGACTTGATGGCTGGAGACTTGACCTCCACGCCCACTTTTCTCCTCCTTTTGCTAAATCATATATGTACCGCTTGACATAAGTTGAACTGTATCAAGTGTTATACTGGTATCTTGTATAAATTATAAAGTATTGCTTCGAAAGTGTTAAATTTAGTGACTACATCAGCAACGTTAACGTTATGTGGTTTACACAAAACAACCACTGTTCATGTTGCTGAAGGGTTGATGCTGGATCGAAGGAGAGCTGAGGCTGAGACTCCCATGATCGTTCTGCCCCTACCTTCAGGCTCAGTGAGCAACAGGAATCTGGGTTTGTTTAGCTTGCCTTGATTTCCCTGAGAGTGCGTTTCATCCCAGGCAAACGCTGGATGGGCAAGAGAGAGGCAGGGTGCACTCACTTTTCTGTAAAATGATCCGGACGAACAGGGTCTTAATTAGTTCATCTCATTAAGGCGCTGCATTGGAGGCTTAGTGAGAATCCGCATAAACAGAGGTAAGTTCAGCGTAAGGACAAGGTTAGTCGTTACAATATGCTGGAATGTCGTTCTTTTATTATCAGATACTTAACCAAATAATTTGTGTAACTATGTGTGATTATAACAACTTTGTACAGTGTTGCGTAGAGCCAAATGGAGGCTCATTCCAAAAACTCTATGACCTATTAATCCCAGGACGCAAGACCTTCAAATACAACTAGTATCAACTGATACAGAAACATCTGTATTTTCAGAAAATGCTCGCCCAAGAATTCAAACTTATTTGGTACATGCTCCATTTGTCGGTTTCATAAACAGCAATTAAATCCAATTTGGTCTGGAGTGAAGATGCCACATAGGTACTCATACTGTGCTCACAGGCAGTTGGTGTCTTGATTATGAAGCAAATGAAAGCACCAAAATCTGAATCCATGAGTGGGTATTAAAGTGCGGAATCCAGCATCCACACAGGAGCCGAACTATCATGTTTTTATAAATCACATTCATGGTGTGTTTTGTTTGTTTTAGCTTCAGAAGTTGGCTCATGCATGATATGACGCTCCATCCTGTCGGTTTCGGCCCTGTTTATATGGGAGATGGGTTGGACAATGTGTTATCTGAAATACTGAAGGAATAGCCTGTTTTGGAATATGCTTATGTCCTTTCTTGCTGAGAGGTTGATGAAAAGGCTGATACCACTCTCTCAATGCAGGTAGAGCCTGTTAGCTTAGCATAAAGACTGGAACAGCTAGCCAAGCTCAGTACCAATAGAAAAAAAAATCAGCACATTTCAACTTTATATCTTGTTATTTAGTGAGCTTTAGAGGTGTTGGTTAGATTTGTTTTAGCTTTGGAAAGAACCATGCTAGCTGTCTCCCACTGTTTACAGTCTCTATGCTAAGCTAAGCTAATTCAGCTAATCACACATTAATAGATTGTTTTTCTCAGCTTGAAGAGAGTTTTACAAATATTAAAATTTATAGCAGAAAGTCATAACTAATTGTGTTACAGTTCAAGATGTCCAGTTTTACAGACATCTCTTTTGTAATGGTGGGAAAATGCTTTTTGGGCCGCAGGGGACTTTTGCACTGCAGTACCGTGAATGGCCACTGGGGAAAACTGGCTGCAAGGCTGAGGTTTAGCAACAAAAACCACTTGGTTATGGTTAGGAAAAGATCAGGTTTGGACTGAACGTAGCCAGATTGGAGGTCAAGAAAAGAAGCAATGTTTCAGTATGTTCCGCCCAGGGCGTAAAATTAACACCCGGCAAACACCAATGGCGGGTAAAAAATGAGTTTGCCGTGTAAAACAAAAACACATACCCGCCAGTGGCCGATGAATTGCATGTGGGTTTTTTATGTGCTTCGACCATTTCTCAAAAAAAAAAAAAAAAGCTCGCCAGTTTTCTAGACTCGCCGAGGGATGGTTCGCCCAGGGCGTAAAACTATCCAGGACTGCCTCTGGCTGTGTCAGACTATTTTGACCCTCACAGCTTTTTGTACGTGTGCCGGGAACGCATGACGTCAGCTACCGGAACTTGTTTCCAGGGCATTCTGTGGTAACTTCTGAGCAAGATGTGGCGACACATTTCTGCCGTAAAGCCACTGCCAGAAAAGAGGAAAAACGAAGATGAATATGTTGGACTTGGACAAGAAGAACAGACAGTTAAACGGAGTACAAATGTCGCATGGCATTTTTTGAAAAACGGAAACTAGACGAGACTGGCCAGCCGCGGTCATGGCTGACCTACGACCTGCACACCAACGCGATGACCTGCAGCCTTTGCCGCAAGCATACCAAAGAAACACAGAGGACAGGGTTGGATTTTCTTAAAGTTGGATTTTCATACTAAAAACGTAAGGTAATTATTTTTCGTCAAATAAGGCACAATTTTTTTTATTTGGCTGGTGAAAAATATGTTTGGCCGGTAAATTTTTGGAGGTCACTAGCCAATGGCAGATGAGGTAAAATGTTAATTTTACGCCCAACCTTTAGGCGGCCCTATGGGACGAACAAAACACTTTTCATGACACTATCCCAGATGGGAAAACATTGAAAGGTCACTACAAAACACCCACATTTGGTGCCTAAAAAGCCGATGGAAACACAGGAAGGCAACTAATATCCTACGTCACTGTAGAAACACTGATATGATACATATAAAACATGCAAATTAATATATTCATGGTTTGTGGAAAAACACTATGCCAACATTTTCATTTACCAACTGGGCAGGTATTAAAGCTAACTGACTAGAGTAGCACTGAAATCACTTATTGGACCTTCTGAGCAGCAGAGAGAGCAGTACCTCTGAAAAAATGGCCTTTTGTCACAGCTCAGACCAAAAATAAATATTCATAGAAACTTTGACCTCTGTTTGTCAAGTATTTAACCAATGGTGCAAATTGACCAACCTTGCTGAGCAAACCTTTTGTCAACAAAATAGTACTCATATGTTACATGTAGTGTTTAACAATGTGATTGTAAAGATTGAGATATCTGCAGGATACCATCAGGGAAAGAAGACCAAAAAAGGCAAAAAACAGCAGGTTATTTGGATAAATGACCTTAAATTTCCAACGAAGCTCCACAAATCTATGAAAGCAGCACACATCCCGGGACTGCCCACTGTGGTTTAAAGACTCATGTTGGGAATTGCCCCTCAAAACATTCCCATAAAATCTCCAGGAAAGATTATCAGCACCAAATATCTGGCCTACCACAGGCCTCAGGGGAGCCCTGTACAGTGTAGACGTAAGGCCAGAGGTTACATTTAAAAGACTCCTCTTTTACAAGGTATGCTTTTCACATAGGTTGAAGAGGAAGGGGGTTAAGCCACAGGAATGTTTACCTATTTAGGACATGGGAAATTGAGTATGGGAAGGAGGTAAGGACTTAGACCTTCTTGTGAAAAGGGTTCAAACGAGGCAAGAAGACCAATTTGAGGACTAATGTGAAGGTTACAGATTATTGTGTCTGGTCTGAGTGTATGAGAAATACACAGTTCTAAAAGTCCTCTTAATATTGAATTGCATTCCCCTGTCTGGTCTGATAGTTGGCAGACTGTAATCAAACAGATGGCCTTGTGTTGTCAAACATTCACACTGTTGAGATGCTTTTGAGCAGGTTAGCTGCAGGGTAGCTGCGCTGTACTGAATCTGACCTCTGACCTCCCTCAAGGGGGTAAATAAGAGAATCTGTCAAGTAACACATGATCATTATGTCAGTCAATGCAAGTCATTAAACCCTTTGTTGAGCTGTCAAACATTATCTGCATCACCATGCCTTTAATTTAATAATTTAATTCTTCCTCTTATCTCAACATATTAGAAAATACTAACAGTCACTTGTAGCAGTCCTTCTATGCTGTCTTTGAGTTCTTGCCATCATTTGTGCCACATGACAATAGCTTTGTTACATAAAGGCCTTTCATTAAAAATTATATCAGGTCCCTCCGTCTCATTCTCATGAACGCAATAGCTCAAGAACGCCTTGAGGGAATTTCTTCAAATTTGGCACAAACGTCCACTTGGACTCAAGGATGAGCTGATTAGATTTTGTTGGTCAAAGTCAACGTGACCTTGTGTCCGTCTCATTCTCGCAATATCTCAAGAATGCCTTGAGGGAATTTCTTCAAATTTGGCACAAACATCCACTTGGACTCAACAATAAGATTTTGGTGATCAAAGGTCACTGTGACCTCAAAAAACATGTTTTTGGCTATAACTTAAGAATCAGTATGCCAAATTATGACAAAATTTCACACAATTAGGATAAAATGACAATACGATCACATTTCATATCCAAAAGGTCAAAGGTCAGCTTCACTGTGACGCCATAATATTCTGCAAAAAAACTACTCTGGCCATTTTTCAATGTCATACCTCAGGAACAGAAGGGGAGACTTTTGATCAGATACTGAATTTGTGACTCTTATCTTGAGTGTCCAGGTTCAAACTGTGCTGATAGTATAGATCTTCTGTGCTGCTGGGTTGTCATGGCTATGTACAAGTCTGGACAGACATGAATGTGAACTGTAACTGCAACTTGACTGGTTCGCGGAGGCATACAAAGGTGTTGGGGTAAATGTAGTTTGGTTTTCCATTAGCAAAAGTTGTGGACAGTACCTGGTTGTTTTTTGGTGCCGCCTCGGTTGAGGTTCCAAGCGAGCTTAGCCTCCACTAGAAGGTGGACTTAAAACACTGCAGACTGCTGATTGGTCAGAAAGAATAAGCACTAGAATCATAACTTGTGTAACACGGGACATCCTGCACAAAGCCGCCATTTTTAAATAGCCAAGTTACCATACATAGCAACCACAATTTTTTTATTCACTCAATTACAAAGTACAGACTGTCCTCTGTTTGGTTGCAGATGAAAGGATTTGGCGAGTGTCGCGTTGAGGGTGATGTCACAGCAGTTTCATACTTCGTTGCCATGGTGATTGGCTGAGAATCCTGCTTACACTGAGGGGGTACTGTCCCCAGTGGGAAACAAAATAGACAAAAGAACTAAAAGTGAATCAAGTCGAGCCAAACCATGCAGTGAAAATGAGGCAGTCGACATGGAGCTTGCACCCTGATTGGCTGAATGAATGATCAGGCAGGTATTAGGTATCCTTTTTGTGGTCCCTACGGCAAGAGACATCACTGTTGGACGCCGTAGTGAGCCTGAGACTTCCTGCTTGTCGCGTGATCTCTTTAGGCACTTCAAAAAAGTGCAGACACTGGCCAAAAGAGGTGATGTAATATAAGGACCGCAAGACCTACAATTACTTTAGCATGGCACAAAACTCTGCACAAGGCTTTTTTTTTCTTACCAACTCAGTGTTTTGCATTGACAGGATTTACACAGTATGAACATTCAGTTTGTGTTCATAGGAAGAGCTAAAACCATAAGCAAAGCGGAATATTTGCAAAATTCTTTAACATGCAGCAATGTTGCTTCCTGTTGAAAGTTTTGAAAACCTTGCAGTTATATAATAGGATAGTTGCAGGCTGGAAGAGTTTCACAATGTGTGTCACTGTATCACAGTGGCCTACTGCCCTATACCCTGGCTGCCAGACACCAATAAAAGCAGTCATAAAGCATGCAGAAATTGTGTACGGCTACGCCTGGTCTGAGTTACAGGCCATGGCACCACATTTACAGGGGCTACAGGTTCGTCAGGACAGAACAATGGCGACTGTATTGAAGGGCCCTTAATGCTGGGAGTTTATGTAGCCCCTGGGAAGCAAAGCAGAGTCTGCATTTGGAGAGAGGATATGCACATGTGTAGTTGAGGAATCTGTGCATTGTATATGATTGCAAGACTTTTTACCATTTCCTGACTCTTGACCCTTGACTTTAGGATTTTTTGGGGTGGGGGATTTCTCTACTAATGAGAGACTGAAGTCAAATGTGGCATAAATCCTTATAGGAACTTAATGGCAGACGTAAGTACATAGAAATAGTGTAAATTTAACAAGTCAGTAAATCTTGTCTTTAGCTCAATGGATGTCAGTGTTACAAGGTTTCATTGTGAGTTTATGACTTTTCACAGTCAGAAATTACAGTACTTTTAATGCAGGTTTAATTATTCTAATAAAGAAAACTAAACATATTTGCAACCTTTTTAATTATTACGCAAACATGGTTCAAGAGAGTTCATTAACAATGGAACATTTATCAGTTGGTTTCGAAGGTAAAGCTTTGTGGTGTAGTTGGCTACATCCAGTGGTACAAATTGTTTTTGGGAAGTATTATGGATCATTCGTGGTCATTCTGAAACTGAGCACTGCACCCTGGGCTGTAGGCAACAGTTGTGAGATGTGACTATTTGCACTGCTGCTTCATTTGGTATGTACCTATAGGTGTACGTGTGTGGTTGTGGATGTGTTGGGAGACAGTTTATGTGTCGAGAAATTTGTGGGATCATGGCTAATTTCACGTATTAACCTTTATTAGCATAACCAAAGATGGAGAGTCAAAAACCAACTGTAAACAGGACAGGACAGGACAGAGACGCACCACATGTCATGTGATGAGGAACAACCAATCACAGCCGACGGATATCTTCTCCTTCTTCCGTAAGTATCAGTCTGTGGAGAAGAATATGGAGAAGAAGTTGATCATTTTAGTGCAAGCCTGCCAGAGCTTTGCATCTGCCCCAAGGACGATAGGTCTGCACACAAACAGCGCCTGGAAGAAGATCAGTTCTGCAGTCAGGATTTCTGGCAAGTAGGCTATGATACAGTGCTGGGTATAGTTGCTTAGCAACCCCAGATACAACCTGTATAACAAGCACCCACTGTACCAGGTGAGATAACTTGCAGAGAGGTTTTGTGGTCTTCAATAGAGGTCGGAGGCACTTGTAGGTAAAGTAATATGTCATCTACATAAAGTCTAATCTCGCATTGGAGCTACAGTGGTTGCGTTTTTATTTCTGATGGATGCAGAGCTGCACGGTTGTGCAGTGGTTAGAACTGTCGCCTCACAGCGAGAGGGCTCTGAGTGCAAACCCACCAGCTAGTCACGGCCCTTCTGGGTTGGGTTTGCATGTTCTCCCAATGTGGGTTTTCTCCAGCTTCCTCCCACAGTCCAACGACATGCAGGATTGCCTGAAGGTGTCAATGTGAGTGTGAATGGCTGTCTGTCTGATAATCTGAATAAAGATGAAGTGAAAGTAGCCGTATATCTACAACACATACATCCAGTTAATAAATAGCTCCCTGAAATCATTTGATGGTTTGGATTTGATTTTTGGCTTTTATAAAGATCCCTGTGTGCATGTATCTACAGGTCAGAGTACAGTTATCTCTACTTTTGCATGTGATTTATACAGCTAGTAATATAACCTATTATATCTATGCAGTGGAATGTCATTTTCCGAATGAAGTCCTTGAAGCATAGTGCTAGCTGGTGCCTGGACTTTTTTTTTTTTTTTACTTTTTTTTTTACTATAAATGCTCAGCTGAATGAGCACAGGCAATGACACAGCCCATTAAATGTGCTGAGAGCAGCTTGACATGGCCTAAATGTGAAGACACCAAGACCATTTACAGGACAGAGTTCACAATAGTCCCAGCGATGGCCTATAGGGATGGAGAGTTAGAGATATGAAATCTAATTAAACAATTTACTGACCTCCTGTACTGTGGTGAAATATGTGGATCAGCTGCTGTGTGATAAGTGTTGGTATGGGGAGCTTTCAGGTGGTTTTCATCTGTCATAACACAATATGTGCTCAGAGAAATATACATAAAAGACCCCAAAAAACACAGAACGCTAATTCAGTAGATATAACATTTAAATCAATTCAATAATTCAAGTAGAAGCAGGAAAAATATGTTTTTGAAACAGCTTTTTAACAAAAGGCAATAGACACACCTGATATTGATGCACTTGTGCAGGCTAAGAGGTGCCAAGTTTTAGGAGCGAGTTAAACAATGACTAGCCTACTGCTGCTCCAGAGGCTTTTACACTCTGACCAGTATACAGCTCTCTGAAATAACAATCAATACTTACTGTGGTCACATTTAACAGTCTTACTATATAATGACAAAAACTCTGTGTGTGTGTCTGTTCCACGTTTTTCTCCTCACTGACTTGGTCAATCCATGTGAAATTTGGCACAGTGGTAGAGGGTCATGGGAGGATG
>NC_065520.1:13546325-13766090 GCF_006386435.1 Epinephelus moara
AGGCGGCATTTTGCTGCACTCCCTGATTTTGTTTTTATACTGCCAATGCTGAAAAAAGACTGATTGGGCTTTCCTGCAAATTTGCACAACTCCTATTTAAAAAGGGCTTGTGGAAAAGTACATAAAAACAATGCCAGCAAGAAAGCAAGCTGTTATCACGGCCAAGGGAGGCCATAGAAAATATAAATTTTTGGGTTATTATGTGTGAAAAAGGACTATTTATTTTTCAGGTTGTTATTTATGGTTTATATTATTACTGGTATGCCACTTCTGGACTCTTCCAGCCTGCACTTTTACTAACATATATATTAGTAGCCATGCAATTTAATATATAATATATATATAATAATATATAATACAGTATTTGTATTGTATTCTATTGTAGTTCATAGCTGCTATACTATTAAATTATTACACTTGCACTTGTGTAACACCGACACTCATTTGTTTTGCAAACGTCACAGATTTCATAACTTGTGTTTTTTTCATGCTTCATTTCATAACTTGTGTATTGCTGGTGAGCATGCACGCGCCAGGCTCGAGCCGTTGTCCTCTCTATACATTTGGATTGAGTCGCTGCGCCACACAGAGCAGAGCTGCCCATCCGGGACAAACCATTTGCCCACCCCGACACGGGGGTGGTCGCGGTGTAGAGAACTGCAGGGAGCACAGAGGTAGGCAACGGAATGTCGAATTCTCTGCGATTTGTCCTTTGAAAAGACACAAGCGAAGGTTATTGTTCGGCGTCGGAGTTTTTACTTTATCTTTAGACTTCACCACGCCTCTAGTGTTCATTCCCGCACAGATAGCGCAACTGTCGCGTGAAACCGTTACATGTGTATCCTTCAATGGAGAGAGCGGAGCCTTTGTATTAGCACATGTGTTGCTACAATACCTTTTACTATGTTTCAGTGGTGTGTCAGTGAAATGTGGCGTGTAAAGAGGCGGCTTTTGGTCGCGTGTCGACATTATGTAATCACATGGCACCGCAGGGGACAGTGTAGAGGGAGAAGGAGACTGAGGTCATGTCACGTTCACATGTATGTAACGGAAGTTCCCCAAAAATGAAACAGCAGCTCCTGCTACAGCTGTGTGGATAGCATACCAACACCTGCTTCTGTGATTCAAAGATAAGAAAGCACACATACATCTAAATACATTAAACAGTCCTCAATGATGGCACACAAAGAGACAATATTAAAAGTTTAAAAGTGGACACAGAGTTAGACAGTAACACACAAAGCTCCCTATTAAAACATAACTCTTTAAAACACTTTAAACTGGGTGTTGCAAATGTTAATATTCATCAGGTTTAGGTCAGACTGTCCAAATGGCGGCTATGAAAAAAGTCTACAGGACAAAAATTTGTATTTTTATGACATAGTTTTGTGAGAGAACGAGTCCACAGCCAGATGCACAAGCCGAAATCGACAGCTGTAGTCCTTGACTGTCCTGCAGAGTGCAGATAAAGAACACACACCCACACGAGTCTGTCCTTGAGACACGCATCGCAGATAAGTGCAGCAGCAAAACCAACTGTCCAAAATTACACCCAAAGTTATACAATCCCGGCTGCGGCGATGTGAGTGAGCCTCGCTCGCTGCTTCTTTTTTGAACAACCTTTTATATTGGCTCCCTTAATTTGTCGTGTGTGTTCCTTCCACAGGGGCGTGTGTGTGTCTCTGCCAGAACCAGTGATGGCCGACCAGCTGCCTCCACAGCAAGGCGACCCGCTGCTGACTAAGTTCCACCAAGGGAGCCTCCCCAACGGGAAAGACACCACCAAAGACAGCCTGCACGCCAGGGGACAGTGGGCGAGCAAGGCTGAGTTCCTCCTGGCCGTGGCGGGGCAGATCATCGGCCTGGGCAACGTGTGGCGGTTCCCGTACCTCTGCTACAAGAACGGAGGAGGTAATGAAGTGTTGTGATAGAAGAGAGGAGAGAAAGTTTCAGCTTTTAAGTGTGGAAGATTATCATTCTGTAAATCCTGTCTTTGTCTCTCCTTCATTCCCCCTCTCATGGCTCTCTGTTTCTTTCTTCCATCTTCGTCTCATTCTTTAAAACTAGGCATTTTCTAGGTTTCTGTTAGAGTTGGGGATTTATTTATTTTGGATTTTTACAGCTATGATATGATAGAAAACTTATTTTTACTATTTTGTCAGGTCAGATTGGAGACTGGGGTTTTAATTTAGAGTTAATGTTAAAATTAGCTTGTTGTGGGGTTTAAATCTTAATTAAAACTAGATAGTGGATTGAATGTAACCAGTGAAAGTCCTCACAAGGATAGCACCTCCTGTGTGTGTGTGTGCGTGTATCCAGGTGTGTTCTTTGTACCCTACCTGTTGTTCCTGGTGCTGTGCGGCATCCCCCTGTTCCTCCTGGAGACCTCCTTGGGGCAGTACACCAGCCTGGGAGGCGTCAGCGCCTGGAGGACCATCTGCCCATTATTCGGAGGTAGGCTTATCAACAACAGTAGACTATCTGAAGCTGCAGCATTGCATGTGGTTAATGCAGGGATTATTTCCCTTTTCAACATGTATCTTCCCTCTCGCTAAATCTGAACCAAACCTTTAACGTTTACTTAACCTCGGAGATGGCGCTTTGCATTTTAACAGCACGGAAACACTTTTCACCAGCGACACAAAACCTGCATGGCCGGTGCAACTGGCAACTCAGACAACGCAGCTACCGGGACTGCTGACGCCACCGTTTTATGGTGCTATTTCAGGAGAATATAACCTATTAGCGATGGCCATTTACTTCCTCCATCCAGCTAGGTAGTGAGACCAGGAGGTATCATATCGATAATTCCTAATTTCAACTTCACAAATTTCTCGTCTGTTGTAGCACTTTCAAAGCGAGCTGCAGGAACAAATAGAAGCATGGCCTCCACGTCGACTTGGCTTCCAATTTAAATGTTGCTGTCCTGGCACAGTTTTTTTCTTGTTTTGTCTCGTCACCCCAAAAAACACACATGAACTTTCCAATAAACAAACACATGATCTCCTTCGTGTTGCCAGTGTGTGGCTTGGCAGTAAATTGAGCTCGGCCTGTCAGACATCAGCGGCTCTGAGTCATGATATTATTGATAGTTGTGTGGCTCCTACGACCCCGGAGCTAATGGTCAAGTGATTCATTAGCTGCACGCTTCATCTGTTAGATTGTATTGGATAGATGCAGCCTCGCCAACAATTTCTCTCTCTTCCCTTGTCTCTTTTCCTCAATCTTTGGCGCAAGCGTTCAAAGCATTCCTTTGTCCACACCAATTCAAAACCCTGTGTTAACAATCTGACAGCAATCAGAAGTTGTAGCACGCCCTGCCAGCTGCATGCACGTGCACTTCATACACAATTTCTGCTTGTGTATCAAAACAATCCAAGAATGCAGAAGGCAACACGCTCACTGCCCGCCAACGAAAACACACTTGAGGTTGCATGTCTTGTTTTTATGGTCTTCCTAACAAAGTTAAGCGTTAACTTCACACACACACCAGTGAATCAGAACGTGCCTGCTCCATGTGGTCTTTGTAAGAGAAATAAATCATTTAAACCCTTTAAATAGAAGCCAGTTTGAAGAATTACATTTGTATGGTAGAGGTGCATTAAAGTTTTAAGGCGTACAGTGTGGAAGTCGACCTGCACACTGTTTACAGTTTTCAGTAGATATCAAGATGGACCGCCCATACACTGAGGGCACCATAGAGGACTTTGACCTATCAATCTCCCATCTGTGTTTATTCATAGGTGCAGCAGAGTGACTAATTGCTGGTAAATGATATGAATGCAAACAGTGAGTCAACATCCACGCTGCCCTGTTTTCTTTTTAAAAAGGCAGCTATTTTTGGGTATAAGGGGTCAGACATGGCCGAACCCTGGGCAAAAAATGCAGCATGCAACTTAAAAACATAAGCAATGAAGTTAAAAAAAAACAAGCTTGCTGCAGAGTCCATTTAGTGGCTGTGCTGTTGCTTTCAGTCATATCTCTTCTACCCAATTTATGCAATCCCAAGACCTATTAGCAACCCCAGTATGCAGAAATATTTAAACACAGTGGGTTAAAAAAACACACATATGCAAGAAAACTACATGGTTCTTGCTCAAAACTACATGACACTAGCATAAAGTCGGCATGTCTTTACAGCAGAGACTCGTGGGTACCCATAGTGCCCATTTTATTCGGATATCTTAAGGTGAGAGGTCAAGGCACACCTTGAAAATGGCCGTCAGTTTTGCCAAAATTTTGCCTCATTTTAGAGCGTTATTTGACCCCCTTCCCAACAAGCTAGCATGGCATGGCCAGTACCAATGGACGCCTTATGCCTTCTAGTTTTGTATCTAGTTTAAAACTATATTATCAGCTGAGGATGCTGATGTCATCATTAGGGTGGGCTCCATGATACTTGAGTCACGATACAATGTCATTGTGATATTCAACGTGTTGCAATATATTGTGATTTATTACCTGTTTTCAATTGTAAATAATGTCCAATATTCGAGTAGGCTACCCGAAGTTTAATTTGTATTATTAATCATTTATACAATACAAAATTCGATACTTGGCACTGTGTGATGATACGATATTGCCACCCAGAAATATTGCGATGCTATGCTGTATTGTTTTTTCCCCCCACCCCTAGTTGTCATGGAGTTTTAGGACGCATTCACACTAGCACTGTTTGGTCCAATTTAAACGAACCCTGGTCCGCTTCCACGGATAGTTTGGTTCGTTTGGAGTGGTATGAACGCTCATTCGAACCAAAACAAGCAAACCCTGGTCCGCTTGAAAACTGGGGGTCTCTGTTCACTAGCAAGTGAACCGTGGTGCGGTTTGCTTACAGTGGGAAATGCAAACGGACTATCCAGCGAACCAAAGAGAGGTAGTGAACCAACCGTTCGGTCCTGGCCAATCAATGAGCCGGGTTTTCTTCTTCCTCATGCTTTTTTCTTCGTGGTCAGTGGTCGTTTTGGGCAATACCACCCCCAAGCGAGCAGCTGTTGTAACTGCGTGACGTTGTCCAGGTGGTTTGGTCCACTTTAAAAAGTGCAGTGTGAAAGTGAACCGAACTAGCCTGGAAATCCAGACCCAAATCTAGAAAGATTTAGGGTCTGGCTATGAGTAATGAAAATGTCCCAACTCCAAGCATGCATTTGTAAATATCACTGCACGCAATTGGATAACTACAACCAATCAGAACAATACACAGGGTGACGTATCCAGAGCGCTACCAGCGGAGCTAACTGGTAGATTAGACTCTTGCCGTATCCGGTCGGCAAAACAGCAAAAACGTCCTTCTTGCAAAGGAAAGATTCGAGCGCCGTCTTCTGTTCCTCTTTTAGAGAAAAAGCCAAGTCTAACTCGTTCATTGTAGCGGCCAAAGCCGTTTCAAACAACTGGTGTTCATCCGTAGCCATCTTGCAATGTTTACTGACTGATTCCGGACTTCGTCGTCGCAGCGCTGTCGTCATCTGTTTAGCTCGCCTCTGGCCCGCCTATATCAGATACACCAATGTGATTGGTGCAGCTCGGCTCCAACAGCATGGGTAATAAGCATCATTACTGATTGCCAGAGTGACTTGCTGAGCAAATTCAAATTGTGCTCTTGCGAGAACTCTGGATTTCCAGAGTAGAACCGAACCAACTGAACCAATTCCCCCGGACAATCCTGGTGTGAATGTGCCCTAAGAGATCGAGAACAGTGTTTGCTTAATTACGCTACAGCAGGGTAGCTACTTCACTCCCCATGTGGTGAGATTTAAAGCAGTGCTTCAAGGGAAAATGTGAAATGGAAAGTCGTTCACGAGGCTCAGCGAGGTTATTGGAGACAAAATGTCCCAGTTAAATCCCTTCTTGTCAGGTTCAAAGCTCTTGTAAAGCGTTCTCACGGACAGGTGCAGCTAAAGCCAGTAGCATGCTAGCTGGACCACCTGGGAAACACATTAAAAACAGATTATATGTGTGCTCCATATTGTTATACCCTGCTCAGTGACAAATATGTGCTGCTTTGCCCCTCGGTCCATATGGCATACAGATGCACACACACGTTTGCTCATGCACGCAGGGTTGCCAGTATTCTGTTGACAGATTGTCGTGTGAAGGCCATGTGTTGAGCACAAACTCTTCTGTAGCGCCGCTTCCTTGGGCGCATGTGTTTGTAGACATACAAAGAAATGCTTCTGTGAGAATTCCTCACTGGTTTGCACATTTGATTTGCCATCATCAGATCGAGGACTGAATTTCATTACAGATACCACAAACAGCCTTTTGTCTCGGCAGACGGCCCACACTTTCTAACCCACCCAAGGCCTCACAAGACCATCATTCACTCCTAATGTAGATACACTAGATGTGGGCTGCAAGTCGAGTGCGTCAATAAATGGGTGCTCTCATCTGAAAGTCAAGTGACTTGGATGTAACAATAGAATATCTGTGCACGAATGCTTTGAAGCTCGTATATTTGTGTAACTGTGACTGATCGGTGTGTAATCCTGCCGTACATCAGCTGATGATAGGATCAGCTTGTGTAAATCATCACACCTCACCTCTGTCTGTCTGCGTCTTGTGTCTGTGCAGGTCTGGGCTACGCCAGCCAGGTAATGATCCTGCACGGCTGCGTGTACTACATTGTCATCCTGGCCTGGGCGCTCTTCTACCTGTCCTACAGCTTTGAGGCGGAGCTGCCGTGGTCTCACTGTAACAACACGTGGAACACTGGTAGGTGAAGACAGGAAATCAGAAGCTATTGCAATTTGAGGCTACTGTGTTCACCTTTAAGTAAGGCTTTACTGCTATTACAATTACGTTAAATAAAGTGCTGCTATAATGAAATAAATTTGCTATATCGCCCACCCCTAACCTTAAGATGTCTGTGTGCGTTCTCCTGCAGCGGCGTGTTTCCTGTTTGACCACCACAACCAAACAGCCAATGAGACCAGCCTGCCTGAGAACGCCACCTCCCCTGTCATGGAGTTCTGGGAGTGAGTGTAGCCTCCTTGATTTCTCACTTGTTTTGTGGTATTGATCATGCATTGACAGCAGTGTGTGTGTGTGTGTGTGTGTGTGTGTGTGTGTGTGTTGTAGGCGGGAGGTGCTCCGTCTCTCCAGCACTTTAGACGAGCTGGGTCCAATCAGCTGGAAGCTGGCTCTGTGTCTGGCCATCATCTGGCTCGTCTGTTACTTCTGTGTGTGGAAGGGAGTCAAGTCGACCGGAAAGGTGAGCGGAAAACACAATTTCATACCGCTGCAGGTGTAAAACCATAGCATCATTGTCCCTTAGATAAGGACTTTTCACACTGCATTGACAGTTGACAGTGAGCTAACTTAGCCCCTGTCTCACACTGGCAACTGGGACGCATCACGCTGCAGCTCGTCAACACACAACCATGCAAAGTTATTACTACTTTTACTGAAAGATCTGTACTTCCTCCATTTTTGGCATAAGCTTGAAATCAAGTGTGAAGAGCCCCTAGTTTAACTTCGCTGATCCTCCAGAGCTCTGACTCACTAGGCAACATCTTTTTAGCCATTGTCTTTATAATGACTGGACTGTGAGACGTTTAGCGTGGGATATTTCTCCACCTCAACGAGTCGCTCCTCATCCATTCTTCGTCATACGTGAGACACAGCAGCAGCTACAGAGTTCTCTCTATACTATTACTTTTTTTACTACTACTACTACTATTTATGCTTTCTTAGCTCCAGGCTAATAGCTTCCTTAGCTTGTGGCTAAGAGAGCAGTGTGAAGTCTGATAGACCCAGTTCTCTTGATTTAGTCTAAGGGGTTCACAGTGTTGAACTGTTACAACCCTTTATGTCAGGATGGCCTCTTTTGCAGTGGCCCGGGTTCAGTTCCCTGCTGTCTCCCTCATGTTTCCTGTCTCTCTTCGGCTATCTAAAGAAAACCCTGCTGTCGCTCAATCCTCTCTTTATTTACCTGACTCCTCTGAGCACCGAGTGAGCAAGGTCAGCTAAACAGCAGTGTCCATGAAACTGGTCGCCTCTCAGTGTCCTCGTCAAGGGCTCTTCAGCTGCACTGCGTCTGCGACTGAGTGGCAGCAAAGCTAAAGCCAGAACATAAATGTTGTTCTTTCATATGGTTAGCAAGAGAAATAAGGAACCGGGCACGGCGGCAGTTTTGTTGGGTTTGTTTGTCGTGTCGCTGCCATCATCTGTCAACAGCTGCGCACACTCCAACTTTCCAGGGATCCCTCTTTGAATACATCACAGACATGTCCCTGCTGTTTTCTCTGTCTCCGTGCCGTCCTGACCACATCCCTGCCCTCGCTGTGTACATTCTAGGTGGTGTACCTGACGGCCACCTTCCCATATGTCATGCTGTTTGTGCTGCTGGTGCGCGGTGCCACCCTGCCGGGAGCGACCCAGGGCATCATCTACTACCTCAAACCTAACCACACCCGCCTGGCGGACCCACAGGTACAAAAACACCAACACAGAATTAGTGAGAGACACTTTATTGCCTCGTTTTAGATTATATGGAAAGTCAGATTTATTTTGTGTTTCGTATTTCTCTCTCCGTAGGTATGGATGGATGCAGGTACCCAGATATTTTTCTCATACGGAATCTGTTTGGGAAGTCTCACAGCCCTCGGCAGTTACAACAAATACAACAACGACTGCTATAAGTGAGACACTTTGTCACGCACAAACCCACAACAGCAGGTCCAGCCGCACAGCGTCTCCTTCCACTCCACTGCAGACAACCCGTAGTCACTGAAATGTAAAATGTGCGCTCCCGCCGGTCGATGGCTTCCAGAAGGAATGGCTGGAATGGAGAGAGAAAACAGACTGATACGCCACACCTTAAAGAAAAGCCCTCGCTGCCATGTTTCCCACACTTTAGGACTCCCACACACTCACACACACACACACACACACACACACAGAGCAAAGCACTTAACTCTTGGCTTGTACTCACAGCAACAGACCAGAGCGTCACAATACAAGGCCAAAGACCAAGACCTGAGTGGATTCTGTTGTGAACACTCTCTTCAAATTCTGTCTCGTTATAATGTCCTAATTAATATTGTCCTGTGTGTGTTGCCCTCCAGGGACTCCTTCCTACTGTGCCTCCTGAACAGCGCCACCAGTTTCCTGGCAGGTTTCGCCATCTTCTCCGTGCTGGGCTTCATGGCTGAGGAGCAGGGCGTGGACATAGCTAGCGTGGCCCAGTCAGGTGAGACAGGGTGGGGATGGGAACTGGATTTTCCTCAGAAGTAGGGAGAAGTTTTTCATCTTGATCCTCCCTGGAGCTCCAAATACTTTTCCTTGAGCCTCCCTGAGTGACGGGCAGAAAATAAATGACCCTCCCTTTGCCATAAATAACAATATTTTTGTATCTCCAAACCAAATGTATGTAGTTTTTAAGCCGATGCAACATGCAAACATCACAACAGGGGTGAGAGGTATCCTCAAAATGAAGCTAATTTCTTAAGCTAAATGCAAATCATCCTCAAAAATCATCACGCACCTTAAAAACTGTTTAACTTGCCTTGTTTGATTCCGGAAAAAGCATGGCGTAAATTATCTATCGTAAGTCTGGTTTTACTCAGCATATCAACACAATTTAAAACTGGTATATACTTTGAAGTTCGCACTTTTGTCACAAGTTAAAACGGAGACTCAGCGAGGCTGCGTCTTGCTGCTACGGCATCTTAAATCGGTCATGTGATTTGGACGCACCGCTACAGTATGCACTATTGTCATGCATGCACCACACCCAATAGGCAGCCAAGGTGGGGTGTGAGAGTCAGTGAGATACAAAACGTACTGTACGTTCAAACCAACAGCGACCAGAGCGGCTCCGGAGGGGAGTTAAAACTTGTTCAACCTTATGGTAATGAGCTCTGATGTGGTTCGGCGACAACCAATCGGAATGCTGACGTGCTTCGATGAAGCGGGTCCCAGAGAACAAGCCACGTAACTTTTGTTCCTAATGCACACTTGTTCTGACAATGGATATCGAGAAGTTGATTACTTGCGTTCGCACCCACTAAAGGCCCATTTATGCTCAACGTTAAATACGGATCCGGATACGGACGGAGCCTTCTGTCCGTGCTCCGCGTTCATTTCGTCCGTATTTCTGCACGTTTCCATAAAGCTTACGGATACGGGCCAAACGGAGCAGTACCACCGGGAACCGTGGGGGCAGTGTTGCTGTCACTGCCCGATACGTAGCTCTAGTGAGACACGAAGAAGAAATAACAATTCAATTTCTTTCATCGGCAGTACTAGAGAGAAGAATTCTCCGTCCTCCAGTCGCGATGTATTTAACGGCCTCACCGACCACCGCCTCCTACAACGCTGCCTCTGTTTTTGTCTTTTATGCAGGAGGTACATTATCAATATCTCCTCCACAGTCGCCATGTTTGTTTTTGAGTTTGTTGTTGTCATAAACTTTTGACGCTGGGCTGCCTCCTGGTGGATATATTGGTTAACATCCATGCCAACGTAAAGGGCGCATGGAAGTATGTGGGCAGTGACGGCAGCGTTGCCAGGTGGGAAATGTAGGATTATCGTACCAGAGACTCAAAATTATCGTATTTTGAGGGAAATTATCGTACATCTGTCATAACCAAAATAACAATCCGTCTGATGCGCTATAGGCAAATATAGTAACTCTAGTGTTTACTTTTTTGGTTTACTTTTTTGGTTTACTTTTTTCCATTTTGAATGTTGAATGGGATGACATACGTTTTCTGTTTTCATTGACCAAACTTGACCAAGCTTTGTGGCTCCTTCAAATTGATGGGCACGATCGAACCTTCAATGATTCACGTGATGAGCGACTAGAGCGACCAAAGCTGCCACAAATATTTGTGACAGTCGTGCTTCTTGGGCGTCCGCGAGAGACTTTGCCTCTTTGGAAGCTTCTGGTTTGAACGTACAGTAAGTGAGTCTCGCCACCATACTGTAGTAAAAGACGAAATACTAAATACAGTTACAAGTCCCAAAATGATCTCCACCTCCACCTTTGCATCTCTCACTGCAGCCTGATTTATTTTGTTCTGAAAATGTCGACGTGCAGCCTCGTTCTGTGGACGATAAACAAGTTGCAAACTTCATCTAAGAATGTTTGCGGTGTAAACGCTAAACCGAACTAGTCTACGTCAAGGTACCATGTCTGAAGGGTTACTTTTGATTCCAAAGGTACCATGCTGAAAGTGTTTGGTGGAAACAGGGCTGTAAATAACTTAAAGTCCAACATCCGCCAGCATCTGGCGTTTAGTTTTAGTGGGAAAGGTTACAGTCGGCATTCACACCCAGGTCAAATGACTCTGCAGTGGTCACGGGTGTTCGTCGGCTCCGGCTCTGATCGGCAGTGAAATACAATACCCCAGTGAACGTGCTACTCTAACTGACGAGATGCGACGACGTGCACCACAAAATACCGTCAATCTCCATCCAAGCAGTGCTCACACATCCATCTAGTTGCACCAAACGTGACAGATATTGTTTGAACAACATGTATTTATCTTTTGCTCGTCCTCTCAGGGCCTGGTCTCGCCTTCATCGCCTACCCGAGAGCTGTCGCTATGATGCCTGTACCCCAGCTGTGGGCCGTCTGCTTCTTCCTCATGATCATCATGCTGGGGCTGGACACACAGGTAGCCACACACACACACACACACACACATGGACTTTGATCAATCACTTGGCATTGATGTATTGTACGAGCTGTGAAAGTGACACACACACGCTGACCCCGTCTCCCCTCCGACACCCAGTTTGTGAGTCTGGAGGCCCTGATGACGTCAGTGACTGACCTGTATCCTCACCTGATCCGGCGAGGCCAGCGCAGAGAGCTGCTGCTGCTCTTCGTCTGCGTCGTCTGCTTCCTGGTCGGACTGGTCATGGTCACGCCTGTAAGTCACACTCAGGATGGATGTGTGTGAGGTGTGCTTCAATCTCCACCATGTTTGTTTTTTAAAGAAATGGAATAATGGAGTGTGTGTGTGTGTGTGTGTGTGTGTGTGTGTGTGTTGTCCACGGTGCAGGGCGGTCTCTACGTGTTCCAGATCTACGACCACTTCTCCTGCAGTGGCGCCAGCCTGCTGCTTCTCTCCATCTTCCAGTCTCTGGCCATCGGCTGGGTCTACGGTACACATCTCAGCTCCTTCCTCGCCTTTTTCCCTTCCTTTCCTCGCCAGGCCAGTCCTCTCATTTCCTTTTCCATTTCGTAATTTCCTCTACTCTTATTCTTTCCTCTCCTCTTCTTCCCCCAATCATCTCCTTTCATGACCTTACTTTTATTTCCTGTTCCTTTCCTTCTCTCCTACACTTAACTGTGATTTCATCTTCTTTCCGCCCCTCCTCTCCAACTCTCTCCTCCTTTCCTTCAATTTCCTCCCCAGTCATCCTTTTCTTTCCTCTCCTCTCCCTTCACTACATTTCCTTTATTTGCATTTCCTTCCCTTTCTTTCTTTCCTTTCCTTCCCTTTCTTTCTTACCTTTCCTTTCCCATCCTTTCCTTTCCTGTCCCATCCCATCCCGTCTTGTCAAGGCCTGCCCCTTTCCTTTCCTTTCCTTTCCTGTCCTGTCCTTCCCTTTCCTTCCTTTCCTGTCCCGTCCCATCAAGTCCCTTCCCTTCCAATTTCCCCGTCTTTTCTCCTTTCATCTTCTTGAATCCTCCTTTCGATTTTCCATTTCCTTTCCTTCTCTCCTCTCTTTTCCTTTCCTCTCTCCTCATCTGCCTTTACCTTTGCTTATTTCCATTTCCCTTTCCTTTCCTCCTCTCCACTCATTCTTTCCTTCCATCCTTTTCTTTCCTCAGTCCTCTCCTGTCATTATCCTTTCTTTATTTCCATTTACATTCCTTCTCTCCTCTCCTTTACTCCTCTTTAATGTCCTTTCTTTTCATTTCCTTCCTTTGCTTTTCCTCTCCACCTTCTCCTTTCCTTACCTTTAACTTAACCCTCCTCTTCTTCCTTTTCCATTTTCTTTCCTCTCTCCTCTCCTTTCATAACCTTTCCTTAATTCCATTTCCTTTCCTTCTCTCCCCCTTTCATTTCCTTTCTTTTAATTTCCTTTCCTGTCCACTTTGGCTCCTTTTTAATCTAAGGCACATTTTATATCTGGAAAATATCTTAACATCCCATTCCATGTTTGAATTTAATTAAATTCTGGCAGAGCTCATTAGTCTGACAATAGGAAACAGCCAAATTAGAAAAAGCCTAAATAAATCTGAGGCTGACTGCTGTCAGTACACACAGAAAACATACAGACCGAACAGTGCCAGGAATTAAACACTTTTTTAATCACTCCACTAATGAAAGTGGTTCCTAAAAATCTGATTAACACACACGGTCCACTTCCTCCCCTCCTCCTGCATTCCACTTGGAGTCAGGAGACAGTATATTAACATGGCTGCAGCTACCCACTGTTGTAAGGAGACTGGCTCCTCGCCAGGCCCCTGTCTGTCTTCTCCTGGCCCTAAATCAGCCCCCGGGCCCTGTCGCCTCTCAGTCTCAGTCTGGCGGCCCCAGGGAGCCCCTGTCCCAGCCAGACCTGGGGCTCAAGAGCATTTACAGAACATTGTTTGTTTAAGTGAGATTAGTGAAACGTGCCACGTATATACATCAGGACAACACGCGAGGTGCTACTGCCTCCAGACTGCTCAGTGTGTTTGGTGACGACCCAGAAAAGTTGTGACGTGTAAAATAAAAACGTGCCATTGCAGGTGATCACACATGAGTTGAGTAGAGAGTGTGTGTTAGTGTGTGTGTGGGTGAATATGAATAGCAAGACAGCCTGTTTTTATGGCTGGCCCAGCAGGAGGTGAGTGGGGAAAGGGGTTTTTAGTGGACTGGGTAACACAGCGATCAGGACTCCAGTGGACCTTCCCCCCGCCTCTTTAATGACTGTGGGATTTTACAGTGTTTCAAGGACTCTAACATACGCTAACACTAACACTCTTCTGCTGCTGGCTACAGCTCGCTCCACAGGTTCAGTTGTTTTAGAAAAGGGACACTTACTTTTACCGCCCTTTACGCACTGGGTCAGACCTTGTAACGTGTCCATGTCAATCTCAACACAGCATTAGTCTGAATTAGATGTCATCATATGAACGTACTTTAGTTAGTCAGTATTAAATGTAGCAAAAGAGATCTGTGCTACTACATATGGCAGCTTGTTAAGCATTTTTTTACGTGTCTTATTTTTTGTAGTCCTCACCATCATTCTTAGAGGTTGTGATAACATTTTATTTGCCAGCTAAATTGCTGAGATACAGCGACATAGCATCATCACTAAAATAGATTCAAGTGGGGCAAGTACTCGCATTAACAGGCTACAATAGTTTATCATTTTTATGCCACCGTGACAGCGAGCTGAAGGCATTGTGTTCTCACGTTGTCCCTCAGTCCGTGCGTCCATCACATTTTCATGAACACAATATCTCAAGGGAATTTCTTCAAATTTGGCACAAATGTCCACTTGGGCTCAAGAATGAACTGATTAGATTTTGGCAGTCAAAGGTCAAGGTCACTGTGACCTTGTGTGTCTCATTCTTGTGATAGTGACCTTAAGGGTATTTTTTCAGATTTGGCACAAATGTTCACTTGGAGTCAATGATGAACTGATCCAGATTTGGTGGTCGAAGATCAAGGTCACTGTGACCTTGGTTCTCTCTCATTCTCATGAATGCAATATCTCAAGAAGTTCTTGGGGGAGTTTTCTCAAATTTGGCACAAATTTCCACATGCACTCGAGGGGAAACTGATTAGATTTTGGTGGTGAAGGGTCAAGGTCACTGGGACTTTGTCTCATTATTGTTAACACTATAGCTTGAGTACATCTTGAGGGATTTTTTTTTTTTCAAATTTGGCACCAACGTCCACTTGGACTGAATGATAAACTGATCCAGATTTGGTGGTCAAAGGTCAAGGTCACTGTGACCTTGTTTCTGTCTCATTCTTGTAAACACAATATCTCAAGAAGGCTTTGAAGGAGTTTCCTCAATTTTGGCGCCAATGTTCACTTGGACACGAGAAGGAACTGATTCGATTTTGGTGGTCAAAGGTCAAGGTCCCTATGATTTTGTCTCATTCTTGTGAACACCATAGCTTAAGTACACCTTGAGGGACTTTTTTTTTCGCATTTAGCACCACCATCCACTAAGACTCAACTATGAATTGATCCAGATTTGGTGGTCAAAGGTCAAGGTCACTGTGACCTTGCATCTGTCTTATTCTTGTAAACGCAATATCTCAAGAAGGCCTTGAAGGAGTTTCCTCAAATTTGGCACAGATGTCCACTTGGATTCAAGAAGGAATGGATTAGATTTTAGTGGTCAAAGGTCAAGGTCACTGTGACTTTGTCTCATTCTTGTGAACACAACAGCTTAAGTACACCTTGAGGGAATTTTTTTCACATTTGGTACCAACGTCCACTTAGACTCAACGATGAAGTTATATTGTCAACGGTCACTGTGAACTAACAAAACATGTTTTTGGCCATAACTCAAGAAGTAATTGACTAATTATGTCAAAAGATGTGTGTGAGACAGACATGGATGTAAACTATAACTGGAACTTAACTGGTGCGCAGAGGTTTACAACTGTGAGGCATAAATTCCGGTTACGGTTTTATTTAGTATATACATATATATACTTCATGGTGGTTTGTTGCAGAAATTATCTTCAGTAAATGTGTGTTAGACCTTTTAGAGCTACTTCCTGTTTTAAGTTGAACTTTATAGATACTATGTACTGCTACTACCACCATGTACAACTGCCATTGTACTATGACTATCACTGCTTCTCCTGGCACTGTTGCTACATCATAGAAACATGAAATGTCAAGTTAAAGTTTTCTCTTTCAAGACCTTCTTCAAGTACTTCCTCTGTAGTGGTGGATACTGGCAAAAAAATTCCAACCAAACTTAGCCACTGCCACCAAAAACAACAAGCCAGTCGAAAACCAAACCATGATGCCAAACCAAACCCCAACCACCCGTGGTGAAGTTGTTCTTGTTTCGTCCACAGGAGCCGAGCGCTTCAGTGCCAACATCAAGGATATGACCGGCTACAACCCCCTGCCTTTCTTCAAGCTGTGCTGGAAATACCTGACCCCAGCCGTGTGCACTGTGAGTGACCCCTCCCTGCTGACCTGCGCTCACACTGTTTAGTGTCCTCTTGCTGTGAAACAGTATACACTTAAATGCATGTGCCTGTCAATCAGTCTGCCACCTGTGACACATGTGGGCTTTCCATGTTATATAACTTTGCATTTCTGCACATGAAAAAGGAGAGTACCATCATCAGTATTCTCCGTCAAATTGACATTTGCACTAGACGTTCTGACATTGAAGTCTGGTTATCCAATGTCACAACTGTTATTTAACCAAATGTCAACCACTAACCACACTGGTGGTCACAGTAGGTCAAAAATAAGTCAAGCGATAAGTCTCCTGCCTGAACGTCCTGTCCTTTACCCATTCATCCATCACATCCTTTATATTGATTCAGATTCCTATTTGCAAAGACTAACTAAGTCAGTCTTCCGTCTTCGTGCCCACAGGCTACCTTCCTGTTTTCTCTGGTGAGCTGGTCTCCTCTGAACCTGGGGAAAGGCTTGGTCGCTCCAGCCTGGGCCACCACGCTCGGCTGGCTCCTTACTCTCTCCTCCATCTCCTTACTTCCCATCTGGGCCATCTACGCCCTGGCCACCACCCCGGGGACCCTGTCACAGGTTATACCAGCACTCTTTCATTAATGTACCATCATGTGCTGCTGCTGATATATTCCATTAACCCAGAAAATACTTCATGTTATGATGTTAAAACAATCCACTAACTGTGACTTTTTTTTTTACCCCCGCAGCGCTTCCAGCGTCTGTGCACCCCCATCAGTAACTCACTGCCCCCGCCCTACTTCCCCACCAACAGCCCAGCGCTCCCCTACAGCCCCGCACTGCCACTGACAGAGAAGCAGAAGGAGCCGATCACAGACACCATCAAGGATCCCAAGACCTGAAGACGGTCAATGGACATGTAACATTGGATGCTGGTCAGCCAATCGGGTGTGGCGAAGGGGAGGGTCGAGGTTAGGGACAACACAGCTGGATATTTGTAGACTCAGTATGTTTTAATGGACTGCAGCGGACTGTTTCGGTTCAAAAGATCCTTCAAATGTGTCTTGTTTAGTTGCCTTTAGTATCCCACAATCCATTGCACACAGTGCAGTTGTTTGATGAAGCATTCAGGCTATCCCATGATCACCAGGTTTAGATATTTTTAGTCTGATAGCAATCTTAAACTACACCGATGAAAAGCCACCACAGGATTATTTGGACAAAACTGGAAGCTACTGCGTTTATAAACCATTTAAATGGAACATTGTTCTTAAGTTAACCATCAAACTCAAAGGCAAACTGTATGCCTTTAATGTAAACTCAGATATCCGACACAGATCGCCACCTGAATGCACCGTCCTTTGGGTGGAGGTGTAAGTGCAACCTCAAGAGCTTAAAGTATGAGGGCACAGCTTGGTTGACCCTGTACCCATCCCTCGTCACCGGCTACCAGAGCTGATAATTCTAAAACAGCACACACTCCTCTGTCTTTTGGACCATTTAATCGCAGCCCCTGGAGCCGATAACAACACTAATGTACTGAGGAAGTTAGCCCGACCACTTTACTCTCTATGAGAGGTCACTGCATGCTTGGCTTTGACTCTCCGCACAATGTGTTGTTCTGTTCGGGTGCCGGTACCTTCCAATGACTCTATGAGTCAGACGCGTTTATACGGTGATTTGTCTGGACTTTTTTTTGTAGCTGCTTCACCCGTCTGTGATCACTGCGTTGTTATGGATTCCACTGCTTGTCTTGGCAACTCCCGCCCCTGCTGTGATTGGCTAGAGTGCAACATAGTAAACAAACATTCGCAGAGCAGGGGCATGAAATCCCTAGAAAAAATGACAGAGTCCACAACTCCACTTCCAGGGGTGTGTGGACACTGGAGGGAAGCCGACCAGAGGGCCCTCGGCCGTGGGAACAAAGCCTGCCGACCTCCTGCCCTCCCTCTGGCTCTCTGCAGGGCACAGCTCGGGTCAGTGGAGCACGCTGGAGGCTTTACCGTGATTGGAGAGGCGGTATTAGCACACGAGGGTAGAGCCAGAACCAGAGGAAGGACGGTAGCTCTGCAAGCTCCCTCTGTCAGCTGTCCTCTAGCGTCCACACACCTCTGGATGTGGAGCCTCAAACATACCGCCTCTCCAGCCCTTCCACAACCATGCATGGCTGACTAATCCTCGCCCTTGAATGCAGCACAGGGCGGGTCTCGCCAAGAGAAGCAGTGCGATCCATAACCACATCATGGAGTTTGACTGGTCATAACTTGCCTTACACTCAGACCAGGTGGCACTGATGCAACAGGTGCACTAGAAAAACTCAACTCTTTGCTGCCAATATGTCGAGTGCTCAACTTGACGTCATGTTTACACCTCATCATTGACAAAATGATTGAAATGTGCAGTAACTGCTTCTCTCCATCGTCCATCCAAGAATGCAAGCAGGATTGTGTTTGTACTGTTTTTTAGTCACTGTCTCGAATGCACTCGAAATGCAGTCTCTGCTCAATAAAAGGCGTTACTAGAACGTCTTTGCACTGTACCAAAAATAACTAACATTTATCAAGCTGGGAAACATGCAATCATAGTATCTGAAGCAGCTTGTGTCAATGCAATATTAAAATACTGCTGCTGCTGCTGCTGCTGTTGACAGAACTGAAATATATTTTTATTCAAAGCCCAAAGTGTTGAAAATGTTAAAGTAGGTTTTAGTAAGAAAACAATGCTGCCACTCCAGAGTGACTCGTTCTGATGAGGTCACGACAGTGTCTTCGTCTGTGACGTGCAGTGGAACTTTGAAGTGGCACACAAAGAAACATCGAAGCAGTGTAGATATGTTTATATTTTTTTGAGGAAAAGTGCAGTATGTGACGAATCAAGCCGGTTTTGCAGAAATATGTTCTCATGTTTGTTTGTTTATCCTTCACCAGGGCTGCAACTAACTAATATTTTCATAATCGACCATTGTGCTGATTATCTTTACGATTAACCGATTCATTGTTTAGCCCAAAGTGACGTCTACATATTGCTTCTTTTGTCCAAACAGTCTAGAACCCAAAGACTTTTCATTCACTACCATAAATGACAAGAAAAGCAGGCAGTTCTCACACACACATTTTTGCTTTAAGGTCCAGTGTGTACGATTAAGGGGAATTAGTGGCATCTAGTGGTGAGGTTGCAGATTGCAACCAGCTGAAACTTCTCCCACTTATAATTTCTTGCAGTGTTCATTCTTTAGGAGGTTTTCACGGGGCGCTGAAGTATCCGCAGAGGTCTCTTCCTCTCCTCCTTCCTTCGTCCTCCATGCCAAAGTTGTGATCGATAAAAACATTCTTGATGGGAGAAACTTGGGAAATTGGTGACACAGATGGTAGAAATCGTCAAATATTTTTGGGCTTTTGTCCATATGTACGTTTTTGGTATGCATCCTATGTATTGTCATATAAATGAGACCCTAGGTGATTTAAACCGGTAAAAAATACTGATAAAAGCCACTCCAGGTTACAAATCAGTGCTGTTTGACATGTCGGAGACCAGCCGTTAGCCTAGCACCGACTAATGTATGCCCACCTTTATTCTCTGCTAACTTAAGATGCAGATGTTCAGGAGGTTTTTACCGGTAGCCGAATTATCCTCAGAGGTCTCATCCTCTCCAAAACAAACCGATTCAGTCATTTCAACCGGTAAAAACACTCAGTAAAACAGTCCTACGTTAAAAAAAATCTGCTTTTCTAACACTGCTTGTTTGATTCGTCCCTTCTGGGCTACTGTAGGAACATGGTGGTGCATCATTGCTAATGTTGGGTTTGTGTTCTTGTCGTCTTTCCACCCGCCAAAATCAAAGTAGTGGGAATAATTCCAGCTGCGAATGTGAGCGTTTCCATTTTCCAAACTAGCTTGCGGCTTTGTGACGTGCCTGCGCAGCGCGACAGTAACGAAAAAGTGAGTCCTTTTTGTGTTTCAAGTCCGTAGTGACTGGAAAAAGCAATATTTTTACAGTAGCGCGCCCAACACTGATCATGGCGATCTCCGTAAACAACGACCCGCTCCCTGTGTAGGTATAACCGACTCATTCTAAGGTAACAAAAATGCTGATTCTTATTTTCAGGTGATTATACACTTACTTTATTGTATTTCTGCCAATATATCCCCCCAATCCTTCACACTGGACCTTTTTATAGAAGACTCAAAATGGCTGGGCATTAATTTTCTTTTGATTGACTGTTGTTTAATCTAGTTCTTGCAGCTCTGATGCAAAAAGACAGAAAGACAGCACTGTGTTTTATTCAAGTTACAAATGACATATATTTCCCATTAGTTCATAATTCATCTTTCTCATGTATCACTGACAGTTACTTTCGACAGGCTCGTGCCGTTGTCATCACCATGAGGTCTCCAGTGCCTCTGGGGTTTGTGAAATCATTACCTTACTGTACAGGACAGAATGTACTCCTTGCTGGGAAAACTTGTCTGAAAAGCAGCGAGACGAGCAGCGTTTCCTTCTTTGATGAGAACTAGTTCTGTGTTTCTGTTCAGACCTGGATCAGGTTTTTGATTTGAACGCTCCTCCGAGACTCATTTAAAACCCATCTGCTTATCGTATGGAAGGCGTTCAGTTATTTCAGATTGATCCGAGTGTGTTATCATCTCTGTTTACAGGTGTTTACATGTGCCTTTTGTTTTCTGTTGTTTTTTGAATGAATATATAAACACTATGTTTAAAAGTTTGGGTTGATTTCTTGCAAATACAAGTGAGAAGCTGTGTGTGTGTGCAGGTGTGTGTTTGTACTCTGTCACCCAGGAGATGCTGCTCCTTCCCTCTGCGCCATGGTAACAGATGCTAAGAACATACCTGGTGTCTACAAAGAGAGAGGGAAACGTGAGCGTACACAAACACGAACAAGCGCCGTGATTGCCGTTTCCCTTCATCTGAGCCATCCTGATGGGAATAACTGGTTTAACAAGAGAGGACGGAGGGAGAGAGGGATGGCGTGTGTGTGCAGAGGAGGAGAGGGAGTCATGGAGACATGCAGAGGGAGGGAGAGTTGCAGCACCAGGGGGATTCTGACACCACCACTTAGATAGAGCCTGGCGGTTATGTAAAAGGCTCGGCCTGTCAATTAACCGTATTGGATTCCCTCCCCTCCCAGCCACCGTAGGAAGTGGGCCGCGCCCCCCTCCACCCCACCCCCGCGCACACGTGGCTCGGCACGCGGGTTCACACACACAACTTGTTTTGGTGACGCTCGATACTGTATCCAGCACGTGTGATCCGGGTTACTGTGTAAATGTGTGTGGGGGCGGTGTACGTCCATATGGTTGCTTTGGCATACATCTCGCTTTCAGATGATGATGGGGGGATTAAAAACGATCCAATGGGCTGAGTGTGTGAGAATCAAAGAGGAGAGAGGAAGAGGGAGGGAGAGGAGGACATTGTAGGGATGTGAGCCAAAGCGTGTGTGTGTGTGTGTCGTTTCAGATGCTGTGGAAAGTTGCCTAATTTTTGCTCAGGCTCGGTGCCACTGGTTTGCAGCTGCAATACGTTTCCCACAATCCTTTCTGTGTGCATGCACGGGGATAAACTCAACACACGAGCATGTATGTGTGTTGATGGTCCTGATCAAACACCCTCTCACACACACAGCTCTCCTTACTGCAGGTAGTGCTTGACAGTTTGGTGTAAAGGAGACGCAGCCGGCAGCTGGGGGTGGAGGTGATGGACGGGTTGGAGACAAGACTCGAGGACGGAGAGGAAAGAGAGACGGGTAGTGGGGGTGGGAAGTGTGTTGCGTAACAGCTGATTTGGACATGAGGTTCCGCTCGATACAGGATGAGGGCTTCATGTTCGATACTGCAGGGCCGTAGCAGCGATCTCAAAAGCACCCGAGGCCCCTCAAACGTTCTGACGAGGAGCTGTCATGACTCCTGTGTGGACGTGCGTGGATCGTACCACGGTGGGATTTGAAAGGGGGCAGCGAGGCTTACGGTGGCAGCACACCATGTTCCGCTTTTGGCCACGCATGCGCCAAAACGCCCACTCCCTGCCATACTACCCACCCCGCACACATTTAGTAGAAGGGGCTTTGGATTAGCGCTTTAGGCGAGCCGACACGGCCCCTCACTCCTGCGTGGGGAGGCCTCGCTTTCCGCACGCGCTGAAACCGTAATGTGCGGAGGTAATAGCTGCAAGGTGACTCAGCAAATGAGCAGCGTTGGAACTTTTAAAGACTTTTAAAGCCACTCTGAGTGTTTGTGCGAGACGCGGTGAGGTATGCATGGCTAAATCCCTCCCCGCACACAAGCATGACATCCCACTGGCACCACCACACACTTCCCTAAAGGTACAATAAATAATCAAGACAGCTCCCAGGGCAGTTCCAGGCCCAGTCACACACCTGCAAACACACACACACACTTTTTTTTTTTCGCTTTCTCATACCCGACCACAGCACCTACTGAATGCACACAGATTCCCTCCATCTCCACACGCCATTTAAATGTCCCCAGAACTCTTATTCTGGACGGGGCCATAAATTATCTATCGGCCCCTCTAGTTTGCTGAAACTCTCCAGTCAAGTCCTGTTGGAGTTTCAGCCTTCAATTATTAAAGGAGGCAAAGTGGGAAGAGTGTAAAAATAACAGGCTGGTGTTTAATGGTTGAGATAAATGCTGTTGGTGCTGGGAGGGGTCTTGTCTTACAAACATCAGAGGGGTGGATTTTAGGAGTTATTCACAACCAGAGGGGATTGGTTCTCAAGATGATTTTTACGGACTTGAAAAGTCAACCAAGCTCTTTTTTTCCCTCTGCTGAGGCGATGGGAAACACTCCAGTGACAGCATTGTTCAGGTTTCTGCTGTCCTCCAGCACTTGACTTTACTCTGATTTGAGGAAGAGAGGGAGAGGAGAGGAGAGAGAGAGGAGAGAGAGAGAGGAGGGGGGGTGGAGGAGTGGTGATTGAGCGCAAAGGGGGCAGGACTTTTTCTCTCCGGGTCCTATTAAGAGCAAACTTTGTGTTTTTGTTCTCCAAGTTCAGCTCAGTGCTCTCCAGCCTGCACACAGTTCCTCTCTGCTGCTCTTTTTCCTGTCCATTTTTTCCCTCCTGTCCTCAATGGTTTTGTTTGCTCGCCTGTTGGTTACTACTGTGTGTGTTTTCATGGGGGATTTGGACAGCGGGAGGATGCGCTTTTTGGAGGGACAAATACTCAAAGTTGTCTGTGCGGCCACTCCGGGGTTGTTTTAGTGGATACTTGGATGTTTTTCGGGCTGGAGTGAACAATGGTGCGGATCCTTGGAGCTGTGGCGGAGGGCATGCTCTGGTTTCGGCTACTGTTGCTGTGCGTCGTGGAGTTGGAGCTGGGAGCCGGGCTTTCTACTTTCCAGGGTTTCTATCTTCCACCTGCGAACGGGTCGCTGCTCACACCTGCCCGGAGGACAGACGGGGTGGTGCGGACCGTTGACCGGATTTACCACGGAGGAGGGAAGGTGGGCTACCTGGTGTACCTGGATGGGAGCCGGTTTCAGCTGGACATGGAGCGGGACGAGTCGGTGCTGTCGCATCACTTCAGTCCCCAGTATGTGCTCGCGATGATGGGGGACAGCCCCGCGCCTCTGCAGCGGGAGTGCGCGTACCGCGGGACGGTGGACTCCAACCCGGAGTCCCTGGCCGTCTTCAACCTCTGCGGCGGGGGTCTGGAGGGCTTCTTCGCCGTGGACCACGCGCGCTACACCATCACGCCTATCATCAGGGCGAAGGGACACGAGCACGACGTGCGCGCCCTGCAGGATAAGGACGCGGAGAGCGCGCTCCACGTGTTCACGCGCGAGAGCTTCAGCTTCGAGGCCATGCGCGAGGGGCGCGAGAGCTGCGGGACGCGCGATGGACGCAGGGGTCGCCGGCACGCGGCGGGGAAACGCCGGCACGGAGGTCGCGGGAGGGGGAGACGGGACAAAGAGTGGCTCGCGGCGGAAGGCACAGATGACCACGACGCGCACGGGAGAACGTGGTGGAGCCGGCTCGCCAGAGCGGCTCCTCCGGTGCCTGGCACGCGGAGCAAAAGATCGGTCTCACGCGCCCGGCACGTGGAGCTGCTCCTGGTGGCCGACGACACCATGACCAAGAAATACGGCAAGGACTTGAACCACTACCTGCTCACACTGGCCTCCATCGCCTCCAAGCTGTACGGGCACGCGAGCATCGAGAACCCCATCCGGCTGTCGGTGGTGAAAGTGACCGTGGTCACGGAGAAGGAGAAGGGGCTCGAGGTGACCAAGAACGCGGCGGCGACGCTGAAGAGCTTCTGCAAGTGGCAGAACCAGCAGAACCCGCTGGATGACGACCACCAGCATCACCATGACGCCGCCATCCTCTTCACCAGGCAGGTAAACAAACTCCCCTCGCCTCCCCTTTCACCTCCACCTGTCCGCTGCGCGCACCTGGCAGGCGCCGGGTCGGAGGAGAGGCGGCTTAGCGCCCCGGTGTGATGCCAAGGCGGCGCAGTGACGCCACGGTTTGTTTTGATTTTGATGGTGCACGCGGTGGCAGCTGCAGCTAAGCTCTTGGCAGACTGAGCCGAGGGTGGATTATTGCAAATAGCTTATAAACAGCCAAACACTCTGTAGTGGAAACATCTGACACACGTCACCTTTTTATATCCTCACAGTCAGCGCGCGGTGTTTTTCTGTGTGAACCAACTTTAAGTCACCTCTCCATCTGCACCACAGTCAGCTACAAGTGAGGACAGTGCAACCTGCTCCCCACATGGTCCTGGTTATATCCACCCCTCTTATTTATGCTTTCTCTCTGCGGAATCTCTCGTGCGTAATGCAGCGCAGCGTCTGCAAAAGTCCATAAAAACTGTATTTCCTGCGCCTGGTGTTTTTCTAGGCAGGCTCTTCTATCTCCAGCTCCCCCCTCCCACTCCCCTGACAGCCCAAAAAGCCTCGAAGTCTGTGTGATCTGAGGCGTGTGCCCGCCACCGCGCGCGCAAATTCTTCTCATGGTAGGAGGTTTGAACTCAGCTGCTGGATGCGTTGCAGAAATATCCCAAAAACTCCCCTTGAAACTGCAGTTAATTAGGTAGTCATCCCCAGGTCCTCTCTCCCTCCCTCTTCTCTTTCTCTCTCTTTCTCTCTCTCATCACTCCAGTCTGCACATTTTTCCCCAGTTACTTTTCCAGCGTCTGTCAGCTGGGGCTGGGAGCTGTCAGAAAAACAAACACATCCACCCTGTGAGAAGCCCTGCGCTCACCGAGACCACACTCATTTATCCCTTCTTTCACCGTCCCTTTCTGAGAGCCGCAGGGCAGCAGCACATCTACATTCTTCGCCTCCTCGGGTGTGGCTTCACAGTGGTTACGAGTCGAGATAGCTCGCCTTGGGTTGCGGTGTGTTCTCCTCATGCAGGGTCTTGTCGTGGCCTGGGCGGAAAAACCCGAGCGCCAGTGGTGTTGCCTCGGATCTCCTGGCATCTGCTGCAAGCTGGCGGCGTCATGCGTTGGCAGGGCGGCCGGTAGTGCATACCTGAGGTCAGCAAGCTGGCAAAGCGGCGCTGTCCTTGTGTGCCAACTGCCTCGTGGCTTCTTACTAACCCCATATTGCTGCTACACCTGCACGGGTGAGGCTGAAAGGCTCAGGCAGAAGACGGTGCCATCCTCTCATGGTTTGGTTTGGCACGGCTGGCAGGGTCAAGCGGGCATGGAAACAGTTGTCCAGATACCTCTAAGGCAGCGTCAGGACGGGAGGGACAGGAAGCTAATGAAACATGACAGGCGGCACTGTGGGCTTCTCTCTGTACGGCTGGGGCTTTGATCCTATTCACATACCCATGCTCACCCTTCCAGAACCGTCCGCTCTCTCTGTCTCTCCATTGATTTCAAATGCCTTTTCATCTCCAAGCAGTCTATGTTAGCGCAGCTCTGCACGAGTCAGCCGAGTCTGCACGTGATTCTCTGAAACTGTATGTAGACACACGACCATACAGCCTCCATCACCTGTCGCAGCACGTCCATTATTCATACACCTGTCTCCTGACCCTCACTCACACACGTCTCAGCTTCGCTCCTGAACATGGAGGTCACACTGTAGATGTTACCTGTCAGCACAAGAAGCAGGTGATCCCTCTCTCTCACACACCGAGGCTGTGGCCCTGTAACGCAGCACAGACAGGGCCCTGATCTCTATCTGTTGGGTTTCTGCAGCTAAATGTGTGTGCACAATAAGCAGCTACTGGGTCAAGACCTTAATAAGCCTAAGAAAACAGCCACCGCCTCACTTGACCTTTGACCTTTAAACTCTTTGGCTGTTAGAGGGCAGTCTGTGTTTTGGCTGAGAGTTTAAATTGCTGTTACTTTAGCTTGTCGGTCGTTATGAGGGACAGAAGCAGGCTGAGGTTTGATGACTTTAGACTCGACTCAACTAAATTAAAAAAAGACTTGCAACCAGACTTGGACTTTTACACCAGTGACTCGTGACTTTACTTACTTACAACCTGAAGCAATTAATGTTATGTTACTAAGTGTCAGTTGGAAAATAAAATGTCAATGATCGTTTGTTTGCGTACAAAAACAGTGCTGTGGTCAACAAAAAATAAGTAAGTCGAGGCTAACAGTTAGCGAGCTAATGTGCCATGAGCTAACTGTGGTGTGGTTAATAGTGCTATATTCTTTGATAGTGCCATGATATGTTAGCATTAATTTAAATGATAAAGTTCAGTCGACTTGTTAAACAAATTAATTTTTTTTTTTTTTTTAAATTGTATTTAATATATTATATATGGTAAAAAGTGCACCATCACTTGTTTAGGACTCGAAACTCAAGGTTTAGGATTTTGGACTTGTCAGTCTTGACTTGGGACTCGACTTGAGACTTGTCAGTCTTGATTTGGGACCTGACTCACATCTTGTCAGTCTTGAATTGGGACGTGTCATTCTTGAGTTGCGACCTGACTCAAGTCTTGTCAGTCTTGACTTAGGACCTCACTAAAGTCTTGTCTTGGGACCTGACTGGAGTCTCGTCAGTCTTGACTTATGACTTAAACCAGGACAAGTCAGTCATGACTTGGGACCTGACTCACGTCTTGTCAGTCTTGACTTGGGACCTGACTTGGGACTTGTCAGCCTTGGCTTAGGACTTAAACCAGGAGATGTCAGTCATGACTTGGGACCTGACTCGTCTCTTGTCAGTCTCAACTTGGGACTTGTTGTTCGATCTGACTCAAATCATGTCAGTCTTTACTTAGGACCTGACTGCAGTCTTGTCAGTCTTGACTTGGGACTTGTCAGTCTTGACTTGGCATATGATTAGGGACTTGTCAGTCTTGACTTATGACCTGACTGGAGTTGTGTGAGTCCTGACTGAGTCTTGATTTGGGACCTGACACATCTTGTCAGTCTTAAATTGGGATGTGTCATTCTTGAGTTGCGATCTGATTTAAGTCTTGTCAGTCTTGACTTGGGACTTGTCAGTCTTGGCTTAGGACCTCACTGGATTCTTGTCTTGGGACCTGACTGGAGTCTTGTCAGTCTTGACTTGGGACTTGCCTCGGGACATGGCAGTCTTGACTAGGGACCTGACCTGAGTCTTGTCAGTCTTGACTTGGGACCTGAACCGAGTCTTGTCAGTCTTGACTTGGGACTTGTCATTCAACCTGACTCAAGTCATGTCAGTCTTAATTTAGGATCTGACTGTTGTGAGTCTTGACTTGGGACTTGACTCAGGATGTGTTGGTCTTTACTCAGGACCTGACTCGTGTCTTGCCAGTCTCAACTTGGGACTTGACTTGGGACTTGTCAGTCTTGTCTTGGGACCTGACTGGAGTCTTGTCAGTCTTGACTTATGACCTGACTCACGTTTTGTCAGTCTTGACTTGGGAGCTGAGTGTAAAGACCTGAGACTGACTTGTGACTTGTTCCCAGGTGTAGTGTGTCCACACAGCCCAGGTGTAACAGAGGAAGGTGTGCGAGTCTCTTTCAGGAGAACCTTCTGCAGAGTGGTTCCTGCACTGTGTCAAAGCTGCACAGAATCATCACTTCACAAACAGGAGTGAGCTGTTACAGTTTCCATTGACACAATGCCAGTAAGGAAGTTTGGCTCAGGTACCTCATACCTTGCATGCTGCATTTCGTGCTGAAAAAGAAGAAGGAAAGGAGTTTGATATGTGAGGTGTGGTGACTTGTTTTCAGAACGTTCTCAGGAAAATAACATTTGCTGTAACCCAAGTGGAGAGTTAGCAGAGAAGACAAACATGTAGATTCAGTTCAGATGTGCTCTGCCTAATGTTCCACTGTACTGGCAGTCAGAGGTGTCAACTAATAGCTTATGTTTGAAAACAAGTAACCTTCTTCATCAGTGTATTTGGAGCAACAGTGAAGTAGGACCTGATTATTGTAGTCCGCTGAACTCGAACTGAAGCTCATTGAAGACTTAGTGACTGTGAAGTCAGACCAGCCCATTGTTCCCAGAGGGGAGAGGGGGGTGGGGGGGCAGCAGCAGAGCACAGAGATGGAGGGAACTCGTCTCTTTGTGGTCGGGTCCAATTACTCCAACACCCCGTAGCCGCAGTGAGCTGACCCGTGCGGCAGTGTCACCCAGCTCCACACATACCAGCAGCAGAACAAAACAACGAGCACATTGAGGGGACTCGAGTGTATCTGTGTATATGGGAACATTAAATGTTATGCATGGCTGTGTTCGCTTGTTGTGCGCTCAGACAGTGGACAAAGCCCTACTGTAAGGTGGCCACAGAGACATGCAGAGATGTGGAGACATTTGATTCTTGCAGCAATAGCTTAAATATTTGGATAGACGCCGCTCGCAGGTACTTGTGATGGCAGTGATATTGAACTGTTGACCCTTTTAACCGGGGTTGAGTTCAGGCCATCGTCACATTTGTAATCTCTGGTCCTCACCTGCAAAATGTCACTCAAATTAATACGTACAGACCAGGAAGAGATTCAAAACGACCACAGAGAGATGTAAATGAACTGCAAAAACAGACAAAGTAACTTCAAAAAGAGACAAAAAATGATTACCAAGAGGCTACATTTCATCAAAGAGACACAAAACAATTAAAAAGAGACACAGCAAGTCTTAAAGAGACAAAAAATACCTCAAAGAGACACAAAACAACTGAAAAAGACACAAAATGACTAAAAAGGACACAAAATAAATTGAGAGACACAAAACAACTAGAAAGATTCACAAAATGACCTCAAATAGATTAAAAAAACAACTACAAAGAGACACAAAACAACTACGAGATACAAAACAACCACAAAGACAAACATTTCCCCAAAGAGACACAAAATGACTACAAAGAGACACAAAATGACTACAAAGAGATAACAAGTGACTACAAAGAGACACCAAGTGACAACAAAGACACAAAATGACTACAAAGAGACAACAAGTGACTACAAAGAGACACCAAGTGATAACAAAAAGACACAAAGTGACTACAAAGAGACACCAAGTGACTACAAAAAGACACAAAGTGACTACAAAGAGACACCAAGTGACTAGAAAAAGATACAAAGTGATTACAAAGAGACACCAAGTGACTACAAACACACCAAATGACTACAAAGAGACACCAAGTGACTACAAAGAGACACCAAGTGACTACAGAAAGACACCAAGTGACTACAAAGAGACACAAAACCACTACAAAGAGACACAAGGTGACTACAAAGAGACACAAAACAACTATAAAGCAACACAAAGTGACTACAAAGAGACATAAAAGGGCTACAAAGAAACACAAAATGAATACAGACAACGTGACTATGAAGAGCAACAAAATAACTACAAAGCGACACAAAGCAACTACAAAGAGACACAAAATGCTACAGAGACACAAAACAACTACAAAGAGACAGTGACTACAGAGAGATACAAAATTGACTAAGAAATACAAAACAAATACAAAGAGACAAAGTGACTACAAAGAGACACAAAATGCTACAAACAGACATAAAGTGACTACAAAGAGACACAAAACAACTACAAAGAGACACAAAATGACTACAAAGAGACACCAAGTGACAACAAAAAGACACAAAGTGACTACAAAGAGACACCAAATGACTACAAAGAGATAAGTGACCACAAAGAGACACCAAGTGACAACAAAAAGACACAAAGTGACAACAAAGAGACACCAAGTGACTACAAACACACCAAATGACTACAAAGAGACACCAAGTGACTACAAAAAGACACCAAGTGACTACAAAGAGACACAAAACCACTACAAAGAGACACAAGGTGACTACAAAGAGACACAAAACAACTATAAAGCAACACAAAGTGACTACAAAGAGACATAAAAGGGCTACAAAGAAACACAAAATGAATACAGACAACGTGACTATGAAGAGCAACAAAATAACTACAAAGCGACACAAAGCAACTACAAAGAGACACAAAATGCTACAGAGACACAAAACAACTACAAAGAGACAGTGACTACAGAGAGATACAAAATTGACTAAGAAATACAAAACAAATACAAAGAGACAAAGTGACTACAAAGAGACACAAAATGCTACAAAGAGACACAAACTGACTACAAAGAGATACAAAAATGACACAGAGAGACACAAAACAACTGCAAAGATTCACATAATTACCTCAGAGACACAAAACACCTGTAACAAAATGACAATAAAGAGACACAAAATGACTAAATAGAGACACAAATTCACAAAAAGATGCATTGCGACTTCACAGAGATGCAAAACAACAAGACAAATAGAGGCTAAACAAATATAACGTGCATGTGTCTTGGTCCTATGTAGGAGAGGTTCGGGGCCCCTTGCATATCTGTGCCCAGGGACTTATTGTCTGATAATCCGGCGCTGCAGATAACTCTGTGTCACCATATATGATTTCACTGACTTGATAAAGCATAATGATTTGCAGAAACACTCAGACGGTCCTTATGTAATGATGATTGATGTAAGATACACACTGATGTAGACATAGTGCCTACTTAAACACAATCCATTTCCTCCACACGTGTGTTAAACACATAGTTATGTCATTTAGTGTCTTACATTGAATGTTGGAATGTGCACATGTGTATAGTTTGGACTCCTCCCTTTCCTGTGCACTTGTCTTCCTCCTCCTCCTCCTCCTCCTCCTCCATGTGTGTTTATGTGTGTGTCTGTACATTAAAGTGTACATTTCCCAGCCCTAACCCCCGTCACAGCGAGCCCCCCTGTTTGTTTTAACTGTTCTTGATATTTCACACGTGCTGCACTTCGTCTGGTATATGTTGACAACCTGCTGACAGCTCTTGGATCCCAAACCCCCGACCCCGAGCAGACCCGGGGTCTGTCGACATACGCGACTGGCCAGAGAGTTCAGTCCGCCCCAGTAACAACACATGGGCCTCCTCACACTGTGATGCATCAGTGACTTTAAACTGCACTCCTGTTTGTAATCACAGTCTGAAGTTTCCTTTGAGCTCTGACCTTAGGCTGGTTCATGCGTCCATGCAGGGAAAAAGAACGCTATTTATTCACTTCAACAGTTCCTACTTTTAGTGTTCGTGTTATTCTGGTCTCACATGTCTTATTGTGAAAAGATCTACCAGCTCTAAAACTGTGAACTTGAGAACATTACAAGTTTTGAGTTGCTGGCTTTAAGCTGGTTCTGCTCATATCTGACTGGCTTGTTGTGTATGATAATGTTGCAACCTCCTGTTCTAAGGTTAAATGTGGTGTTCCACAGGGATCAACACTGGGACCACTTTTGCTCTATAGATGACACGCAGTATATCTCCCTGTAACAGCCAAGGTCTCCTAGCTCTCAAGATTAGAGAACTGCCCGTCCTAAGTTGATTGATAGATGCATAAAAACTTCTGACATTTGGATGCCCAGAAGGCTGAATTGTTGGTTGTTTGTCCAGCCAAACATAGAACACTTTTCAAAGATGTTTCCATTAATCCTCATAAAATTCTTAAACCTGAACTGTAACTAGCTGCTAACTATAGCTGTTGCACTCAGGCAAAGTGGTGCTTAAAGGCACAGTTTGGAATTTTAGAAATGGGGTTATATGAGGTACTTATCCATCGTCAGTGTATTACATACAGTAGATGTCAGTCGGCACGCCCCCAGTTTGGAGAAGCAGGCTGGAGTCCAACACAGAAGCTAACCAATCTATTGCTGTGGATGGGGTCCAGCAAAAAAACGTATTTTAGCCACCTAAAAAGTTTCAAACAGTTTAAGCGTGTGTTATATATAGAATATTTTCACTGCTTTCCCTTAATGTCAGCTATTTCTGTCGAGGAACTGAAGCTATTATATTTGCACTACTCTATGCCAGACTCCACTGAGAAAAACAGCGATTTAACATTGCTAAACACATGCGCTGCCGGTGCACTGCTGCCTCGATCAGTTGTTTTAATTGTGTTGTTTGGTGACTTTGGTGTTTGAAAGGTTTAGTTAGGATTCACTGAAGTCGCACAATAACACAAACTCTAACTAATCGAGGCAGGGGTAGAACATCAGCTCCCAAATTCAGCTAGCTAAAATTGCTGTTTTTGTCAATGGAGTCTGGTGGGTTTGACGAACTGAAGCCGTTAACAGCTTCTCCGTCGAAATAGGCTGTCTGATGGCAATAGACAGGACAGGAAATACTCTCAATAAAGTGATATTGATTTTTTTACATTGTTCAAACACGTATAGGTGTTTATACCCCTAAACTATCCCTTTAAGATAAATGCTAATGCTAGCATGCTGATGATAAAAGATGTTTACCATGTTCATCATCTTAACGCAAAGAGATCTGTTGCTAGCGTAGCTAAAAAGTACAATATTTATGCAGTGTAAGTATGAAGTAGCATTAAAATGCAATAATCTGACAGTCTGTCAGTCACTGGTGACGAATCGTTAGTGACCTGTCCAGACGTTAATGCAGAGCGGATTGCTTTTGATTAGCAGGTTTGTTGAAATCAGCCTGCAGGGTGTTTTGATCACACAGAGCGAGCTAAACTCACTCTGCAAGAGGGATTTCAGTGTGTGTGTGTGTGTGTGTGTCTGGGTCTGGCTGGCTGTTTGTTTAACACAAGCCTTGGCTTAGATTGCAAGTGGTCTTGTTATGCACACACACACATACACAGCTCTGATCGCCTCCTGACCTTCACAACCAGCTTGCCACCTGTTCTCCTGTTATTTCTGCCAATATTTCTGTAACTCCTTGTTCTCTCAGTTCTTCTCTTTAATATCCGGCATCCCTCCAGCGTCTGATTCCCAAACTTTTTTCTCTTTCCCTCCCTATGCTTGTGTGGGAGGCCTGTGGATGAAAACAAAGTTGGGGAGAGAGAGTTGGCGGAGGGTGGAAGTAAATAACGCGTACAGTAGATCAGGGATATTCCCATTTCTCTACGTTTCACCCGCATGATTGCTGCTACGCTGAGCACCGTGTGTACATGAGGAGAGATCGAAACAAAAACCCTGGAGCCTGGGAGGGGGTGAATGAATAAATAAATGAAATGGAGGGAGGTGTAAAGAATGGCGGGGTGAGAGAGTGTGGGAAACGGGGAAAGAGAAACACACACATATGAAGACAAACTTCTCCATACGTTCTCACTGCCTGATACAAAACAAACAGGCTTCCTTTATAGTTTTTGATCTTGTGTGCACATTGAAAAGTCAAAAGAGACTTCCATGCATGCAGCCAGTGTGTGACTTGCTCTTTTGTTTGCTTCTGTGTATCCAGCAGTCAGCTGGCAAAAGCTCTTCCTGTTTCCCTAGAGTGCTTGCATTCATATGAGCTCCATATGTGCGAATATGTATCTGTGTATTTACATGTATAGTTATGTGCATGCATGTGTACTTGGATGAGTGTGTGTGATGTGGTCCCACCCGGTCGGTCATGTGTGTGAGCGCAGAACACAAGGCAGTTTGTTCCAAAGTGACGGCGAGCGGGTAAACACCCTCCCCAAAGAGCCTCTCACACACGACCCAGCAGGCCTGTCAGCACCGCTTACCAAGACGATTCATCCTCTCCGCTGGCACATGTGCACATGCATGGATGTTTGTCCATACGTTCCTGTGCGTCTGTGCCAAATGCACATGTAGATTTTAAGCACGGTTTGCTGCTTTGTTGTGAGTGGGTACACACATGAGTCTGTGCTCTGATGCAACGGTACGATCAACTGATTGATCTCTGCGCTCGGCGGGGGCCAGGCAGTGTCACCCCGAGGCCTCGTCGTAATGGACATGTGTGGGAATCAACACAAAGATCGATACTGTGTGCTGTGCCACCCCGTGAGGGAGGCGCAGAGATGGTGGAGGCAGAGGAAGGAAGCGGGTATTGAAAACAGTGGGAGAAAAATTAAAGGGACACTCCAGCAATTTAGCATGTCAGAGTTCATGTACAAGGCTGTTTAACTGTCATGCAGCCGCCCGCCACTAGTGGGTGCTACAGAGCCAGACAGCAATCCCCCTCCCCGCGGTAACGCTTGAGTAGACTGGAGTTTTAAACCAGTGCAGTTTGGAAGTACTTTGATCTAGAAAATGAATTCTGAATTTTTTGGGGACAATGTTTCAAATACTTAACGATTAACTGTGCTAAATTTTGACTGCTTTCGGAGTGTTTTTTAGACTCGTCAGCTAGCCTTAATTAAAATTTTCGTTTCGTCAATAGGGGAATTAGTCGCCAGGAACATCCCTAGCATCCAGTAAAATTATAAATTTGGCATTTCACTAGTAATTTTTGAAATAGTTTTATTTGGTTAAGTTGCACTTTTAAGCCGTTTCTGCCATTATGATGAAAAAAAGAAGCTGTAAGTCATTACGATTTTTAGATAACTTAGCATCGCACAATAATGACTTAGTGTCTGGATACAAAGTCATTATTTCAAAATTATTTCGAGAATGTTTTGCATTTTTAGTGCAGGGTATTGTTTAAAGAACTACAATACCAGCACTAGGGATGCCTGACAATATCGGCACGTCGTTGGTATCGGCCGATATTGGCATTAAAATGAACAGAATCATCCGACATGCTTTTTCTTAATTTGCACAATGGACAAATGAACATTACATACATTGAAAAGTATCCTATTTCATGTCTCCAAGTTGTCCATACTTACAAATATTTTTGGACTGTCTTCAACCAAAGTCTATGCCGTAGAATAACCTATGAATTTTGAAAATTGACGTACTTCCCCTTTAAAGTGATACTGATACCAATAGAGACCTTGATTCAATACATTTTTCTATTCATACGATACGCATCATGTGACTGAAGATATCCAGTTGCGTAAAATGCCACCAGACGTCTCAGACTCGATACTTTCGAATGTTTGGCTAGCGTCTTGGCACGCTGAACTGCCAACTCTGTCAAAGACGTCACGTCTATATACTATAAAACTATTAAATCAAATAATTCACTTCTGATTTTCTCTGATATTTTTGTCAGATATGCGATGATGATTGCTGGGTAATATGTATGCTGGCAAGTCTCTATTTGTGTCAAGACTGTTCATGCACAATAGTGTGCACTGGGGTCTGTGGTAACTTCCTCATGCCACTAATCTGGGTAAAGAAAGGATGGAATGCAGGTCTCGTTTCACTGGGGGAGTTTCAATAGTACTTAATATTGGGTTACTTTGGTCGATGCCTTAAATGTGCTGCTTTGGTAGAGGTCTGGTTTCAGGATGAAGTCAATTCTTTGAAATAAACAGGTTTTTCACAGTCTTTACAGATTAAAGTAAAGTTGCCGTACTTCCTGTGTCCAGGACCTCTGTGGCCACCACTCCTGCGACACCCTGGGCATGGCAGACGTCGGCACCATCTGCTCTCCAGAGAGAAGCTGCGCCGTCATCGAGGACGACGGGCTTCACGCTGCGTTTACTGTGGCGCATGAGATAGGTAGGTATGGATACACACACCAACACAAATACAGATATAAACCCTCCAGGGCATGCACATGCACATCTGTCAGCACATCCATCTTGCTGATTAGTATCACAAGAGTATTATCTGATGTCATACCCCTGACTCCCGAGCGCTCAGCGTGTTTTCTTTTCTCATTCTTGCTGCATGTGCAAACCCGTGACAAGTCACTCCAAATGGCTCCTCTTTCCCCCCATCAAGTCTGTACATCTCGTCCTCTCTCAGGTCACCTGCTTGGCTTGTCCCACGACGACTCCAAGTTCTGCGAGGAGCGCTTTGGAGTGAACAGCGACAAGCGGCTCATGTCTTCCATCCTCACCTCCATCGACGCCTCGAAACCTTGGAGCCGCTGCACCTCGGCCACCATCACGGACTTCTTCGATGACGGCAACGGTGAGCGTGGGAGAAAATAACAAAGGCTCCATGCTCTGTAGAACTTTTCCCAGCCAGCAGAAGTTTTATTCCCTCCACCTACAAATTGCATCCATGTGAATTTGACTTTTGAGCTTTTTCTCCCACAGTGCCTATCACTGCGAGCTGTTTACCACCAAACAAAGCTGTAATCTTTTGTTATTTACAATCCTATTAACTTCTTAAAGAGTGTAGTTACAGTGCAGCCAAAGACAGATCACTGGCAGGAAACCAGGATGAGTCATGCTTCATCAAGAAGTGTCATTTATTGCAGCCATAAAGCATCGTCGGTTGGCATTTTGTTAAAAAGCTTCAGCGCTTGAGGCGTAATTTATGTAGCAACTGCAGGCCTGACAGCATCTCCTGCTGCTCCAGCACTTTTATTAAGTGATAAGTCAAACAGGCCTAATTTGTCAACAGACTAAAATAGATGTTCGTACACTAGAAAAGAGTGTGAAGGTTGTGTAGCCCTGTTGAAACCCCTTCTGTTTCTCTCCTGCCACAGCTGAGTGTCTCCTAGACTCCCCTCGCCAACCCCTGCTGGGCTCCGAGGAGCTCCCAGGTCAGAGCTACGACGCCGTCCGCCAGTGTCGCCTCGCCTTCGGCCCAGAGTACACCGTCTGCCCCGGCATGGACGTATGCTCCCGTCTGTGGTGCGCCGTGATCCGCCAGGGACAGATGGTGTGTCTGACCAAGAAGCTGCCGGCCGTGGAGGGGACGCCCTGTGGGAAGGGACGCATCTGCCTGCAGGGGAAGTGTGTGGACAAGACCCGCAAGAGACACTACTCGGTAAGAGAGACAGTAGGCGACTAAAAAAGGACCAAAATCTAAAATAGACGCCTTTTTATAGTTCAAAAACTTGATATTTTAAGCACCCATTTGCACAAAGTTGTCACTGGGAGACAAATATAAACAAGAATACACGGAATATACGGTAAAAAGAAGGAAAAAGACAGAAGTAGAAAAGGAGAGAGACAGTTGAAAAGGAAAAATGTCTCTATGTGACTTCATTGTGTGGTCTGCTTTATTTGTGCCACTGCTGATCTGTGCTATTTGTTCCCTTGGCCTCACTTAAACAGATCTAAATTGAATTTGGCCTCAACGACTTAAAGGACTGAATCTGTTCTTGGCAGGCTCTGACTATGTGTGTGTGTGTGTGTGTGTGTGTGTGTTTTGGGGGGGAAAGTCACAAAGAATGGGAGAGAATATTTGCTTTGTGTTTACTCGTCACATGGCGTTTGACGGGTCTGACGCGATCCTTGGCAGACGGCGGTACGTGTGGATCCGGCCTAAGTCCTGAATCGCTTCATTTTCCTTGCTAGTATGACGACCAGTTTACTGCTCCGAGCGACGTTAAGCCCCTCCGTTTCAGACTTCAGAATCTTTCAACCTCTCTATATATTTCTTACAGTTTGCAGATTGTGCAGCTTTTACTGTGGGAAGAAGTAGAGACTCGGCGGTGGCGCTAAATAGAATAGCAGAACTTCAGGGTTATAAAATCAACCTTGTCTCATAAAATGTTAAACGCTACTTACCCAGTCGTTTTTATCACAGATGACTCATGAAGTGCTGGTTGGAAAAAACACAAAAAATAAGTTGTATAAGAATTCCATTCAGGCTGTTCTCAGGAGAAGCATGTGAGCTGTTACATTACAGATCAAGTCATGCTGTCTTAATCACACAGGAATAGCCTCGTTCCTCTTTTTCTTTTTCCGCACCACATTCTTCCTTATCACAAATCTCTCTCCAAAGGGTTTTCCCTGCGACACGTGGCTCGGCCGGCTCTGACTTCCAACACGTCTGATAAGCACTAATTGTCCCTTCTCATCTCCTCTTTTCTTTTCTCTCCATCCCTCTCTTGCTCTCTGATCTCTCCGCTGTCATTTCCTCCATCCCTTAACTCCGCTTTCATCTTCCCTCTCCTCCCCACCCTCTCCCAGGCGTCCAACCACGGCAGCTGGAGTTCCTGGGGTCCTTGGGGTGCGTGCTCCAGAACTTGCGGAGGCGGGGTGCAGTTCGCCCAGCGCCTGTGCAACAACCCGCCGCCGCGGAACAACGGGCGCTACTGCACGGGGAAGAGAGCCATCTATCGGTCCTGCAGCGTCACACCATGTCCTCCATCAAGTGAGTGACAGCCTGAGATTTTATGAGTGATCATAATCGTACACTGTTTAAATATCATGTAAATATATTGAACTTTTCTCCAGATAAGGGTTTCCGGCAGGAGCAGTGTGAAGTGCGCAACGGTCCCCAGACAGATCCTAAAGGGGTGAAGACATATGTTGAGTGGGTGCCTAAGTACGCAGGAGTCCTCCCTAAAGATGTGTGCAAGCTGACCTGCAGAGCAAAAGGAACAGGATACTATGTGGTGTTCTCTCAGAGGGTGAGTTAGCTTTAAAAAGAAAAAAAGGTGTGATGTGTTCAAGGGGGGAATAAATGTGGTAAATTTTGTGACTGTTTATCTCCAGGTGGTAGACGGGACAGAGTGTCGTCCTTACAGCAGCTCGGTTTGCGTGAAAGGGAAGTGTGTGCGGACGGGCTGCGACGGCATCATTGGCTCCAAGCTCCAGTTTGACAAGTGTGGCATATGTGGAGGCGACAGCACAGGATGTATACGCGTCGTGGGCAACTTCACCAAGAAGAGGTAAGGAAAAGAGAGTCTCGTGATGTTGGCTGAATGAGAAGAACATGGCAACTTCCATTGTTTTGTACTTTTACACAATATTCCCAAGATAGTCACCCCCTTGCATACTTTTCAACAGTATCCCTGACAAGCCTTGGTATCATAATTGTCCGTTGAGCACGGGTAGTTTCCTCCATGTCATGATCACTAATCTCTATAAACAGATTCTACAAGTGTGTACCAAATCTTTAGACAATGGGACAAAATCTTGGTGTTTTTGTTTGTCGTGCTAGTAGTGTTGAACAATCACGTTTGAACAGCAGGTAAACAGTTGGTGTATAAAGGTGGAATGCATTGGTCGAAATGAAATCTCAGAACTATAGGCTGTATAAAATAATGGATGTAGCCACTGTGATGTCTTCCATTGGTTTGTGGACTCCGGTTTTAGACACTAGCTGCTAGCTTGGTTAGCACAGTGCATTTATAGCTATGCTTAACTCTGATAATTCTGATGCTATTTTTATTTTAGCAAAAAAAAAGGCTTAAAACCATTAAAACAAAATTTGCTTACAAGAAAATCTGACTATCAGACACCTTATGGGGTCTTTCTTAGGTTGTGCTCACACCGGGCGCAAATAAAACAATTGGCGTGAATGAATTACATGTAAGGTCAATGTAAAGACGCAATTAGACGCGAGTTCCTGTCAGGCAGCACAATGGACGTAATGCAAATGACACAAAATACGCAAATTAAATGCGCTATTTCGCATCATAAACCTATTCACAAGAGCTGATGGTGGTTGGAGGAAGCCCCTTCTACTTCCTTCGCAACAGCTACACCCATACTCTGTGAACTTGGGGTTACGTTATGGCTACGTTATCTAACCACCCACCTGTCACTCAAAGCAACCACGCCCTTAATTATGAATTATTTCAAGGCTTAATAACATTTGAACAGGTGAGTTATAAAAACATTCCACCCCTCGTACAGTTGTCATGAACAGGGAAATTAGTTATAGAGACCAAAACTGTTTTTTGCACCAGGCTGTAAACGTGTTTATGTCTGCTGTAAATTTGTAACATGGGTCTCTATGGGGATTGACTCACTTTTGGAGCCAGCCCCAAGTGGCCGTGTAGGTTTTGCCGCTTGTGTTGGCTTCATTTTAATTAGCTGAATCGGTTGTGTTGGTGTTACTATGCCGTATGTTTTGATGCCATTGATGACAAAGAACACGCTGTGTTGCGTACTGATCTGACCTCTCTTCTACTTTCTCTCTTGCCAAACAGTAAGGGCTACACTGACGTGGTGAAGATCCCTGCAGGCTCCACCCACATCAAGGTCCGTCAGCACAAGGCCAAGGACCAGACCCGCTACACTGCCTACCTGGCCCTCCGACGGCCCAACAACGAGTACCTCCTAAATGGCAAGTTTATGATCTCTACCTCCGAGACAATCATCCCACTCAACGGTACTGTACTTAACTACAGCGGCTGGAGCCAAAGAGATGAGTGGCTTCACAGCATGGGTCCTGGGGCCCTCCATGAAGCCTTGGTGGTCCAGATTCTAGCGACAGATGCTAAAAAGCCCTTGGATGTTCGTTATAGCTTCTTCATGCCCCGCCGGACAGCCCCACAGCAGCCGTCAGCCCCACTTATCCCCAACCTAAAGTTGACCCCTGTGCAGAGCACTACCACAACTACGACGAAGGCCGCCACCACCACCACCACCACCACCAGTAGCACCACTACATCTTCTTCTGTCCCGCCTGTCTTGGTCCCAGGGCCACCAACGGCTCCGGGTCCCTCCACTCCTACCCCAGGGCCCCACTGGGTAACAGGGTCCTGGATGACCTGCTCCAGGACTTGTGACACTGGCTGGCAGAGCCGGACAGTGCAGTGTAAGGACCGGGATGGGAAACTGTCCAAGGGCTGCACGTTAAGTGCCAGACCCTCCGCCTTCAAACACTGTCTGGTGAAGAAATGTTGAGGCGGCAAGAGAGGGAAAGTGATTCGTAAGACGAGAAACAATTCGTAGGAAGAAGTTTAATCTGTTTGATAAATCTGATAAAGGTCTCAAGTGCTGGATGTAGGACTATGGACCAATGAATTTAAGAACCTTAAACAGGACTGTGAATGTTGGCTGAAAGCGCCTGAACCAGATACACTCAGAGAGACTCAGAGACAGATTGTCATGGATGTACCTGACTATATGCCAGAGGGATGTCCCAGAATCATAGTAGCTATGCAGAGCACAAGTAGAACGGAGGACAGAGTCCGTATGATAGTGACAAGTATCGCCCTGGCATAGCTAAGGACTGAAATTGCATGTCATTTCCACATGGACAGTAACTGATTGTCTTTACTTATGTCTCCAAACCCTGGAGGCTTCGTGTGTGTCGCCCTGTAATGGCATGCCTGTTGTGTTTTTTATGCTATTCCATGTGCTCTAATCACTGCGGGGATTGGAATTCACACTCCTTTGTCTTTTGTCATGAGTGTGTCCGAGACAAGAGCCTCAACAATGGGAAGCACTTGTTATTCAACTTAGCCAACGTACCCGTGTCCCACGTCCCTCATACTACGTCTCATATTACTCCCATACCTTGAACACGTCAGTCACTAAACAGCTCATAACATTCGTTTCGGGTGGAATGTTGAAAATACATACTCACTGGATGGTAGGCAATCTTTGTAGCAACTTTGTAGCAACTGCTAAGACACCATGAACCATATAAAAAAAGATTGTACCGGATGTCTTTTCCATTAACCAACTTGAATATATCTCTGAAGCATTATTACTGTTGTTCTCCTCGTCCTCTGATCGCCTACCGGTGTTCTTCTCGTTAAGAATGTTATGAGCCACAAAGTGACCGAACTGTCCATATTACAAGAGATGTACATACGTATGACGGTCCTAGATCAGGGATACCCATGTGTCCTGACTATAAGCATTCTGTGTCTTTGGCCTAGTCCTTATAGACACGGGTATTTTCGAAAACGTGGTTTGTCCCTCCTTCGTTCTCAAAAAAATCACAGAAAAAAATTCAGAAACACAACTGAAGTGCTGTCAAGGGCATGCCTAACAAAGCGGGGCGATATAACCCTAACCTTCAAGCCACGCAAGAAGATCTTTAAGAAGAAGATGTTGGGCAGTCGGAAAGCTGAAAAAAACTGTTAGCGTAAAGCTAAGACAATGGGGCACGCTCTAATGATACCAGCCAGAAACTCTGGGGCTTCTGTACACCTTCATCCTGCACAGAGATTTACAAAAGGTTCGTTGTCAGTGACCTAAAACACAGTTTGCATGTGGTCGAAAGTCCAAAAGCTACGTTTTCAAATATATCCATGTACAGGTGGACGAGGCCTTTATTTGACTGATCTGTCCAGCTGAAAACCGTTAAGCAGCACAAGAAGGGAAGACTATCATAAACTATTTCACGTAGTGGTGACTATTATGTCAAGAACGTCCAAATGGTGCTTCCTGCAAGGGAAAAACCTAACGTAGAAGGGTGACTTCCTGACGAAGAATGAATGGGTAAACCCTGACATTTGGCAAATGGACAGTGCATTAGGTCCTTAACGGTTATGTTAAAAGTTTCTCCACTCTGCAACGACAATTTGGGAAGAAAGTCAAGCCCAAAGACACGAGTCACCTGTACAGCTTAGAAACAGCAGCACGGTGTGATGGGATGGAAAGGGAGCGTACGGAGGACAAGCTTTAGTTCAATTGGCAAAGGGGCAAACTAACCACGACACTCCTTAACATTTATGGAGGTTAATGATGACTCACAGGTTTGGGGCAATGCTTGATTTTTGATGTGGGTAGAGTGTGTTTGAGTGTGTGCGTGTGTGTGTTTGTCTTTGTGTGCATGTTATGGGCTACCACATTCATGAACCCAGGCCTGTGTTATGAGCACATACATTATGTACCGTGAACATGTGCATCTTGAAGCTTCTTCACTCTCAGTTCAATGTGTATCAGTCATTATGCTGGTGCTGGGAGGTTTACCACCCTCATGTTTTTGTTTGTGTGTTTATCTTTTTAGGAGCAATGCTAATATGACAATGTGTGCCCTGGATACTCGCAACGACAGCAAGGGAGATACTAATGCAGTCATTTATGTCCCTTTGCAATTCAGCTCTTCCCTCATCACTCATTCTCTGCTCCACATCCTGATGATTGTTTTAACCTGTTTCCAACCCTGACGGGTGGTGTTTGCCACATTACAGCAATTCACAATGTGCCACACATGGGTGATTTTAAAGGGTCAGATCACCCAGAATACAAAAATTTGAGCTTGGAGATTTCCATCTGGTTCCTTTACCCCATTACATGAATGGAATTTCCTTTGTGGTGGTCACAGCTTTGAAAAATGACAATCCACAAATATCATGGTTATGAATTTCTTTGGAAATCGTTTCTGCTAAAGAAACACTACACTGATTTTGAATGGTGATGTTGCTATTGATTTAAAGGGACAGTTCCACCTGAAATCAAAAATACATATTTTTACTTCTACCTGTAGTGCTTTTGGTGTGAGTTGCCAAGTGTTGGAGATATTGGCCGTAGAGACGTCTGCCTTCTCTCCAATTTAATGGAATTAGATGGCACTTGGCTTGATGTGCCACCAAAAACATACCTTTTTAAAAAAAACTCTACAACAATGTCTCTTTCCAGGAATCATGACCCTTTTACTCAAGATAATCCACAAACTGTAATTTGATATGTAGGAACTATTTTCACCCGCCAACCATATCACCACGCAGAAGGAAGAGTGCATCTACTTGTAGCCGAGAGGCTCCTGAGAGTATGAGATGTAAACTTTACTGCTGTCCTCCTAAGTTGAGCTTGAATGTTAGCTAGCTCAGTGGTGTTGGGTGAGCTAACAGTAGATGTATTTTTGATTTTGGGATGAGCTGTACTTTAAAAAAAATAGTTTGACATGTTAGGAAATATGCTTATTCATTTTCTTGCCTTGAAATAGTTGAGAAGATTGACACCAGTCTCGTGTCTGTCTTTTAAATATAAAGCTAGAACCAGGAAATAGCATAGCTTAGCATAAAGACTTGAAGCAAGGGTATACAGCTTGCCTGGATCTGCCCAAATATTAAGAATAATCTACTAACATCTCTTTATCAACACATCATGTTTAATCTGTACAAAAATCGTAGCATAAAAACAACTTTTAATGCTAAGCTAACAGGCTACTGGTGCTAGCTTCATATTCAACATATATGTGTGAGGTATCAATCTTCTTGTCTTACTCTCAAGAAAATGAATAATAATGTCAAATTATTCCTTGAAGCGCAACAAAAACAAAAAGTGTGGAAATGTGCTTTTTTAAAATTTGTAATTACGGTGAACTCATTCTTTAAAACCCTCCACCAAAATCTCACAATATCATGCTTTAATTTGTACAGTGTTGACAATGTTCATTACATATCAAGTGGATTTTTACAAAAATACCTTTCTGTAATCGTGTTAAAATTTCCAGCACCTGATATATTTTCCGTTATAGCAAACCTCACCCATGTGGCACCTGTGCAGGAGAAAACAAACGACCCCGGGCAACATACCACTCGCACAATTTCCTCTTCCACATTTTTATTTACACGTGTAGACATTTTTGTACAATGAGTAGATCTTTCATATATGTCTTAGTATTCAACCATATTTACACAGAAATGTACACACACACACATACACATGGAAACAATCCTTCAGTTACACCGCATTACAGTATTCCAGAAGCAATCACACACACACCACACACACACACACACAACCTACTCTGACTCTTCCGGTGGGGAAACCCCTCTCGCTGAACGACAGAAACACAGCACTGAACTTGTAATTTATTGTTTGTACAACTGATATGTGTGAATAAAAAAACAATGAGATGAGTTTTATTTATTATAGTAATTTTGTATCAAATTACTATTTAACTTAGGAATATGACTGTGCAGAACCATTCCTTTGTAAGAATATAGTGTTTCTTTTCTAGTCATCCACATGAATATATGTACATAAAATATATATATTTAAATATCGTTGTGTCTGTGTCGTCAATTTTGTTATGACATCGATATGTTACGACAGGAGGACCATTGTCAATGTGTGGCCTGTTGCCAAAAGGAGCAGCGGAGGAGGTATTCAGATAATGAGTAGCACAAGAGGGCAGTGTTGAGGTAATTAATTTGAATAGGTGTGGCAGCTCAGGTCCCTGGCATGCACTGAGAGAGAGAGGCTGGCTTTGATTAGGACAGGTGAGCTCCTTTGTCTGCACAGTGTGTCCTGCAGGGAGACGAGCCAGGGAAATGTTTGACGCATCAATGCTTAGATACCTGCACAAGTAAAATATATGTTTGTGAGATGTGATGGTTATTAGGGAAAGTGAGCAATCCATTAATAGTTTCATTCATTGTGGTGCAAGTTGTTTTTTGGTTTGGTTAGAAATGTTTGTTCACCTTATTTAGCCGAGCATGTCATGTGTTTGTGGTTTATGTCTGAGTTGTGTTTGGTGGCTGAAGATAGTTTAATTCTATTGATTAATTGAATTTGATCAGCTTGATAGCAGGATCTATAGTTCAGTGGTGTGTATATACATTTAAAAGTTTAAGTTGACGTGATTCAATTATGAGTTTGTTTGCTGGATGGAATTTGATTAAATTTAGTGATTGATAATTTACTGATTTGATTTGAATTGACTTGTTAAAAAAAAAAAGTGTAAGTAATAAAAGAGAATCTCCATATTTAGAAAACTGTTTAAAAGTGAGATTAAAAGGAATTTCATGATTGTTTAAAATAGGTAAATAGATTTAACTTATTTAAAGGAGTATAAATATTTGGTTTGCAATAGTATCATTGGCAATCGTAATAAATACATTTAATAAATATTTGGTATAACATGAATTTGATTGTTAGAATTAATTATTGGGTATATTTTGTTCACAGATAATGTCTGATTGTTGATTACAATTGGTTTAACTTTACTGATTTAACTAAAGTGATGAACATAAGAGATTTCAGATGACTGATTTAATTAACATGATTGTATGGTCTTTTCTTTAAGGCTATCATCGTATTACTGACTGTTTCTTTCTCTGGAAAGAAAAGGAAAAATGAACGGAGTTGTTCAGCGTCCTCTGTCGTCCTCTTTGCCAGGTCGAGTTTAGGCAGGCATTGAGGCAAAAAAACCAAATAACTCGACAATATACGTAGATAAATTCCATTACAAGCAAAAAAAAAAATGTACTTGAGTCCAATCAGCAACTTCATGTTGTTTCTCATTATAGCAACTATAGCTATATTGTTGTAGCTATAGATGTCAGTGGAGTAAGATGTACAACATTTCCCTCTGAAATGTAGTGAAGTGGAAGAAGTATCACTGGACAGTGGTGTCCCCAGAAATTTTCATAGGGGTGGCCAGATGGTTGTCCTTTTCCTTGAAAAGACTAGTCTCGCTCACCAGACCTTTCTCAAGAAAAGAAAGGTCTGGCTGGGCCGACTCTCACTTTAAGATTGGAGAAAAAAACGCCCCGGTTTTTGTTATTTCTTTCAACTAATCACAGTCGTTCTGGGCGGTGCCACAGCAACGGTGCGCTTGCAAAAATATTGCCTGGGGGAAACAGGTTTTGGTGTAACACGCCCACAAAAATATCGCCTACAGGACGTGAACCATGGCAGAAAAATGGCTACATCCCCGCAAGATCAAACACCGCAAAAGTTAGTAAAGGACGTTTGTCGACTATGACAACCGGAGGTGGTAGGGCAGAACTTCAGCGGGTGGCTCGTTCCGCCCAATGAGAGGCTGATCTATGCAGCGAACTTCCGCCCACTCAGACTATGAAAGACAAATATACAGCTTTAATTTGAAGGAGAACATTGATTGTCAGGAACAAAAACACTTGGACAGTTTAATTCCACTTTTAATCGGAATGAAAGGCCATTCCGATTAAAAGTGGTCATGTAAACGGTCATTCCGATTGAAAATTCAATCCGATTAAAGGGGGTGGTTTATTCCGTTTGTCATTCCGAATGAAAGAATTTCTCGCACATGTATACACTCATTCCTCTTTAAGTTCATTCCGGTCTTTCTGCGCATGCTCGTTCCCTTGCCCTTCTGGCGTGATGACGTATATGGCGCGCATAGCAACGGGCTGCATAGCAACAGGCTGCATAGCAACAGGCTGCATAGCAACGGGCTGAGATAGAGCAGTCGGACTCGTTGCACTCACCGGTTTCCATTCGCCACAGCACGGTCTTCTATCTCCCTTCTTCGACCTTCTACCTCCCTTCTCCTCCTCAACAGACGAAGCATTAGCAGAACAAGGTTGTTGTCGTACTGCTGCTTCAAGAATATAAGCAAAACAAGCCTGAAAAAGGCACTAAGAACGGCGGCGTCAAGCATCTTGTTATCCGGAGCGAGGACTACAGTGTTTTCTTCCGGTAAATGTAAACACGTAACATCCGCCCGCCCCCTATCCAATCAGAAACCTTCCCTGCCCCAAACCTTGCGCGGACCTGAATAAAGGCGATTAAACTGATCTCCCGTGTAAACCCTCATTCAGAATGAATATTTCCCATGTAAACTACCTGGAAAGACTTTAATTCCCAATGACTTCATTCAGATTTATTTCATTCTGAATGAGAAGCCATCATGTAACCGCACCCAGTGACTGGGGATAGGTCTTCTAAACTGTATTAGGGTAGCCATGGCCCCCTTCGGCCACCCCTTGGGGGCATCAGTGTCAACGAACATGATATATAAATATATTTCCAGCAGCAGAACCATGCCTTCATCAGCATTTCAGATACACCCAACATCCTTTATTGACATCACACTGATTGTCACTTTAACAGTCATCATAAATATGTTCCCACAAAATGTTTCAGCTGCAGTTTCTCTCTAGTTTTAGTTTCACGTCAGTTCCACAATAAATAAAACGTATGGGTCAGGGTGGAAATTAACTGAGGTTAAGATTAGAAAAGAGCAGGTTTTACATCCTCCAGTTTCACCATGAAGCCTCAGGTAAATACTAAAATAAGATGATTTAAATGGGGATCAAATTGTGTTTCTACATTTGTGCTCTTCCAGACATATATATATTACATATTCCATTACATCCAAACTGATGAACATATAAACCTGCATTTTCATGATCAGCATCCTCCACACGGTCCATCAGTGAGCCAGATCTGCCTCCCTGAGGTCACTGGCTCACAGCATGCAGTCTCACAAGCTTCCAAATGTGATGCTAAGGCGCCACCTGCTGGCCGAAGTTGGTATTGCGCCATAAAGTCATGGAAAAATCCCTGAAGCAGTCTGGGGAATTTCCTTAATTCATGACTACCATCTACTGGGAAATGACCAAACTACAACTACTCACTTTTTCTGAGCCGTAACTTTTAAGGTGGACTTCCATAATCTGTCCCTCAGGAGGCTGATGAGTGATGTTTGCTCCAGTGAGTCAAAAGTTACACAGCAAAGTGGAAACTGTGCCAAAAAGCTTTCTACGAGCTTCTAGATTGTTTTGTGTTGTAAAAAAATCATTAACACCACACTTATGACGTGTTGTTGTTTTATAACATGATATTCTTACATTTTGAAAATTATTTTATTGTTCTCTATCAGAGATTTTACATGATATCCTTCAGATATATTAATATTTTACTTTAGTGAATGGAGTGTGGCGTGTTTGTGGTGTCTCTGGATGCACTGTAGATGATATGATTTCTGCTTTGCCAGTTATTTTTAATGAAACTCCATCGTAAACTCTTCCTGTCTGTTGGAGAGAAGGAGCAGTCCGGGCGGGTGGGGGAAGAAGCCGGAGGACAGGGGCTCTGCCTGCCTTGGTTTGAGCGCAGAGGCAGCCCGGTGGGAGACGCGCTCCACCTTAAGACCTCAGCGGCCCCTCTCTGCTCCCTCTCCCCGGGGAGCAGAGCTGCCGAACCCGGCCACGGCGCACCACTGCCGGCTTGGCACGGAGGAGGTGAGTACGACTCCCGGAGCCTTGGCCAGCACGATATGGTTACCATTCCGGACCTGCTGCCATCTCCCTTCTCCTGTTGCACTGACACTACAACACTGCTCCACATCAGCCACTGCTGCCTGTCACCCTGATTTATATTGGAGTAGGCATGAGTGTAATAATGTAGCTCAGTGATTAGAAAGTAGAACACTGCAACTGTGCCAGAGTAAGTTTTTAAAATTGTATTTTGGACACCCATATCATCATGGTACATGTACTTCTATTAGGCTCTCTGATAAATATCATTAGTGATTATATTCACTGATCATGACTGTATGCATCTTGTGACAGACGAGCAGAGTTTGAAGAAGAAAAAGTTTCTCTGCCCAAAGCTCCCTATCCTCCACAATGATTGATTATTATGGCAACGCTCCAGGTCGCTGGTGCGTTTTCGTTGCGCACGGGATTTGGCTGCTCTCACATCAAAGGGCCCTCAGGAAAGGGGTGGTTCCGAGGCAGGGGGATATATAGGAGGGACCTGCTCTGTTCTGACTGCAAGGCAAGAGCAGAGAACAGACGAAACGGGTCAGCAGAAAGAAAACCTGCCCCCGTACTCAAAGAGAGAGCTAGAAACTGAGACATCTGCTGAGTTTTGGAGAGAAAGAGACCTGTTGGATTTACTACAGAGATCCAGCTTTTATTTTCATTTAATGAAAGGACTTTTTTGCAACAATTCAGACCTGCACATAACTTTAAACGAGTCTTGCACTGGATTTGATCCTTTTTTAGATTTTTATGCGTGTGCGTAATTTTGGGGAGAGTTTTGTGGAAGTTCAAAGACTTGGGGTTTGTAGCTTATAGTGGAAAACCTTTTAAAGGATTTATTTGTTTCCTCGTAGACACTTTGTTATCAGTTTGTCTTTCCACTTGTCGGATTTCACAGTTATATGATGTGGGTTTTACACGTTTCCGTTGGTTTGATCGCCGCTCTGTGCGTCGGCGCGGCGCACAGCGCTTGGGAGGAGAGCACCGTGGTGCCGGTCAGATTAGACCCGACGGCCCGGTCGGAGAGTGAAACCGAACCGTGGCGGACTCTCTCCGCAGAGGAGAAGGAGAAGGAGGCGGAGATGAGGGAGTACCGGTTGGACGTATTTGGCAAAGAGCTGGTCCTGCAGCTAGAGCCTGACCAGACCTTCTTGGCGCCGGGTTTTGTCTTCCACATTGTGGGCACTCCTGAGTCCGAACCAACGCAGGAACCCAAGAGCGGAGCCGAGCCTGGTTGTTTCTACTCTGGCACGGTGAACGGAGAGGAGCACTCTGCCGCTGCGCTCAACCTGTGCCACGGACTCAGGGGTGGATTCTACTATCAGGGGGCAGAGTATTTTATCCAGCCCCTCAACTCCAGTGACTTCATGGGCACAGAGGAGGATGTCCACACGATCCGCCGGAGAGGTCGGGCAGCTTTGGCTGAGGAGGGGAGCTCCAAGTGCGGGGTCAACGAGGACGAGGCGAGGGTGCCAAAGAATCTGGAGAAAGAAACCAAGCACGGAGCCGCTGACGCAGACCAGACAGGTAAGCTGCAGAAATACTACTTTTACACATTATTACAATTTAATAATAAGCTGAAATAAGTAATATAATAATAATATAAGACCAGCAACTTGTGCAAGTGGCCAAAGAAAGCACAGAGAGAGTGATTTCTTTGCTTACTACTTCTATATGTCAGAGGCTGTAGTGAATATAGCGCAAACTGCTGGAGTTGTGCCTGTGCCAGGGTGCACAGCATGCGCAGTGGACTCAGCTACCTTTTTGACAGCGCCGTCTACCAGAGATGAGGAAGGGAGGGGAGGAGAGAGGGGGGCAAACTCCTCCAAGGGGAAAGAGGAGGAGGAGTGACGGAGGAAGGGGAGGGGAGCAGCGGGGTTGGGGCCAGCCAGAGCCCGGCGGTGCTGAGACGTGTAAACTCGCCTCCTGGTACAACTCGCACCGGCAGACACTTTTCCCTCAGAAAGGATTTTCTCCCTCCGCATAATTTTCCACCAGAGAAGGTCATTTTAGGAATGCGGACCCTGAGGAGGAGGAGCCGCCGGTGGTGTGACGCTGAGTCACGGCAGCCAGGCTCCTCCAGGCACATCCGGAGCTCTCTTTGGAGCCTCTATCCCTCTGAATAAAATGAGCCTTTGTCGCTGCTGTTTAGAACGCTGGCACAGTTTTGCAGTGTGCAAAATCTTCCAACCAAACTGAACCACTTTTATTAAAAACAACAAACGAAAAAAAAAAGTTTTAGTGCAGTAACATCAGGGCTGAAACTTGATATCTGCTCACATGACCTGTGGACCTTTGGTCTGACCTCTGTCTTCTCTCCCCTCAGCCCACCACAGGACCAGACGCTTTGTGTCCACTCCTCGCTACCTGGAGATCATGCTGGTGGCCGACCAGTCCATGGCAGAGTTCCACGGTGCTGGCCTCAAGCCCTACCTGCTGACCATCATGGCAGTGGCATCCCGCCTCTACCGCCACCCCAGCATCCACAACTCCATCAGCCTTGCTGTGGTGAAGCTGCTGGTGGTGTACGAAGAGGAGCGAGGCCCTCAGGTGTCATCCAACGCCGCCATGACCCTCCGCAACTTCTGCCAGTGGCAGCGGCAGCACAACCCAGCCAGTGACCGCCACCCTGAGCACTATGACACCGCTGTGCTCTTCACCAGGACGGTAAGTTGGAGTGGAAAGTGAGAAAGTGTGTTAGGGTGGATCTGAGACAGAAAAAGAGGAAGAGCATTATTCAAACATCTAATTTGCTCTCTGTCTGCCTCTTTAGGACCTGTGTGGCGCCCACTCCTGTGACACTCTGGGCATGGCAGATGTTGGCACCGTGTGCGACCCTGACAGAAGCTGCTCAATTATTGAGGATGACGGGCTGCAAGCAGCATTTACTGTGGCACATGAACTGGGTAAGTAGAAAAAACATGTTCTTGTGTGTAAAAACCTTTGAAATACACCATATTTCCTTGAGGTGCTCAAAGAACTCTTTGTCCTCCAGGCCACGTCTTCAACATGCCTCATGATGATGCTCAGCTGTGCTCCGGAGTCAACGGTGCCCACTGGGGCTCTCACATGATGGCCTCCACCCTGTCAAACCTGGACCAGCAGCAGCCATGGTCACCCTGCTCTGCCCTCATGGTCACCACCTTCCTGGACAACGGCCATGGTCAGTGCCTGTTGGATAAGCCGGTGAAACCTCAGGTGCTCCCTCAGCCCCTACCTGGGACCGTCTATGACGCAGACCATCAGTGTCGGCTGACCTTTGGCGAAGACTCCCAGCACTGCCCTGATCTGAGTACCACATGCGCAGCTCTGTGGTGCACTGTGACTACATCCAATGGTTTGCTGGTATGCCAGACGAAGAACTTCCCCTGGGCTGATGGAACGGCATGCGGGCATGACAGCTACTGCGTGGCCGGACAGTGTCTGACTAAGAGCCAAGCTGCTGTACTCCAGGTAGGAACCAGATTTTATCTAACTACACTTAGCATGCAGCAAAACACTCTCATGCCTCCCAGCTTTGAATCAGTCATGTAACTCCACCTCAGCTCAGAACTGTAATGCTCATGTCTCTGGTGCTTTCAGACTCCTGTCAATGGTGGCTGGGGAGTGTGGGGTCCCTGGGGCGACTGCTCTCGGACCTGTGGTGGAGGGGTGCAGTATTCCTTCCGTTCCTGTGACAACCCTTTACCCAAGAATGGTGGCAAATACTGCGAAGGCAAGAGGATCCAGTACCGCTCCTGTAACACGGACGCCTGCCCCGATACCAATGGTAAGACATCTCTGGGAAATGTTCAACACTTTTTTTTAAAGTTTACTATACTGAAATCAAATGACTTTGCACCATATGCTGTAGTTGTTCTCAGGAAGAAGTCATGTTTTGATGTACCTTGCCACCTTAGTGTGAAAGTTAGCATGTGGGTCAGGCTGAACAAGCAGTAAATCTGACCCCTCTCTGTCTCTTTCTCAGGCCTGTCATTCCGTGAGGAGCAGTGCCTGGCCCACAACGACATGTCAGCCCAAGTGTCGCTGGGTTCAGGCGAGGGTGTCGAGTGGGTGCCCAAGTATGCTGGAGTTTCACCCAAAGACCGCTGCAAGCTGGTGTGCCGTGCCAAGGGAACTGGATACTTCTTTGTCCTCAAATCTAAGGTGAGAGTTGCAAGATGCCAGATTGATGCTGTTTTAGAATGACATTTCATCATTTTCAGGGTCTTAGTTCATCTCATATCAGTTGTCTTACCTGTGCAGACCTGCAAGTTGAAGGATCAGCTGTTGTAATTTCTCTCAGCCCCAAGGCTGCTTTTACTTTCTACCTCTTGACTTATGTAACAGTCTAACTAGACATTACTCTAAAGTTCCATTTGTGTCTCTCTGCTGCCCACAGGTGGCTGACGGCACACCCTGCAGCCCAGACTCCACCTCAGTTTGTGTTCAAGGCCAGTGTGTCAAGGCTGGATGTGATCGTATCATCGGCTCTAACCGGCGCTTTGATAAGTGCGGTGTCTGTGGTGGAGACGGCTCTACCTGCAAGAAGGTGTCTGGGTCTATGGAGCGTGCCAGGTAAATATCTAACAGATTTGTTTTTTCATACACAAACATAGTGCCTTATAAAACACACTGAAACATCATAATAGTTTTATGGCTCGGTCTGACCTGTGTCTGTCTATGTTTCAGGCCTGGTTACCAGGATGTTGTGACCATCCCTGCTGGTGCCACCCACCTGGACGTTAAGCAGCGTGCGCCAGGCAATGGTCGTCATGATAACAGCTACTTGGCAGTGCGTCGCCAGGATGGAACCTATCTTTTAAATGGCGATTACAAGCTGATGACCATGGAGACTGACATTGCCCTGCGAGGGGCTCTGCTGCGATACAGTGGCTCCTCCGCCAGCCTGGAACGCCTCCGGAGCTTCAGCCCACTCCCCGAGCCCCTCACCATCCAGGTTCTGTCTGTGGGTGAAGCTCCAAGGCCCAGGGTTAAGTACAGCTACTTTGCCCCGAGACCCAACAATGCTGCTTCAGTCTCCAACAGCAACGGAGGCCGCCGCCAGTCCATCAATGCCATCAGAGAGGTGGGTGGAGCCGAGTGGACCCTGAGGGAGTGGGGTCCATGCTCCCAGACCTGTGGGGGAGGTATGCAGCAAAGAGAGGTGGTGTGTTTAGATCCCCAGGGTCGTCCCTCCAGAGACTGCCCGGAGGAGCTGCGCCCCTTGGCCTCACGGTCCTGTGCCACCCAGTCCTGTCCCACCTGGCTTCTCGGAGAATGGTCGGTGTGCTCCAAGACCTGCGGCCGAGGCTTCCGCAAACGCCAACTGCGCTGCATCGGCCACGATGGGCGCACGCTAACCCATGACAGCTGTGACCCCAAAGACCGGCCGCGACCCCTGCTGGAACTGTGCAATCAGAGTGCCTGTTAAGGTGTGCTCCCACAATCTAACCTCCTGACATACACCCAGCTTTCAGATAAAAACTCTGACCATCACTGCCTCCTTTTTTCCCACGGACAAACTAAAGAGGCAGGTGAATGTTTACATCCAGAGCATGAGTGGTTTTCTTGGGTTCCAGGTAGTCTAACACTTCCACAATGGGTCCACAATGACTGTGACTATAAAGGCCATTTTTTGCCCATTCCCTCCATCTATTCTGGAGCCAGACACTGATCCACAGTGACACTGCCTCCTGTTTGAAGCAATAAAGACTGATTACAGCTCACTGCCTGCCTGGCCTCAGCACAGTAGTGGCCCATTTGCAACCCATCAAGAGGAAGAAAGCATGGACATTCCTGATTTCCAAAAATGAGCATGCTGCTTACCGTGCCAATGTCATGCTTGTGTGAGTGCGTGAGTGAGTGTCAAACGGTGTGTGTGTCAAATTTTTTAATGCATGTATATGATGTTTGTCCAAGCTGGGCTGGACAGGCACAAAAGGGTTGGGGTGGGGGAGGTTATTACAGAGTTTATAAAGAAATGAAAGAGAATAGCTCATATTCTACTTACTCACCCCATCAGGTATGGAAAATAAGATAGCTAATAGTCATAGTCTTTATGTTCAAACTTGCCAGTTTATTTATCACAAACCTGTAGCACTTCATCTTTGTTTTTGCCAGCGGCACATCAGAACACCCAGTTGTCTCTAAATGCCTCAGTACGCTGTACTTTGTCCTTTTGCCATATCTTGCCCTCGTCTACACAGCCTTCAATGAGGGAGCTCTTCAAAGACCAAAGAGGAGTGTCTGAGTGTGTGTGTGAATGTGTGTGTGCATGTGTGGAGACCTAAAGAGGGACTTGTCTCCTGCTACTACTTCATAAGTAAGTCTCTCCTGCCTTCTGCGAAGGCTCCTTTTTTTCTATCTTTTTTTTGTACAGAATATCCAAACATTATTTATTTTTGTACAGCCTGTTAAATATAATCATGTGGCTTTTTTAATATTATTTTTTATTTGTTATTGAGATCACAGAAGGGAGTAGAATATATAGAGTATTTATACAGTGTTATGTATATATATATATATATATATATATATATAAATATATATATATATATGGTCCTAGGTTCATGAATAAAGTATCACATTGACTTGTGAAGCTAACGTCTCCAGCGTGGTTTGTCTGTTTGGTGTTGGAAGGTGCACAGATTTACACTCACACATTTTATTTTAAAGCAGATGCTATTAGCACCCAGGTGTCCGGAGCCAACAATGCTGTTTACGCCCCGGGTGTAAGTAGCCAATGTGACTATTTACACCCAGGTGTATATTCCTGGGCGTCAAAATATGACGTTAACAAATGGTTCTATTCAGTTATTCTGCTGAAGTTTATGTACACTGTGTGCATTCAGCAGCTTTACACATCCTAAAACTGAAAATAATAAGTCAACCCCAGACTTCTGTGTGAAACTCCTGTGCTTGACCCATTCATCCATCACATCTTACTTTCTCCAATTGTCGTCACAATTTTTACTTTGTACTTCTTGTAAATTCACCTCTTTCGGGGCAGCAGTAGCTCACTCCATAGGGACTTGGGAACAGGAGAGTCGCAGATTCAATTCCCCGACCAAGTATGGAGCATGGACTGGCAGCTGGAGAGGTGCCAGCTTGCCTCCTTGGTGCTAAGGCACTGAACCCCCAACTACTCAGGATGCCTGTCCAAGGCAGCCCCCTCCCTCTGACATCTCTCAATTTAATGCATGTATAGGTCCTGTTTGTGCATGTGTGTCGAATTTCTCCTCTGTGTATTAAGTATTTAATGTCAGTACTAGCCAAAACAATGACTTCTTCGCCCTAATCCTAACTGTCTCGATGTGTCAACGTGACGAATGCCAGCTAATCGCAGCACTCAGTAGGATACATACTATTGTATCGTAGGGATTGGTATGAAGAGCCAAATAGCTGCAATGTGACTATCCTCACTCGAGTGCAAATAGACACCCCAACCTAATTCTAACCTGAAAACCTTAAAAGTCTTAACCCTCAAACAGTCCTTTGAAGCAGTGAAGTGTTGTCAGAATGTCCCCACAATGCATTAATGACCTACTACAATGTTATAACTGATATTGGTCCTCACATGGATAGATACGCATATACAAACTCAAATTAAATGAGGGATTCTGGTTAATTTCTACAGCCCTGGCACTGTTTGACAGCCTATTAACACATATAGTTTTGTAATGATATGGTGCACCGATCCAAAGTCAATACATTTTTGTTGTAATTCAGATTTTGTCCACCAGATGGGAGTATTTCAGCATGTCATTCAATTTTGACACCCAGTCCCTCCACAGTGTCTAAACACTGCAGGAAAAAGGAAGTCCAATCATGGCCCGATTACACTGCTAGAGGGCTTTAATGAACTTGTTGGCCCCTGATAACCGTGTAGAGCCCCTGGGGTCTTGGCTGCTTGAGTCTAAAATAGATTTTTAAAGCTACATGGTGGCCTGGTTGTCTTGTAGACTGTTTCATATCATTATAAATCCAATGACGAGGAAAAATGCTTGCACAGGATACCAACACAACAATTTGAAACTACTTCCTGTCACTCCCCAACCCCCACATCAGTGCAACCTAACTGAAATGTCCTCTTATTATCATTAATCCAACTCTCTGAACCTTTTTAAAAACTGTTTTTAAATGTTTGTTCGAGAATCAGCTGAGTACTTTGATGTCACGCTGGATCGACCAGATGTTTAAACGACTGCCTTACCTTAGCTCTAATCAAAGCTAGTGTTTAAAGAATGAGATCACCTGACCCACCTGAGGCACGGAAGGTAAAACAAACATACCTGTTTGGAGTGGATCCACCTCCCTCAGGTGCTATCACTTATGATAATGAGAGGTTATATGCTGCCTCATGCCTTTGTTCATTCTTTTGTACGGCAGCCACGATGTGTGTGTCCTGTGAGTTTATTGCCTTTAATACTTTGATTCACCTAACATTGTTCAATATTAATTTTTAATTAGTTTATTGTGAGTTGCAGCGTGTTGGAGATATCGGCTGTAGAGATGTCTGCTTTGTCTCCAATATAATGGAACTAGATGGCACTCGGCCTGTGGTGCTCAAAGCACCAAAAATACATTTAATAAAGCTCAACTGCAATGTCAGCCTGTTCTCATTCTGTACACCACCACTTTGTCAGTGATTTTTGGTGTTGGACAACGATGTAAAAAGGCACCTTTTGCTACACCGCCAGTAATACCATAACATAGGGAGCCAGAAAATCCCTATGGGGTGGGCAGAAGGGGAAGTGTATGTGTCCAACTAAACCTAACGTCATGCTTTTGTTGCACAAGGAAATAAAGGTAAATATAAGGTGTTTTACTGACATAAGTTTATTCTGAAAAAGACTAAATGAACTTAATCAGTAGAAACTGATTCTCCTTAATCTATTGACATAGCATCCTAGAACATCAGACACAAGAGGATACCTTGCCTATCATATGTAGACGTGAAGGTCCACTGAGCAAGCAGTGATATTTGACAAGTTCAACCCGGTCATTAAAATCCTGCACTTGGTTAGTGCTTCCAAGCGTCACAGACAAAAAAAAGTCATACTTTAACATTGGCATGATACGCAGTCGCTCGCCATTATTGCTTAACGGCATCCGGAGACATCAGGGTAAAACGCAGCAAGACAAAAACGAAGGTTAAGGTGGCAGAAGTCTGAGTAGGGTGGATGGGAGGGGTGATGGGTGGGTCCAACGAGCTAGGACTTTCACCCGGGAGGTCGGTGTTCACTTCCTGTAAGATTGTAAAGCCAAACCCTGTTCTTTGAAGTGTATTTTGGAAACAGACAATGCATGTAATAGCCTGAATTTGGCACGTCGTCCCAGAACATCAACAACCAACGCACCCAGCGTACCTTACACGTCATATGTCAGCACGGAAAGTCCATGGCCAAACGTTGATAGGTGACGAGGTCAGTGTGAGACTGTGTTGACGAGTTGGGATGAGAACGCGTTGGCAATGTCTCTCTCCAGAAATCATGACCCAGTTACTTAAGATAATCCACAGACCTTGGCGTGAGGAGTTTCATGAAGGAACTATTTTCCTTCTACCGAACGCTCCCAACAAGGTCTGTGGATTATCTTGAGTAACCAAGTCATGATTTCTGAAAAGAGACATTGCTGTTTTTCAAATGCATTTTTGGCGCTTTGAGCAGCACAAGCCGAGTGCCATCTAGTTCCATTATATTGGAGAGAAGGCAGACATCTCTACGGCCGATATCTCCAACACTCTGCAACTCACACCAAAACTATATAGATTTATAAACAGCGCTACAGGTAAGAGGGAAAATATGTATTTTTGACTTCGGCATGAACTGTCCTTTTAACTTCTCCATGGTCAGGCATCTCCCCTGAACTTTCTGAATCCAGCTGGGACAAAAAATACCTCAAAAGCTGACGCCTGTGTGGCACTTCCTGTTGGGCCCTGAGGAAGATGATCTCCCGCCTTGTCGGCTCCCACTGCAGCACAAAGGAAATCATTATCCTGTAATTATGGATGGTTAAGAAGAAGATTGGCCGTCTCTGTAATCTGCGTAATGGCATAATGTGTCACCAGACTCTGTAAGCCTAAACAACTGGCGTAGGCGATGATATACGCCGCACGTTTTTTCTGACTTTACAGTCGACAAGGAAAAATGGTGGAGGAAAATGCCAGCATTAATATGCACGCCTGCAATGAGACTCGTGCCCACTTTTTTACCTGCCTGTTTTTTCCGTGTCTCAGCGTCACATCATTAAGTCTTGAAAGAAACATCTGGAAGGCATTATGAATCACCACTGCTCAATGTGGGTGGCATTTCAGAGAACTAAATTATCTTCATCCTTTTGCCACCCTGGGCTGCCCATAAAAGTTTGTTTAAATCATGGCAAATTTGATCCAGTTTTCAAACTTCAAAAGAAACGGCATTCATATTTCAGAATCTAAATCCAGTTTGATCTAAAGCTTCATTTGGTCTGTAGAAACAAATGTGGTTGGAAAAACATCTTAAATGGGTAACTTAAAGCAAAGACATATGCTATTCTTTAATGTACATGACTTTTGGATGGTGAACTTTTATGGTTGCTAATGTTCACAGCCTACCAGGGCCCTTTACAGAACAGTAATTTAGCTCTTTAATTGCCAGTTTTACGACTGTATTTAAGTCCCTACAAGTTAACACAAGTGGCTTTTTTCATCCAAAGTATTCCAAGCACAGCGGGAGGTGTGTGGGGGTGGTGGTCTGCCCCTGAAACCTTTGTCTAGAAGTACAAGAGTATCCTTTCAGTGCTAAATCAAAGCTTTGCCTTGCATGTTGCACATGGACTCTATCCCAAAATCTAGCAACCTTGAAGCATGACTGGAACCTGCTTGAGGGTTCCTGGCGAAAACTACAACCCTAGCTTCTCAGGTGTTCGTCCTTGGTCTACTGCCGTGGTTCCAAACTTTTCCTTTGAGACATACCACTGCACTCCTATCAGATTAACTCAAGTACCCCTTCATTTTCCTGTTATCAGCCCAATAAGCTGTTATATATCTGCATATCAAATATCAGCCAACAATCCAGATTTCCAGTTGCCCCCATTAGAAATTTCCAGGGGCGCCATTGTTGGGAATCCCTGGTCTAATGTGTCTGTCAGAGAGTTCTTGACATGACATCTGTGTGCTGCAGAGGTGTTAATTGGATGCAGTTTTCACATGCCCCCCTCTTATGACACAGTGGCTCCTAGACAGATTTAAACCTGACAATAAAAGTAGGTCAGCTCCTGTTGTTGTGGTTGAAAATAGCCCTGAGTCGTGTATGTTGTCACACAGGTGTGATGAGGCATGCTGTGCTACCTTGGGGACATTACAGTTTAATTCCACTTTCATCTCAGTAGAGGTCGTGATGTGACAGAAACCCATTCACAGGCGGGTTGCCACTCTCTGCGTCAAGCTTGACAGATATATAAGAACAGAACCGGATACAGGTAGGTCTGCCTTCACAATAAAAGCACAGAATACTTCCTGATATGATTATCACTAATAGGCAGTAGTGAACCTAGACTCTTGGGGGCCCCGGGCAAAGAAGCCCATTGAGGCCCAGTTTCATTGTGCTAACTGTTAAACCTAACGTAGCATGAATTACAAATACAGGTAGCTATAAATGTAATAATTCACAGTATCCAGCTGTCATTAGGGAGCTCACTTTGGGGTTTTTGGCACAGTGGTTGTGCACTGTGTACTTTCTGGGAGGTTTAAGGGGGTTTACTGCCGAATGTGCCAATGTGAGTGGCCATCAGGGGCCAGCCTGGTAAGCAAAAGGCCACTGGCTGGACTCGAACCCTAGGCGCTGCAGCAACGGCCTTGTACATGGTTACATTGTTCCTTTATAAAGTAAATATCAGTCCCTGATAAATATGGAAATGTTGATCATTTTGGTGCAGAGCAACCAGAGCTTTACATCTCTCCCACAGACAATATGCCCACACACTTATTAACAGCACCTGGAAGAAGATTAACTCTCCACTCAGGAGTTCTGGTAAGTAGGCTCGTGCGTTTCCATTAACCCTAGAAATGCGCAAAACCTAAATATCGCAATAAGAAACTGGTAATGGAAACACCTACATTTTGTAAAAACTCATTGAGAAAAAGTTTTTACGCTCTCATAAGGTGGTTTTTCAGACGTGTCGATATAGAAGTATATCGCAAAAGTGTAATGGAAACACTTTTTTTCCCAAATATACGTCACCGGACATTCAAGTCCTCTGTCAATTCCTTTATCCGAAGAAATCCTTTATCCGTGGTGGCTGCCACACATGAGGACTTTGCCTTTGGAATACCACTCGCTCTCTTCGTCTTCGGTTGTAGACTACTGCAACAGCAGCAGTGGCAACTGAGATGATTGTTCCAGCTCGCAAGAGATTTGGAACGTCCATCTTACTTCCACAAACAAAGTGGAGTCTCGCGGGACGAGACGTTACGGCTCATACGCAAAACTCCTTTTAATGGCAACACCTGCAAGTCACATTTGTACTTTGTCGAAACTTTAGAAATATCGCATTTATTTTGCGCAAAACTGTAATGGAAACGCGACTTATGATACGGTGCTTGTTAAGATTGCTTAGCAACCTAAGATGCAACCTGCTGCTGCACTCTTGAAAGCTGGCACAAAAAAGGCACGAAAGTAGCGCATTTTCCAGCCAGTTAAAGCCATGGCATGTGTATGACCCCTTAGCGCTTGTTGCTTTGGTAGCCACCATTACTGTTCTGCAAGCTGCAACCTGCATTTTACGTCAACTACAATGCAGTCCCTGATTGGCTGCTTACGGCTGCTGATTGGCGCAGATTGGATTTTAATTTCTGGACACAAGGCGGGGCGCTAATCAGGGGGCCCTTTTCCCATATTTTGCCTGGTTTGCCTCTCCTGACAATACGCCCCTGCTAATAAGGTTTGCACCACTACGACCACCTAAACCAGCTTTAATATATTTCAGTTTCTTTTTATAATAATTAATTTGTATAACAATGACAATGGGGTAAAGGAATGCTGGAAATGATTACACTGAACATTATGTTTTTAAAATCAAATCATTAAAAAGAAGTATCACCATCATGACAGTTGGACAGTTACATACTTTTAAGCAATAAGGCCAAAGCAAGACAAACATAATATTAATATGATTAGAATTAGTTATAGAAGTAAAAGATAAGTATGGGAAAAAATCTATAGTCTTTCTCAATGCATGTCGTGAAGAGTACAAATAATTTAGCAAAGTTTCAGTTCATCTAAAATAGTTAAAAATTACGCACACTGCCGGATCAGTTAGTCTTACTCTGAAAATATATACCGGAAGTAATATTTTTCTCTTTGGGGCTGACTTCATTTCGCTCTCGCTCTCTCTCTCTCTCTCTCTCTCTCTCTCTCTCCTTGGTGTTAAAAGGGTAATTTGAACACACGGGGGGAGGGTAGAGGAGGGGAGTGGAATAAAACCCTGGGCAGTCAGAGGTGTGGGAACAGGACGCAGCGGCGGCGCACAGGACGCGCACACGTGGAGGAACAAGCGCTGCACTTTTAAGGGGAACTAGTTCAGCAGCCCGAAGTCTGAACGAGCAGCCGGGCTGGTGTGTGTTTGTGGCGGGGTGGGGAGGGCACAACAATGCTCCTGGAAGAGCCAAATAGGTGACTGGAAACAAGCGCTCTTTGTGATCTTCTGCTGTTGATTCTGAGAATAAAAGTGGGCGCACCGGGAGAGAAGGGTCATGGAAAGCCCCTGGAGGAGGAGGAGGACGCAGGCGGTGAGGTGGAAGTTGTTGAGGAACTCGCTGCTGCTTTGTTTATTCACTGGTGAGTTTTGGATCAGTCAGTTTACACACTGAAGCGCTTTTTCCGTACAGATGCATGTCCACATGTTGCAGCTTTTTATGTTTTAGTAACTCCTCTAGACTCAGGGATGAGCTTCTGGGGAAAGTGTTGGGAAAGAAAATCATTAAAAGTTATAATGTGTACAAACAATTCATCCAGATCACATGTTGGGCACCACTTCAGTTGCGTTTCATCCAAATTACGCGCAACCCAAACTGCGGGAAACTTTTAATCTGAGTCAGGTCTGCGGTGCAGTTGTGTGGAGGGGGGCAGGGGAGAGGAGTGTGTGTGTGTATGAGAAGAGGTGGGGGGGTGAAGGACATAGTGCCATTGCCTCCCAGCGTGTGGAGAGACAGGAGCCAGGACCTCCGAGGACCACCCATACCGCGCCAGGAGTCTGTTGGTGGAGGCATTTACAAGGGGTGGGAATCACCCTAGTTATCACGATACTTAAAAATATTATGTTTTTAAAGATGTTGATTTTAAAGATTTTAATTTAAGTTTATTTATTTATTTTTATTTGATTTTATTTGTTTTATTTTCATTTTATTTTATCTTAATTTATTATTTTTTAAATTTTATCTTATTTTATTTTTTACTTGATTTTATTTGTTTTATTTTCATTTTATTTTATCTTATTTCATTAGTNTATTTGATTTTATTTGATTTTTTAAATTTTATCTTATTTTATTTTTTATTTTCATTTTTTTTTTTTTTTAATCAATACTTCTACTCTGTGTGACGATCTGATATTGCCACACAATAATATCGCCATACTTTCCCCTCATCTAGCATCTACATGGAAATATCAGCTTTTCTGCAGTGTGTAAAATAAAAAAAAGTAGGTTGACTGTGGCCTCTGTCACAAAAGAAAAAATTCACAACTTGCTTTAATCAGAAGAGAAGAACATTTTCTGTCTTCTTAAGTGCCAAAAAACTTGCAGCTGCTTCCCTGCTTTAAATAACAGTGCTCAAGTTATTTGAGAAAAGCATCCTCCTGCTGTAATTAAAAGGCAGGACTCCTCTACTCTGTGAACCCAAGCCTGCAAACATGAATATACGCCTCCAGGGCAGCACACATCATTCTGAGAGTGAGTGATCGCTGAGAGAAAGCAGATCTCCATGCACAGAGCTTGTTTTCTTTGCAGCGTCCCTCATTTGAAGTGTGCGCTCTGGCTCGTGAAAGACTGCCAGCCTTCCGCACAACAGCGAAAAACCCAAATATCGTAGCTCAGGAGGAGGAGGAGGGGGGGCTTGAGATGAAAAAGTCGTGTCGTGGCAGCAGGTTGAGACGAGTACATAGAAGCACAGCTGTGTGTACTATGCTTTTGAATATGGCAGAGCGGGGAGGGAAGGTGGTGGTGGAGGTAATAAACCACATTAATCACATACACAAAACAGCATGTAATATATCCTGCAGGAATAAGCAAGCTGTGTGTAGAATGATCGTGATCACGAGTGGCGTCAGTGCAGGAGATGGTAAAGGTTGGCTCTTATATCATCTTCATTTGACCCCCACGCAAACATGCGTCAGTCATGCCGCGTCCCATTCTAATGACCTCCCACTCAAAGAATAATTAATTCAGTTGTTGAGTCACTGGTTCACGATCCTGTGTCCGTCATTCACACTGTGCGTCTCTCGGCACATTTACCTCCAACTCTTGAACTGCTCTGTGTTGCACATCAGGGATGGAGTACTTCCATAAATGTTCGGGATTCACAAGAGTGTCAGAGGTCCTGACTTTAATTCCCTCTTAAGCTCCCAAAACACAGGATCCTACACTTCCCATAATGCAGCTCTGCTCAGCAAATAGACAGGCATCCACTAACTCAGAATGCTTCCTCAAGTGTGGAGTTTGTATGTTCTCCCCATGTCAGCGTGGGTTTTCTCTGGGTACTCCGACTTCCTCCCACAGGCCAAAGACATGCAGGTTAATTGGTGACTCTAAATTATCCGTAGGTGTGAATGTGAATGGTTGTCTGTCTCTATGTGTCAGCCCTGCGATCGTCTTGTCGACCTGTCCTAGGTGAACCCCGCCTCTCGCCCAATGTCAGCCCCCGCGACCCCCAACAGGATAAGCTGTTACAGAATATGAATGAATGAATTTTACAAGTCAAGAAAGTCGTAGTTTGGTGAACGTTGGTTGTAGAACCATTACTTTCGGCGAAAATCTCTCACGGTATACGTCATCAACACCAGCTAGCTAGCAGATAGCTACGTCATAGCTAACTTCGCTATGTTCCACATACAAATGTAAGGTTATCCTACCCCATGTTTTTATCTAGTGACTCCTGGTCTTTTTATCAACCGGAGAGCAAAAGAACGAGCAACACCCTTTGCTTTTGTGAGTCAGGCCCCCAGGAACACCTCTCAGCCTTGCTTCCAATTTTCCCCAGTGGCCACTTGTGGTATTGCAACGAAAAATTTTCCTGTGGCCCTTAAAGCATTTCCCCCTGAAACCACCATCATAACGAGATGTCCGTAACTGCAAACAAGGTCAATATCGACTCTTTCTCTTAGGAAATATTTATCCATGCATGTTTTATGTTTATAAAACAGGAACTCAAGGGTAGGACCAGCAGGGAAACGCTACTGCACATATTCAGGGGCCTACATACAACGGTATTACACCCAGAAGGTAGAGACTTTTTGTGGTATGTGCTCGGCGAGCAGTTCCATTGGACTGAAAAGGCACCATCTTGGGGTCTGGTATCTAGGTATTATTTTACATCCATGCAGGGATGCACGATAATATCGGCATGTCATCGGTATCAAGAAGAGACTTAATGATCACTAAAAAAGTGAATGTATCTATCTTTATAGATTATCGGTCAAATGAGTTCTATATCAAGTATCAGCAAAAACTCTAAACAGGATCAGAAATTAATTGTTTGAGTAATAATAAAGTAAAGATCGGAAAAGCATGTCCTGATCTTTACTTTATACTTCCGAATATGGTACCACGTGTGGTCCTCCAGAGGGGAGGGACTTTGGATTTGGAATAAACTTACCATTGTGTGTAAAATTGGACTGCCTCTTTATACCTCAATCTGATTAACTCTATTTGTTAGAAAAATTCCATGGATTAAAGTCTTTATCTCAGCAAAATCCAATAGCGTATTCCTTATTGGTCCACCAAAGTTCGTCCAAATCCCATCATGGATACTGAAAATATCACAGCACACGACAAACTAACCAACAGACGGGCCAGTGCCCACTTGTGCATTTCGTAATAGAGACTGAAGAACGGAACTGAACCAGTTTTGCAGCTATTTATGTCATCACATCTGAAAACAACTCAATTGTGATGAATAAGAATTGCAGATTTTTCGGGCTGTGTCACAGACTGGTCTGTCAGCAGCAGCCAGTTTGCAGCCTACAGTGTTTGATTCAGCTGGTCCGCCATGTGGGCTGATCTGCTGCCTCAGTCCGCCCAGACACGGACAAATAAATCAAGCATTCTACTATTAAGTGAGTTAAATGTGGCGTAGCTGTTACATGGCAACCGCAGCTGCAGTCTGTATTCAATAAATGCAAAAATTGATGTTTTAAAATCTTAATATTAAGGGCTATCGGGATTGGCTGGGTTTATTGGACGAGAACTCCAGGTCCCCGTTCATTACAGAGATCTTTTTTATTCTTATTTCCCCCGACGCTCCACAGGTATTGATTGCTCCCTTTTAAAACCGACAAGTGCTTCTCCAGCTCTCTGAGTGCATAATAAGTCGTCTGTCTTTGCGCTTTTAAACCTGCCTTTGAAGGTATAAATAGAGGCTGCTGGTTGAGGTTGTGCGCTTTGAGGTTAATTCATGAAAGGTTTCATTACAGTGATTTTTTTTCATCTCGGGAAAGGTTAAAAAAATTGCAGATAACAAGACGAGACTTAATCGTTTCTTTTTAAGGCTTCTTTCCTTATAAGTGGACACTTAAGACTTATCAACAACTTGAAATATACCTCTGCCTAAGTTATTTTTCTTATAACCCTGCTCACTTATTTTTTTTTTTATTCTCAGTTATTTCTCCAAAGGGTTTAATGTGTTTCTTTAAGACTTTCTCGCAAGCATTATCTGTGCAAATGGCTTTCCTCTCTGTTGTTTCCACCAGCGCTCGGAACTGCTGCTGATTTCTGGTTCCACAAAATTTAACACCCTTCATTAGCAGCTCCTAAAGAACACGTCGATGTGTGTGTGTGTTGCAGGCGGCAGTGAAGCCCAGTGTGAAGGCTGTATCGAGTACTGCTGCGATGGAACGCCACAGTTCTGCTGCTCCTACTACGCCTACGTGGGGGACGTCCTCTCGTGAGTTGACGCACGGACACAACAAGACCATACACTGATTATCTGCACACACACACATATAGATTTGGTGTAGCTCTGGTTCTGGGAGTATGTTTAAATGAGAGAGAGAGCAGCTAACTCACATACCAGCTGTCTCTTAACATGCCAGAAGAAGATCTGACCTCTGACCTGTGTTGGCTTTGATTTAGCACAGCTGCTTTAACACTTTCACCTAGTTCTCACACTGCTCTTTCCTTTAAAGGGACCTATTGTGCTTCTCAGCATTTTGTGTCTTATATAAAGAGTTACAGTGAAGGATGTTCGTATTAAATGTGGCCAAAGTTTCAAATAACTAGGTAAACATTGGAGGACTCCATTGAAATGAATGGAATTTTTTCTTCTTCTTCCTTCAAATGAATCACATTTTTGAGGGCCTAAAGATTCTTGAATACTCATGAAACTTTGCAGATGCATCAGAACTGTTGAGAATTTTGGTATTTTATGGGCTCAGATTTGAGAAAATGGCCCAGTAGCCCCCCTACAAATTTTTAACGAAGCAGCCCCCGCAGTACGTTTAACCCTGATGTATGAAAATTGGTAGGCACATGTAACCTCCCGAGATGTACAAAAAAGTCTCTTGGAGCCATACCCTAAACCCAACAGGAAGTCAACCATTTTGAATTAAATGTGTAATTTTGGTGCGTTTTGGCCAATTACAGGGGTCGTACTTTGACGAACGTCTCCTACAGATTTGATCCGATTGACTTCAAATTTAGTCTGTACCATCTAAAGACCTTCGACATTAAATGTTGTTAAAAGCTTGAGTTTTTGCTGAACATTGTGGCGGTGGTTGTGTGGCAAATTTTGATGTGTTATCGCATATGGTTGTGCTTGGGTCTGTCAAAGGGTCGATGCAGTATTAGCCGATAAGCAGCTCACATTGTCGTCAATCCGTGTGACCGTAGAAAGTCGTCGAACTTCTGTGTTTCTCCATGAAACAGGAAGTGGTTGTAAGTCCAAGGTACATGGTCCACTCTGCCCCAAACTTCATGTTTGAGAGTCCTGACCTGAACACATCTACATGCCAATAGTTAGTTCTAGTTCTAGTGCCGCCTACTGGCAACAGGAAGTGACATGTTTTATACTTTGCTGTACTTCTCTGAGCAGGTTGGCTAGATCCACCTCAAATTTGCTTTAAGAAGCCTCAAGACCTTGATGAAGCTTTCTGGTGAAAATTGTGCAGTTTCTCAAATGGCGTTGCCATGGCGTGGCGGCCATTTTGCACATTTTCCCATCAAACAGGAAGTTGTTGTAACTTGGGCATATATCGTCCAATCTGCCTAAAGTTTCTCATACATGGTAAGAGTCTCGACCTCATGACATGTTCGTGCCAAAATTGAGTTGCAGTCACAGCGCCACCCACTGGCAACAGGAAGTGACGTGTTTTATGCTTTGACATACAACATACAAGCTGGGTGACCAGATCCGTGCCAGCACAGGCAAAGGTCTGAAGGCCTGTTCGTCTGTTGTTGTAAATTTCCCCCCAGATCCAGATCAGACTCCTGCTGGAACAAGTCCAGTTGTGTTCAGTAGCGTTTATTGTTGATTTTCCACAGTAGAAAGTACCGCACTTCTCCGTTACAGTCGTTCCCTGGGTGAATACAGGTTTTCAGGCACAGACAGTATGAGGAAAATAAAGTGTTTTGGAACATTAAAGCATGTAAAGGTTTTAAACACAAGTATGAACCTGAAAATGAGCACAGTAGGTCCTCTTAAGGATAAACCCTTTTTGTTTACAGAAGTTTTATTGATCTCTGTATTTGTAAAATTGCATATTTGTACTAATCAGTGCAGAACCTTGAATGACTTTTGAAAACAGCGTGCTGATTCTAACATGCTGACTAATGCTGACTATGAAGATGTAACCAACCTGTTAATGAGTGTTTTTTTTTCCTAATTTACAGTGCCAACTCACACACTCCTCTGCAGTGAACACACCACACACACCAATGCTCACACGCTCTGTCACACACTTCACATCACACAGCCGGGTTACATCAGATGCTGCGCTCCATCTCCATGGCAGCAACTTAGAAGTAGCATGTCTGCTTGAGACAGCTGCCTCCTCTCACACTTGGGTGGCTTACTGTGTGTGTGTGTGTGTGTGTGTGTGTGTGTGTGTGTGTTGCAGGGGCACTGCCATCTCCGGTATCGTTTTCGGCGTGGTGTTTCTGATGGGGGCGGTGGCAGCCTTGTTCCTGTGCGTGTGTATGTGTATGAAGAACGGGCGAGGCGCGCGGGTCGGCGTGTTCAGCACCTCCTACATCAACACTGTGACCCAGGGCTACCCAGGTGGGTTGACAGGGGACACACACAAGACCACACACTGGTACAGGAAACAGATTTTACAGGACAATTTATTACTTTATTATTAATTATTGTAAATTATTAATAAAGCATTTTTATAGCTTATAAACTCTTTAAAGTATGATCAAAGGACAAAATAAAAGTAAATAATGACTTATCACTTCACTTTAATGCACAAATACATGATTCATTACTGCTAATAAAGAATTTGTTAACGTTTTTAAAGACCATTGGCCTTTTTTCAGGCCAGGTGTGAAGTTATGACTACTTGTTATGTGTGCGACACACCGCTGGGTGATTTAAAAGGCAGCTGATAGCAGTTAGCAGCTAACTCACAGAAGGTGAACACCAGCCAAAAATGTCCACAAATTCGGGGCGTCAGTGGTTTAGTGGTAGAGCAGGCGCCCCATGTACAAGGCTGTTGCCGCAGCGGCCCGGGTTCGAGTCCAGCCTGTGGCCCTTTGCTGCATGTCATCCCCTCTCTCTCTCCCCCTTTCACACTTAACTGTCCTGTCCATTAAAGGCAAAAAATATCTTAAAAATAAAAAATGAAAAAAACAAAACAAATGTCCACAAATTTAGGAGACAATGAGGTCCGTTAGCTCCTTACCCTCCGAGCGAGGACGAAATCAACTGCAATAAAAAAGATTGTTATTACAATGTTGATGCCACTGTTACTGTTAAATAAGCGTGCCAACAAATATGTTAAAGGTTATAGGGAATTTAAATGCGTTGAATCGATGCCGTAGCTATGGCGTAGGCTCCATGTCAACGTAGCGCCTACGCCGTAGCCTGACGTGCACCTCCCCAGAATTGTAACTACGCGTCGCAGTGACGATGAAGCTGAAACCATTTCCCTCAGTGGAAACAAAGCTTTTATTTACTTTTATTTCAGAGATAAGAAACAATAAATTGTGAAGACAGTAAAGCCTCCACAAAATAGCATTTTAAGTCTTGTGTGTGATTTATCCTGGCTTCATATGAACAGAGGAAATCTCTGCTCGTCGCTAGGCTAATTTATACAATGTAAAATGCCATAGGCTGGCGCTAATAACGTTAGCATGTTGTATTTGTTTGGAAAACGTGTTTAGTATAAGACAGTTGTTTTGTCAGTGAATCTTATGAGTTGTAATGGAGCTGAATTATGTGCCGTTACCGTTGTTAAATGTTGCTGTTGTCCCTGGTTTTATATGAAAAGAGGAAAAGATCGTTAGTTGCTAGGCTAATTTGTACAATGTAAAATGCCATAGGCTTGTGCTAATAACGTTAGCATGTTGTATTTGTGGGGAAAATGTGTCCAGATAAAGACATAGTGAAGCTGATTTGTGTACTTGTGTTTGAAACTGTCTCTATTAAGCCGTGTTTAATGTGTGTTTAATGTGTGTTTTGAATCAACTAAACTTTACAACACTTCACAGAAACCTCCGCCGCCAACTAGTGTTTTGGAGGTGTAACTGCAGAGTGACACAGACACACCACCGCACAAGTAAAAAGGCTCTCAAAAGGCGAAGTGTTAGAGTGGTACCGGCTGCTTGTCCTCAGTTGTCCTCAGTAGTTTACTGTTACTGATATTTTTATGCTTTAATTAATGATATGATAATGTTTGGAAAACATTAGTCACAACATAACAAACGCTTCATAAGTGTGACTCATCAGGAAGTGGAACCAACATATCACAAGCACTTTTAAAGGACGTACAAAATCACAAAATCAAGTTCAGGCTTATTAATTAGAGAGTGATCTTTTTAGTATTACTAAATTATGTATTCCATTGTAGGACCAATCAGACGGTGGTTCCAGCGTCCTTAACAGTGTCTACATGATGAGAGCGTAGACGCCACAGTGACACCTCATCTGCTGTCCTCAGGCGACCAGACATGAAAAGCAAACAGTTACAGGATCCACTTCCTGACAGCCACACAAAGAGAGAGCTGAGTCTTTTCACAATGTAAAGGCTCAGACGTGACCGTAAGCTCTGCTCGAGCATTTATGCCACACAAATACACCCAGATTTCCCGTAAGCGTGATTCCTTTCCTTCCCCTCTCACCGCTTCACGTCTGTGACACCCTGTCCCTACTTGAAAGGGAGCAAACGGGCGACAGTGTTCCCACATTGTACTCACAGGTACATCAGAGTCTGGACTCGGTGACACTCTCCGGGCCTGGGGAATGTGCTGGGTTTTCTGGGGCTCATCATTTATTCATCACGTTGCATTCTCCTCTGTGTTTCGTCTTCATGCTACGCTGGGCCGGCGCTCCTCGCTCTGCCCTGCAGCTCCGATCATGTTCCATAAACATGGTGCTCCAACTCACACAGCCATACAATATGAATACATATGTTTGTAGCTGCAACCACATGAATCATTTTCTGTCTTCTCCTGCTCCACGACCACATGTGAGTTGGACTCTGTGATTAGTTCTTACATTATTCACTAGTTTTAATTACATAATAGCCTTAAAGCTACAGTAGGTAACTTTTATAAAGATAAGTAAGGGCACGTTTTGCCTCCATGGCGAGCTGCTGTCTGTCTGTTTGTTTGGGTTTAATGCCAGTGCATAATTTCAAGCTGCATCTCTGTTGGCAGGTTAGCAGACATAGGTGGTAACAGCAGTCACACAGTAAGGTGGTCACCCCAGATGTTTGACACTGTCAAATATTGATCCCAGGCTGTCTTTGATTGCAAGCCTGCGACAACGGCATCCTTGAACGTCTCTCACTGTGCGACAAAGGACCACCATCTTAGAGCCACGACCAAAGATATCGCCATGTTTCCTTCACGTCGGTCATCTTTCGGGCTTTAGTGACGGCCTACAGTACACACACATATCGCAATATCATCTACCGTGCTCATTAACATGAATCATGAACATAAGCATGTCGCAGAACTTAATCAAGTCCTGTAGATAAGGCACATTCCTCAATTTAGCCATCCCTCAACACAGTTTCTTCTTTTAAACATGAGTTTCACATTATTACAATATGTTAGCACAAACAAATGTGAGGCGTTTCACATTGTTACGTGATACAGGGTCACGTTATTACATGGAACGATTCACATTATAACAAGATAAATAATGATATTAATAAGAAAAGATTCCTGTTAAAACATGAAAATATTTTGTTATAACAAAAATATTTGGTTATAATAAACTTTTTTTTTACATGAAAAGTTTTTTGTTATGACATGAAAATATTTTGTTATAATAAACGGGTTTTTTTTACGAGAAAAGTTTCTTGTTATGACATGAAAATATTTGAACTTTTTTTACGAGAAGTTTTGTGTTATGACATGAAAATATGTTGCTCTAATAAGAAACTTTTTACAAGACGTTTTTCGTGATAACATGAAAATATTTTGTTATAAGAAAGTTTTTTACGAGAAAAGTTTCTTGTAACAAAAATATTTAGTTATAAGAAACTTTTTTCACGAGAAGTTTTTTGTTATGACATGAAAATATTTTGTTATAATAAACTTTTTTACGAGAGGTTTCTTGTAACAAAATTTTAAAATAAAGGTTTCTCCTGTAACGTGTGTGACTGAGTTATTCCTAATAATAGTGCCATGAAACATGAGGTTGATGCAACCCTTTAGTCTGGAGTGGGTCTTTATAACTCATTCATCTTTTGTCTCGTGTCCTGCTTTGATGTTTCAGTGAATGATGTAAGTTCCCCTGGCGAGACAGACGTATTGTGGTCAACAAAAGGACTGTTTGCAGCCACATTTTTGATCTTCCTAGTTAAATTCTTTTACTCCAGAGAGTAGTTTGCTGGTTTAACCACTAGAGGGCGCAACTTTACCATCAAAGCCATGTAAAGTCGGGGCAGGAGGAACTGAATGCTTTTGACCTCACTGCTGAACTTCTTTATTTTCTTTCTCAAACTCAGGTCCTCCACCTCCGTACACCTACGACTATGAGATGTACCCTCCATCACTGCATCCCCCACCTTACACCCCAACTCAGCCTCGGCCGGCCAACTACTCCCCACCTCCTCCTTACCCTGGCTGCACCCGCAAGTGAATCCCTGCAGCACACATTGCCTACTGGCCAGCTCAAAGGAAACTCTCATGGCCTGGTCTTCCAGACGTGGAGGTGGCTGCACATCTCTGGCTTCTAATGGGGTTCAAGACAATTTAAGAGGCCCTGAAGAATTTCCACAGTTAAAAAAAGGTTGACCCAGTGCAATATTGTCAGCAATATGCAGTCAAGATGTAAAAGTCACCGCGGTCCTGCTGGAGTCTGGCCCAAATGATGGGGAAATGAATTTAACACAATGCTGGTGAGAACACTCCACATTCTAATAGCCTTAAATGTTAGCAGCCCTGCAGCCCCGCAGCTGGTACTCTTTCCCCGCTAATAACCAATGTCCTTATCCGTCGCTGGCTGTGCACATCAAAGACACCGTGCCGCTTTGATGAAGGTGAAGACCACTTTTGTCAGCATGGAGGGGGAACCTCATCACTGGAGGAGGGAAGAGTCTTTCCAGGACACCGTGTAGACTCTGCTTTTATGGAAAAGTTACCTATTTTTTAAGAACTTGATTTATGTCAGCGATTGAGGTGGAAGTTGGTGATTAAAGCTGTTTTGAACGAGTCAGGTGAGGACCTGTCATGTGTAGACACAAAGACTTGAACGTAATGCATCATGATACTGACTGTCATGGCAACTTGAAAGGACTGGGTTGTTGGTAATGAGCTGTTTTTTACTGCCTTACTTGAAACGATGTGAGGGGGAACTGAACTGTGGGTCACGTCATGTTCAGTTGGAAAATTGTACTTTTTTTTTGCCTTTGTGAGATTCTTGAAAATTTGCAGTTGTTGGCTGATTAAGGGTGTAACTGAAAGTGAAGTGACCTCACTGAGCTCTGACTGATACATGTGATGGATGACTGTGAATGATGGAGGGGGTTTAACTAAACTTGTGTCAGGTTATTGTACGTGTTTCTTAACTGTTTAAGTGGCTGTGTTGTGAATTAAAGATGTGATTAAAACATTTTTAAAGTATAAACACTGGCGTCATGAGTAATCAATAATATGCACGTCTGCATTGCGCTAGCTGAGAGAATGGATGTCGTACATAAAAAGGGGAACGTATGCCCATAAGGCCAAAGGTGTTGTCGTTGTAGGGGGGCAATTTTGTATTTCTAGGTAACTAGTGCTATAACTAAATTAGAATTTGCTGAATATATTGGCCAAAGGGCTGAACTTAAAATTAGCTCTCTGAGGTACAACGATAAACATGTTTACGTGGCAAGTTGCGTGAGTCTCGAACTAGCACCACCACTAGCCATCAGCTAGTCTCGCGCGAGTTGCCATGTAAACACAGCACTCCTGCAGGGCAGGCTAACTGACCACGGTGAGAAATGGTGCTATAAAAGTGAAGTAAATTACGTCTTTTCAAGTCAATTTTGCATGCTGCGGCTTCAGGGCACTTGGATTACGACGGACAAGCCGTTCTGACGTTTTTGAAATGCATTAGCGGAGTTTTATTACATTTTCAAAATGTGGGTTCCATGTGCTTTAAGTGTAGCTGTTATTCCGGCTAGCTGTTATCCTCCGATACCCCAAACAAGTTTTGTGGATTAAAAAACTACACTGGACTTCTTGTCGGCATGAGGGTCAGTAAGTACAGTCTGTATTTTCATTCTAAAGTGGCCATTTCCTTTGAAGGAATAAAAATGGAATGGTAGTTTTTCGGGTGAACAAACGTTTTATTACTTTAATTGAAACATGAAATCGAAAAGACGCACCTTTTAAAGCAACTAAAATAAAGGGGAGATTCTCCGTCCAGTTGCGAATGTACACGGTATGATAACCGTCAACTTTTATATCAGGGTATACCTTCAAACGAATGTATTGCTGCAACTCTCACAAGGTACGATCTCGGAATGGGGGGGCAGAGTTGTCTGGCCTTTAAGCCGCCATACGTGTCTGTAAACGGGAAAGCTAGCAAGACAGGTGTGATGTTTCGTGTGATGTGTGTGAAACCCACTGTGGGAGATTGAAGAAGTAGCAGTTAGCAGCTAACTCAAAGAATAAGCACAGCGGCCATAAATGTCCACCAACTGGGAAAACAACGGAGCTCCTTACCCTAGGAGCAGAGGACGAGATCAGCCGCCATATAACAGGGATGGTAAATGATAGTTATTGTCATGTTTTGCCATTGATATTGTTTTGAAAGAGCTGCCGACACGTATGTTACATGTCACACCTGTTTTGATGGGAAACAGGGTTCCAAAAAACAGAGCGAAGAAAGCGGTGAGAATGAAAAAAAATAAAAAATAAAAAATTTCAAAAGCTGCACTGGAAAGGCGTCGAAAGGGCAGGGGGCCACAGAGACTTCTTATACACTGGGCCTATAATTTGGTGCTACGCCCCTGATTTACAGTGTACATAAGAGATAATGAGTGCACGTGCGTCAGAAAGATAAGGTGTGTGACTGAAAGACTGTGTGCGCGCATTTCCAGTGTGTGTGTGTATGTGTGTGTGTGTGTGTGTTAATCCCACTCCGCTGTGGTCAGGTGATCCGGCGCTGAGCAGCTGTGCAGCCTCGGTATCGCTCACAATCAGACAACGGGAGTCACCGGCGCTGAACACACTCAGTTTCTCACCCGACGCAAACGTGTAACCGTTTGGCGAAAACGCTGCCTTTAGGAGCGTCGTGTCAGCGAAGCGACATGGGGGATCGAGTAGCTTTACTGCTGCTGGTTGTAGCGGCGTCGGCTCTGGCTGCCGAGGTAAGAAAATCCGTTTTTTGGTGCGAGGTTTCGCAGTATTCCCACCATATTGTTGCTGTCAACTGCGTCAGGTTAGCTGCAGTTAGCTACAAGGAGACCGGAAGCTAGGATGCCGTACCTTCAGACTTAAAGCTTAGAATATGTTTAAAACGGCTCAAGAGGATGGTTATTGACAAGGGAATTTATTAAATGACTTCAGTTACAGCAAAAATATTTCAGTAATGAGCAGTTACACTCTCTTTAAGTTGTGTACTATATTAAATAAGGCAAGTCATTTTCCTGTTGTTTTATGTTGAAGGTTTTAACCGGAAGTCTTGTGCTAAAGTTTCGCCATTTTGACACTGATTGTAAATACTTTGTATTTCTAAACCAAAGCCTCTTCACTGTTTTGCACAGCAAAGCGCCAACGTTTACACATTTCATTACTGTTAAACGTTGTTTATTTGTGAAAGTCTTCCTAGAAGTGTGAGATACACTCAAATGACACGTATTTAATTTTAAACACCCGTGTTCCGATGCTCTGTGGTGCCTTTTTCCCAGGCAAAGTGTCCCTTTAAGCCTGTGGTGGCTGATTTATTGAGGCTGTGTGACAATGGAGAGGGTGTCCGTCACCCTCGATTTAAAGCTGCACCCAAAATGTTTCCTTTTGTGTTTAAACCGAGAAGCAAGTTGCATTCTTTTTTTTTTTTTAATGCTACAAACAAGTTGTCAAACGATGTACCTTCAATAACACTGCGCAACTGTGTGTGCTTTTTCTATTAAACGTTTATTTAATGGGCATTCCTGCTCATTTAATCTCATTTAAACTCATTAAGTTACAGGGAATAGATGAAAAGCGTATTGTCTCATTTTCCATATCCCGAGGGCTGATTTTAAGGGAGTGGGCGTGTTTTTGGGGAATGAAAATAACTCAATAAGACGTCTTGTTCCCTCATAATGAAGACATGACGCCAGATTGTGGCTTGAGGAGAGTAAATGAACCCGTGAAGATGACAGGGTCCTCAAACAAACATCATTATCGCTTTCCCTCATATTTCAGTCAGATGGGAGAGAATAGAGAAGTAAGATGGCGGCGGTGCACTGCAGCATTTATCGAGGGTCGGGGAAACTGGGAAGCCAACAGGAGCTTTGGCTATCATTGTTGCCTCTCAGGCTCCTTTTCTTACCCATCTTTGAGTTTGGTGTGACTATAGTGACATTAAATAACCTAAATTATATTTTTAATAATGTCTCTCTCTCAGTGGAGCTTTCACAAAATCCCCACTCATCCATTTTTCAAGCGTCTTTGCCAAGAATATCGCTTTGTGAGCACACACTGCAACACATATCTATTTTTAACATGTCATTTATGTCACTGCAATTAAAAGAATCACAGCTATTTAATCAAATACAGCCAGAGATGTGTTAAAATGTCATATTATCATCGTCAGTTGTGTAATTTCCTTAACTGTGAGTAATAGCAGTGCTTCAGTTTCCTCATTTTCAATGTAAAATTTGTCTGGAAATTACCCAGAAACTTATTAAACATGGGGATATCCCTAACTTAGATTCTTATAACCAGTTTTAATAAGGGATTTTAACACTAAGGTCGTGATGTGAGTGTGCAGAGAGAAATGAAACATACCTGTAAGGGACTGTTCATTACTATTAGAGGTGAGGGGTGGTGCAAAATGACGAGGGGAGAGTGAAATAATGTTTTAAGCACTGGCAAGGGACTCATGTTTTTTATTTTGGCTTAAAGGAGGGGCATACATCTTTAAATGACTGTATTTTTTAACGCAGGTTTTTAAAGACAGGAAGGCATGCTTTCTTTCAAGGGTTAAATTACAGAATGATACCATTTATTAGAGATGGGGGAAAAAATTGCGATGTTTTTCTGTGACAAAGCCGTATCGCTGCACGGACACCAAGTAATCGATTCTTTATTAGCTATATTATTAACGTTACAAATACAAATTAAACATTAGGTAGCCGACTAGCGTAATATAATTATCATTTTCAGTCCTCTATGTACATTGTGCTGCAATAAAAATGACTAAATGAGAGATAAACAGACCAGCTACTGAATTTTATTCGATAACACTGTTGATGTTGACGAAGTTTTCCATTGCGGACTTAATTTGCAGTTGAAAAAAAGGTAGGCTAATAAATTATAGTATGTTTCATCGCAATTCTGAGCATATCGCAACACGTTTAAACTGTGTCGTGTATCGTGATATTGTATTCGAAATATTGTTGGATTTTCAAATTTATTATGGTCCTTTGACACATCATGTGTGACTAAAATCTGAGCCTGAATTAGTAATATTTCATCAAAATCACTTTATTCTACGTCTTGTTTAAAATTTGGCCAAAAATAAACTGCACAAGCTAACCTAAGCTAGCATGACGAGAGTGAAAAACCCAGGCTCCTTGCTCAGCTCCAAAGTTTCATCTTCAACTTTTTACTTTAAATTTCAAACACCAAAGGGTACGTTTTAAAAATCTAATGACTAATTTAAGGTGTACGAAAAGTCATGCATTTTCCACTAGTCATTCTGGGAGGCTCAAGGAAACATATTTGTATTTTTGGGGAGGGTCATGACGTCACACCCCAGCCCTACCCCTACTCTGACTAGTAGAGTACACTCCCTAATGCTTTAGTCCCCCCCTTCTCAAGGTAAAATCTGTCTATGGAAAATACCCATGCAACTTCCACTTGTTCTAACAAGCGATTTTAACACTTAGCTTGTGATGTCATTGTGAGAGAAATTACTCAGTCACTTAGTTTCATTGTGGTTAAGCAGCTGCAGTTCAGTGTTGTCTGAGGAATGTCTGGTCGTAACAATTCTAGCTTGTACACATGATAAATGTGTTACTTGTAATAGATCGATAGTGCCAAACAATGGCTGCTACAATCCATTCAGCCCGCTTGCCTCTGCTGTCTTGGACATTTCTGACCTGCTGCTCCCAGCCTGTAATCAGTGGACATGGAGCGAACAGTTCGGGCTGCTCATCAAGCAAAGCAGTGGCTTTGTTGGTAATCCATTGCTTAGCTTACTTAGGGAGTCCTGTATTTACATTATACATATCAAAGGCGGAGTGATGAAATGAGATAGAGGAAGTTGTTTAAATTTTCAAGGAATAACACGAGCGAGATTAAATCAGACCTGAAAATGAGCTGTTGCAAGTTTTTGATCTTGTTAGGGCTTGTTTATAGCCTCCGTGACTGCCCCATACAAACACACACACACACACACGCACAGCTCGAGGAAGCTGCTTTTTTCCTGACGGGCCCGCGGTGTGGAGCGTGGGAGTTGGATGCCAGCCTTTGTGTATTTGTGAATCCTTGGGAAATGGCTGTTGGATGGGTGCAGGCAGTCTGTTTGTGTGCATACTGCAGTCTTTCAGCTTGGGGCGGACCAGCCCTCTCCCCTTATTAGTGAGTTTAATGCCATTATGCCTGTTGGCGCTGCCAGTGTTTCTCTCTGGCACCTTCTCTGCTGCTCACGCTGCAGTTTCAATTCTTTGAAGGAGGAAATCCACCTGACACTAATATATATCGTCTTGCTGTGCATTTTCTTATTTGACTTTTTTATTGTAGCCACTTTCGCCTACACTTCCACTTCAGTCTGTAATTAACATTTTGCAGAGAAAGAGTTTGAGCTTCGTGTTAAATCCAGGGCTTCCTGTACACCTGAAGATATAAAAGCAGCAGCAGAAGTGACATATAGACGCACTGAGATCAGGTCAGCTGAGGCTAATGTCAGTGAATCGTTCAAAGCATTTGCTCTTATTCCGACAGACTGGCACCAAATATCAGATGTTTGCTGATGTGTTTGTTGTGTCTTCCCCACTGCTATCAAACTGCACGGCTGTACTGGACATGTAGTATGTTGTAATGTGACATCTAGAGCTGACACGTTAAGTCAGATAAGACGTCGGTCAACAGCAACTATTTTGATGATTGGGGAAGGAAATCCAGAGCAGTGCTGCTTGTAATGTCTGTAAAATAACTTAAAGTAAGAATGTGTGGGCAGGAATCAAGAATAGATCTGATTGGGAATTGCACCGATCAGCAGAATCAATATTGGCACTGGTATCAATAAAATTGTATTCATTCTTGCCCCTACTTTCAAGCACGAATATGAATGAAAATGAAATGTGAATATTTTCTGGTTTTCTTATACATCTATGATAGGAAATTGAAACTGCTGGGGCAAAACAAGATATTTTAAGCCGTCAACTTGGATTTTTGGAATTTGCGATGGATACGTTTTTTAGCTATTTGCCAACATTTTTGTAACTTGATCTCCATTTGGATATTTATCCGTGCAAATACTGTAAGTTCTGTTGTGCTGAAATGTTGCAGTGAGTGATCGCTTAGCTGATAACATTTAAAAAAATTGATAATTAAATAATCTTTCAAGTAAATTTAGAGCAGGTAAAACTGGCAGACATGCTTCAAATGGGGTAATTTGTGAATTAAATATCTTAAATATCGGCCCTGTCACCTAGAAATTACATAACTAGTTTGAAAATATGTTTTGAGGGAAATATAATTCAGAACAAATTAGAGTTTTCTCTTAACGCAAATAAAAGTCGCAAAAATGTTGATACTGAACTAGGCTTCCAGGAAAGCCGCGCAGCTTGCAGGCAGTTTTCCCCAGTGGCCACTCTTGGTATTGTAGCGAAAAAATACCCTGAGCCATGGAGGTTTTATATTTGTAAAACTTTCCTCAAGCGGAAAAAAGCATTTTAAAAATTAGCGACATCATCACAGTATAAGTGCCAAGTATTGATTTTTTAAAATTATATAAATTATTAATATTACGAATACAAATTAAACTTTATCAATTGCTTTTTCAGTCCACTAGATACAATTTACCGTGGCAAAAAAATGGCTGAAGTGACGTAAACTGATTGAAAACTTTATCTTATTAAATAGAACAGATGTTGACAAAGTTTTCCTTTAGGGACATAATTTGCAGTTGAAAAAAGTAATAACTCGTAATTGCAGCATATTTAAAATTGCAATAATATAGCATCATGATAATCGTATCGTGGATCCTCTGGTGATTCCCACCTCTACTGGACATATCAGCAAAATGTTAATTGAAAAGTTATCAGCAAAATTTTTTTAAATTTTACTACCTTTATTTATTAGCCTTTAACGGAAATCACAATCTTTTCCTTACCTTAACCAAAGTGCTCTTGTTGCTTAAACTTAAGATCAGAGTCTAGACGGGAAACCCGGGGTCCTGGTATCAAGGTCCGGCACTTTGTACGCCTGCCATCCTCCCCAACCACCTCCTTTCACAGCTTATGCAGTACATGAATGTGGTGTTTCATTACCTGAATAAAACGTCCCTGAACATAATCCAGGCAGTGATTACGTCCCCACAACAACGTTGAGATTCTGTGTCCATATACAAGAACATTACTGGACCTATACTTCATTCTGCTTAACTTAACCTGTTGTCCTTGTTCGTGGACACTTTATCGTGCCATCCAGTGGCAGTAAGACCACAATAGACCAACTTGAAACTTGTGTATTTATGATAAATAACATTTGTAGTTTGATATGGCAACAAATTTCATCAATTTTAGCAACAGTAACAAGCTAAGTCACTTAACTAGAAAGTACTCATTTGAAGACATAAGAAATTTATCATCCTCTTGTTGAAAGACATTGGGACTTCATTATCATCTTGTTTGAGGATATTGAAACTCTATTATCGTCACATTTTAGGGACTCTATTATCGTTGACAAAGTTTAGATTTTTTTGGACTTATCAGGTCCTACTGATCCCAAATAGCTAGGAGATAATAAAATTGCCATCCAAACAAATGTCCGGGTCTCAGGAGGTTAAGAAAGTAGTTTAGCAACATACAAACATGATTTCCAGGAGACAGCGTTGATCTTTGGGTTTAAGAGTATTGGTCGACCAAATGAGAAATTATGAAGGGTATTTGTCCTGTTCTTGACTTGTTTTCACATTTTAATGACATGATAAATCGTTTAAACAAAACCAAATTAAATCATGAAAGTAATCGATATCTGCAGCCATAGAAATAAGAAGAATAGGCAGCAGTCATATCGGCCACTGTGGTGATATTAGTTGTCATACTCTCCCTGTGCCTGTCTTTCCTCATCTCAGTAAACAGTGGATATTGTCATGTGGCAGGACTGAATGTCCTCTTCATAATAAGGCCTGAAAAGACTTTGTCTCCAGCACTCCCTGTTTTTTTGTCTCTCTCTCGTTCTCTGTTTTTAATCCCTCACGTCCAACCCGTAGTGCTAATAGTTGGCTGTTAGAATTCCTTGTTCAAACAGCACACATTGTCCATCTTGGTTGTGTCAACAACAACAATGACACCGCAGCGTTCCCAATTAATGTCCCCCCGCAGCATCCCCCTCTGTCTGTCCTGGAGAAAAGAATTCCTGACCTTTTGATACTGTTGTTTCTGTTGTCATGGTCTCTGGAAACGGGGCTGACGCTGATGTGCTTGTCTTTTGGAGCTGGTCGCGGTGTAAATCAGCTGTCGGGGAACAATGAAGATGGCTTTACCTGTTAATCTTTGCCTTCCTCTCTGTGTTTGACTTTTCTTTATAGTCTCGTTTTGTCGTTCTCACACCCCTGAGTCTTCTGTGCGCTCATAATGTTACTGAAAGGTAGCATCCCCCCTTTTCAAAGCATGGTAGGAATCTGGTAGTGCTGATTTCAGAGGTAACAGGCCAGTGCACAGCTAAAAGGCTTGCATTGTGCAGTGCAACCTGGCCTCTCGATGAGATACTGTGGACGAATGCCAGAAGGTTTGATTAGATCCAACAAGAATCTGATAGCATAAGAAGCTGGCATTCCTCTCTTGCTGTTTCAGGAGAACGTTCTGATTTAAATCGAAGGTCTTGGATGGAGATGCTGCTTAAGTGTCACACTCTACTTCATCTTGCTCACCTCTCCCTTTTTATTACTGGCTCATAATTAGCTCTAATAGGTCAAACATGTTACAATCCTAGCTTTATTGCCCGGTAGTCATCAGGGAACACGCCATTCTCCCACCCACCTCTCGTATTAGAGCGAGTCTCTCACCAGGCAGCACCATTCATCACCATTGGACCGCTATTTCCATCTGTAAATATCAGCAGTGCGCCACGAAGACACACTTTTCATTTCGCTGCTGCTGAGTAAGCAGCTGTTGGTACAGAATCTGAATAATAAGCCGAGAAACGAGTCGGCCCGACCTGCGCAATTACTCAGCAGCAGCATCGAGTACATCCAGCTTTCACCTCATCAGTGAGGGAGCTGCACACACAGTGTTCACACACATAGCCTCCATCTGGAAACCATGTTGCTGCCATTTCTTGTTAAGGCATCAGTGCTTTTATGGTCACACCTCCGTCACAGTCAAGGTTGTGATGTGCTGTAGAGGTTTGTGACTGACCTTCCACCGAGCTCTGACCCAGGCTGTAATAATCTGACCAAGGCCAGTACGGTCAGGTTTTAATCTTGGATTTTGTCACACACAAGCAACATTATCAGTGTGTGATGGATGAGTTAGTCCATAAATTTCAGTGTGGATGTGTAGATTTACGCCCATGTGACTAGTGGATGACGCTGGAATCAGAATACGATGTTATAACACGTGTATGCGTCGTCACACATCGTGACTGGAACCCCCAAGGCACTTAGAGGTGTTTGACCTAACGGTGCAGCCGATCCAAGAGGCCGCTTGTGTCCTCTCTGCTGGATCCCAGACTGGAGGTGTAATGAACCAAAGAAGTGCCAGCTCACCTTTAAGCCTTCAGTTATAAGAGAGGAGCCCAGCAGAGGTCCCGCCCCCACTTCTGTGCCTGGGAATTTGACATTTATTTCGAGTCAAGTGCATTAACGGTGATATGAAGTGGCTCCGTGGATTCAGTCAGTGTGGAGATAACTCTGTGAAACCAGACAGGCATATGGCACATGTGGTACTGCTGTCCTAAAAAAAGCATGCAACAAAGTGGGTTAGAAAAGGCATCTCAGACAGAGTCCTGCTAGTGTAGTGACAGAGAAGCATGTCGTATAGTCACAACATCCAAGGTTCAGTTTTAAATGTCCGCCCCCTTCTTCCCTCATGTTTCTTACCTGCCTATCGACAGTCGATAAAGAGGCTAAAATACCAGCCAAAAAATTGAATGTATCTGGACATGATCTACAAATTAAACTGCTGACTGTTGTGGTCCTTCAGCTTCTTATAATCTTGCTTAAGTTTCTTCAACCTTTCACGAATTTGTTTCGGCACGTGGCCTATATTTAGCTCTTCTAGCTTGTCGGCTATTCTTCTATAGACTCAGTCGTTTCAAGTCATCGAATCAAAGTCCCGCTGTTGAGTGTATTTGCCGCAGAAGAAATTTAGCGGGACTTTGATTCGATGACTTGAAACGACTGAGTCTATGGAAGAATAGCCGACAAGCTAGCGGAGCTAAATATAGGGCACGTGCCGAAACAAATTCGTGAAGGTTGAAGAAACTTCTGTGGCAAATACACTCAAAAGAGCCTGGACCTCGTCATCCGTCCACTTCTCGTAGCTTCTCTTCCTTTGCTCCATTTTCCAAATGATCAAAACACAAATGAAGTGAAGCTTGTCGAAAGTCCCTCAAGAATTCCAGGGAATCTGAAAAGTCCTACCCCCCTACTAGGTACTTTTTTTGTCTTAAAGTCCCCGGGTAATTTCGCTGGAAACGTGCAAAGGTTTTTCAAAATCCCGGGTAAATAATAAAAGGGGCTTATGTCCTATCCTCTTAAGCATAAAATTTAAAAAACAAACCCTCTGGTTTTGTTCATTTAAGGGTCATTTTGGCTTATAGTAATAGCTCTGTAATCCCGGGATACCATGAAACTCATCCACTTGCAGTTTGCTTATCGGAAATGCCTGGGACCTATCCATTGTAAAGTACTTCAATAAAGTCATGAAATTGGGTAAAACATCTTTAAAAGTTTTAAAAATTCACTGGTAAAAATGCGTGGGAATGCTGTTGTAACACTGGAGTTACAGATCAGAAGAAAAACGGAAAGAGCACGTACTTCTATCGCACGTCTTCACTGGCTACTGCCAACTCCAGATGTGTGCCAGATGTTGTTGATGTACCCCCCCAAAAGGTTGGCAAGTGCAGGAATGAAAAAGAGTATTTGACGTCTGTCCCTTTGTCCCCCCTTTGTTTTTTGGTCTATGAACTGAATTTTAAAATTAAAAGAAAATTCAAACATAAGCTATTCACCAACACTATCGCCAATTCTTCCACCATATAAATAATTCCTGGGTCGACAGTAATGCTGGCCTGTCTGGCAGCTCTTTTTCCTCCACTGGTTTCCGTCCATCCAAACACATTTTCGTCTCTCCAGCACTCTTATTTTCTTCATGAAATGGATTCACACCAAGAAATCGCTCTGCCCCAGTACATCTTTGATTCCTGCACAGGTTGCTGACTCTTTATTTTTAAAGAATCTTTTTGAGAAAGTTTTCCAGTTTAATGATGAAGTTCTTTCCCTTTCACCACCTCTATCAACACCCAAAAATACCCATGAGGGTCCTTGTTTTTCAAGGGTTACACTCCTCCACTCAGGAATGATCTCATCCCCTCGTCCTCTCACTTCTCTCACCGTCCTGGGTGTTCAGGGTTGCCATAGCACTGAGTCTTCCCCAGGTGCCTGGTACTTGGACTATAATTAGGCTGCTGTGTGTTATTCCCGTCGTTCTTCACACCCATTCCTCCCCCCCTTTTTACCATTTTCCACCAGAACAGTTTCTCGCTCTCACTTTCTCTCTGAAGCGCTGTGTCATCCATACAGTATGTTGCTGATGTGCTGCATGGCCTCAGCTCGAGAGTCACAGTTCAGAGGCTTTATGAAACTAGTACCTCTTTGAGTCGGGCGACACACCATCAATTGTAGATGACAAGTCCTCTCGGAGTCCAAGTGTGAAATTGGAACACTTGTTTGAAATGCCAAGTTCTATGTGTGTGCGTACGTGGGTGTGTGTGTGGGCGCAAACGAGACGAGAGGGGCGAGGTGGAGATTTGCGTCAGAAAATGGACGGGTATTATTGACTGTGCCCTGCTATTTCTGGATCTGGTTCCTGTTTGGTCTCCATGATAGAGATGGACTTCCTGCGTTTGTGCAGTGGACAAGAATGGCGCAGAGCTATGTGTGTGTGTGTGTGTGTGTGTGTGTGGAAGCCTTTGTTTAGAAAATCCCTCATGTTTTAATTGACAGTTTGTAGAGTTTCCTTTGGGATTTGTGAAATACAATTTTGTCTTCTTGTTAAGCTGGTATTAATCATAATTTTAAAGTGATAATTTCAGCATTTAGTTAGAATTCAGTTAAGGTCGTAGGAAGTACAGGAAAGTATGACTTGGCAGTGCTTTTCCGTCAGTGATTGCTTTCCGTTTCGAAATACTGTGTTCCCAGTTTACCTGCGTAGAGGTGGTGCTATAACCACTAATGACGATTCCAGATATACACACCCATCAGCACCCCAGGGCACTGATTCACAATGACTCCTAGCAGCAACACTGATGAGAAATTACCTCAACTCACAGTCAGCCCTGAAATGATTTTCATGCAGCTGTAAACATGCTTAATATTACAGGCTTCTGTGGGGCGTTTTTTCAGCCTCCTTTAAATGAAATTCTGCAGTGTTGTCTGAGGACAGGAAATTGTTGCCTTTAGCTCTATTGATGCAAGTGAACACATTAGGGCAAATATGCTAAGTTAAGTTGTTTGTGTAGTGTGTTTTCAGCGTGTGTATTATCCTGATGCAGATGGCAAATTATGAAAAAGGGGTTTTGATTGCTTCCTGTAGGGCAAGGCAACACGGTTGGATTTGGGCCATGACGGTGCTGTTGTTGCTTCAGTAGGGGACACTGGGGACATTTGCAATTGTTGGAAATAGCTGAATTTGATAGCATGATTTGTTAAAATTGATCTGAAAAGTAAAAATGTTAACTAACAATGAGAATGCCTTAAGAAAGGTTTATTTTAAAAGTGAGAAAACATACAATGCAATGTAAATAGGGCTGCAATTAACAATTATTTTTATTGTCGATTATTTTCTTGGTTACTCAAATTGTTCGTTTGGTCTATGAAATGTCAGAAAATGGTGAAAAATGTTGATCACTTTGTCCTAAAGCCAAGACATCTTCAGATGTTTTGTCCACAACCCAAAGATTTTCAGTTTATTTTCATAGAGGAGTAAAGAAACCAGAAAATATTCACATTTAAGTGAGAAAGTCAAAAAAAATTGCCCTTTTTTTCTCATCAAATTAGTTGGTGATTAATTTAATAGTTGACAACTAATTAATTGTCGAAGCTCTTGTAAATATGAAAGAAATAAATGTGCATTGTCGAAAAAAAGTCACGTAAGCTAAGATTTTCCCGGGGTGATGGTTTGCAGAAATGTGACGAATTGTTGGTAAGGATGCTACAAATATCCACAGCCATGTATGATAGGAGCTCGCTGATGCAACACAGTTGGTGAAACTGGTCGTTCTTTATCATATTTCTCATTGGCAGGTCTAATGAGCGGTGACGGGGCACAAGTATTTATTTTTTTTAAATTGAATGCCTCTAGTAAATAAAAAACGATTGTCATGCAAATAGTTTGTTGGGCACAGGGAAACAGATCTGTGTGGGTACATGAGACCCTTAAAAAGAGGTTGGGTCATGGGGAGTAGCACCAGTTGGTCCAGAAGCTTCTCCTCGGTGATAGTTGTATATGCTTCCACGCCTGCTGTTTTCTACTGAGATCATGGTAATTGTGGTTTGTAAAGTCGTATAGCTCTGGGTATACAGCAGCTGCTGCCACCAGTTTCTCCTCCACTGTCGTGACCACCACAGAAGGCCCGCCTCTCAAATCATCTGACCGGACAATGGGGAAAAATTGGAGATGATGTAGAGCACTTTTCTGCTCCGACTTGAAATTCTTTCCAGCATTCTCCGGCATCTTTGCCAAATAATTTTGCCTCGAGTGCTGTCTAAGGGTGTTTCTACATCCATTTATGGTGAACTGTGGGTGTGGGAATGAGGCTTGTGTCCGCATGCCCAGCGCCACGATGATTGAGAATTATAAAACCGAATCTCGCGTACGCACAGCTTTATGAATCTGAAAAAAAAGATGACGTAACATGATGCAAAAAGGATTTAGTTAAGGTAAAGCTATACTGAGGTTTTCACGTGTTCACAGAGCACAGCTATTTCATGATGCAACACATTGGCACATCTTTAGAGCAAAAACAACCGTTATTAACATATTTTTGGGCAGATTTGCATGATGTGTGATCTGAGTCGCCAAAATTCATAGCTTGACATCACCGTGTGTGTGTGTGTGTGCGTGTGTTTGTTTGCGCAGGCGGTCACAGCTCCATCTGTGTATATTGGCGACTCCCAGCTGGATACCAGTGAGGTCAGAAGCAGTTTAGCAGGCCATTACTGAACGAGCCGGCCATCATGATGATCTAATGTTGATTTTTAAAGCACACAAAAACACCTGCATGCACACCTAGCTTCACACACACACATGCTTCCTTACGAAAGCAAACCAGCCTGGTGATGAAATTCCCACTCCCAGGTGAACTGGATAATGGTGTTGCCTCAGGTTGCCACAGCGCTGACAGAAGGAGGTTATAACAGGCAGCTCCCCGGGGTTTGAGAGCAGGCTCCGTCTCCATGGTGATTATTACTAAGGAAACCAAAAGTCCCTCCATCACCTCTAGACAAATTAAGTGGGCAGAAGTCAGAACTATTATTCTTACACACCTCTAATCAGATTTTAAAGAGATTTGTCTGAGATGCTAATTCCAGTCGAAACCCCCGAGACACGGCTTAATCGCGTTGAATATGAATGAAGACTCAAACAAACTTCCTCACAGGCTTTAAAAGTTTTGAAGACGAGGACTGCTGAGTAAGAAAAAAGGAGGACGTGGCATGACGTGATGAGTCTGCACCAGATGGGCGTGGTTGACTTTTCAGAGACGTGTCACGGTGCCAGTTTGACCTTTTAAGCCTAATAATCGAGGAGATCGATATTTATCCCCTGAATGATGAGATGCAGTCCGTTTCTGGAGGTGCTCGAGTTTCATCATAACCTGATTCACCTCAATTTACACCTGCAAACGCTGCTCAGAGGATCAATCCCACACCCAGTGTCTTATTTTTTCCCGCACACATTCAGGACGGAGTGTCTGTACAGATCCCGGCGACGTGTCTGGTTTTACATCTGCTCTGTAGTTGAACTCTTGTCCTGCAGGGAGTGCGAAGGGAAGGGAGGGTCCGCCCTGTAATCAGCGAAACACACAACCCACTAAATCTGCTCCCCAAACATGAGGCGCGGATAGCTTTACACACATCAGAGCGGGGCAGCGTCGCACCCACACTCCCAAGTCCAGGCAAAGACGAGCTCAGGGTTTTAAGTAACAGCATGACCCGCTTGCCAAGGTGATTACAGACCGTGTGTGTATCCCGACGTGCACGAGCAATTCTGTCACCTCGCCAGTCTTATCTAATTCCGCCGTCACATATCCTCCCAGGCTAAGCAAACAGATTCCACACGGCGATGCGTCATGTAAACAACCTACAGACAGACGGGCTCGTGCTGGATTCCACCACAAGTGACTGATTAATCACACAAGGCTGTATAAGTTAGTGGCATCACATAACGTAAATGTTTAAAGGCACAATAAAGACTTTATTTGCATTGTGTTACTGCCACTTCCCTGTCGCCTATATGGTGAGTGTGTGTCGGAGCCATTGTTAACCATCTCCACCAGTTGACATTATCTTGCATGTGGTTGAGAGCGTCCCAGCCTGGACAATCCAGCCTTGTCTTGTTAGCTCGGACGTCGCCAAAGATGCCTGTAAAAGATGTGTGCCAGAGCGAGAGAGAGTGTGTGCGCAAGGCTCCTGCGACACATCTTGCTCTCCAGGGAGTCTCCCCCGGGAGGAGAGATGATCTAAGACACCCTCCCCCCTCCCTACCCCCCGCCGCCTCCACCCAGCTCCCCATGGCAGGCCTGGGCCACTCAGATAAGACTGTACAATTAATAGCACCGCAGGACCAGCGCCCATGGGGACACTTCAAAGATTGTTATGCGTGTGTGTGTGTGTGTGTGTGTGTGTGTGCTTACATTAAACTGCGTCTCAGCCTCTGTGTGAGTGAGAAGATACATGGTGTGTAAGAATGGATTTATTTGCAGTTTGTAAGCATGCAAAGCAATATTTCTTTTTCTGACAACCCCCCATTTACATTTAATGGGTAATAAACATTTTGCAGCCCTTTTTTTTTCTGCTTTTTAGTGCCGTTGATCACATCTGTGAATCCGCCAGCCATAAGCGGGCTCATTCACACATAGCAGTACATTTTACAGTCCCTTTACACAATGACTTTGAGATGGGAATGGTTAGGCAATTTCCATAAAGGGGGAAGAAGAGTTATTATGTCTCACAGAGTCCTACACACGGGGAGTTCTGTGCGGTCGCATTGATCGATGTGAATGTTTTGCCTTTGAGAGGTGAGGGGCAGAAATTGAGACTGTAAAAGGTTTTTCTGGCTGAATACTTTGAATCAGCTGCTAATTTGTGTTTTCTCCAAAAGTCAGAATAGTCAATGGGGAGACATGCTTGTAAAGGATTCATTATTTCCTTCAGTTATGATAACATTGTTCTCTCTAAAGTAATTTCTGAATTCAAATTTTTCCATCTTGGAACTCAGAGGTCGCTACAATGCAGTATTATAAAGCACGAAACATGAGCAGTCAGACAGGTTGTAAACAAACCAAATAGCCATTATAATAAATATTTATAATTATAGACTTTATTTATACAGCACTCTTCCAAACACTGTTACCAGGTGCTTTACAAAACAAGATAAAATAGTATACATGACAAGATAAAAACAACTAAAACATAAATTTAAAAAAACATAGAACATAGTAACAGTGTGTAATGATAATTAATTAAAGTAATAAAAGAGATAGAAACTCGATGAACTAACTGTATAAAAGCCGTCCTGTAAAAGTAGGTTTTCAGGAGTGATTTTAAAGAAGGTTGAGTTTGACTTTGCTGAACTAAAGAGTGCCTACATTTCCCAAAGGTGGTATTTTCTATTTTGTGCATACAAGATAATGTGTGTGCACGACACAATAACTTGTTCCCACAAGATAAGAAGTTGTTCCCAAAAGATAATGACCTGTTCCCACAACATAACTTGTGCACAAAATATATTACTTGTTCCCACAAGATAACTTGTTCCCACAAGATGAGAACTTGTTCCCACAAGATGAGAACTTGTTCCCACAAGATGGTAACTTGTTCCCACAAGATAAGTTGCGCACACAAGATAACAACTTGTTCCCACAAGATAACTTGTTCCCAAAAGATAATAACTTGTTCCCATAAGATGATAACTTGTTCCCAAAAGATAATAACTTGTTCCCAAAAGATAATAACTTGTTCCCATAAGATGATAACTTGTTCCCAAAAGATAATAACTTGTTCCCAAAAGATAACAACCTGTTCCCACAAGATAACTTGTTCCCACAAGATGATAACTTGTTCCCACAAGATGATAACTTGTTCCCACAAGATGGTAACCTGCTCCCACAAGATAATAACTTGTTCCCAAAAGATAACAACCTGTTCCCAAAAGATAATAGCTAGTTCTCAAAAGATAATAACCTGTTCCCAAAAGATAACTTGTTCCCACAAGATGATAACGTGTTCCCAAAAGATCATAACTTGTTCCCACAAGATGATAACTTGTGACCTGTTCCCACAAGATAACTTGTGCACACAAGATAATAACTTGTTTCCAAGGAGACGATAACTTGTTCCCAAAAGATAATAACTTGTTCTCAAAAGATAATAACCTGTTCCCACAAGACAACGTGTGCACACAAGATAATGACATGTTCCCACAAGATAACTTGTTCCCAAAAGATAATAACCTGTACCCAAAATATAATAACCTGTTCCCAAAGGCAATAACCTGTACCCACAAGATAATTACTTGTTCCCAAAAGATAATAACCTGTTCCCAAAAGACAATTAACTTGTGCACACAAGGTAATAACTGGTATGCAGAAGATCAAAACACATCACTTTTCGGCACTTAAGGGATTCTGTACTAAACTTTGTCCCTAATTAGCCAGATGTCTTAACTGTTTTTACTATGCAGAACATTTTCTTGAGTCATTAATTTAAAAATAAATAAATAGTCTTGTCTTTAAGATGTCAGAAAATCCACTAATCATTTAACAGACTTTTGGTTTTGGCTCCAGCCCAAACCACATTATTAAGCCATAAGTGAGTGCACAGACCTTATAATAAACCAGAACCCTGTAAGGCAGAACATGTGACAGTCAGACTCATGATGATGAAGCGAAGATTGTGTTGCGTTTGCCTGGTTGTGATTTGGGTCATGGTTTCCAGCTGTGGAAATGGGTCACCTGTTTGAGATGGGAACTGTGATTCGGGAGGAACAAAATCACACACACATGTGGCCGGTTTATGTGAGCTGCTGCAGCGAGCTCGTCATCGTCATCATAAACCTCCTTGGGACAGCAAACCACTCTATCAAATTGCAGCAGCAAATAATCTGACTTTAATCGCTTTACTCCTCCAAACTTGTACATTATTGCATTACATTATCAGATTGTTGGTTTGTTTGTGTTTTATAGTGTTTGTCTTCCCTTTATGTGATTCCCTCGGGGTCGAACAAATTCCATTTCATCCTCAAATTATTATGAGGATGTTGCATGCTTTATAAAGTTTATAAGCCAACGTCGCATGTCAAGCTTGAACAACTTGGACATGGGCTGCTACATGCAACTTAATTGTGAGGTCCCATATGGGTCAGCAGGCCCAGTAGCTACGTCTGTATTTTCTTTCCGAGACTGACTTGATGTTGGCCTGTTTTCTGCAAATAGCACACAAAAATGCAGCAGCTGCAATTCTCTTCATTGTGGAATTTGTTGTAACTTTGCTTTTGTCAAACTATNCAGCAGGCCCAGCAGCTACGTCTGTATTTTCTTTCCGAGACTGACTTGATGTTGGCCTGTTTTCTGTAGCACACAAAAATGCAGCAGCTGCAATTCTCTTCATTGTGGAATTTGTTGTAACTTTGCTTTTGTCAAACTATAGAGGTCTTTCATCGACTAGTATCATTAACAAGAGTGGCAAGAGGCTGGGAGACTATTTGGATGGATCAGTGCTTGAGTTGCATTGCTTGTAATTTGTGTTGGGGCCGAAGGAGCACGCCAAGCAATATGTGACTGGGGTTTGTGCTGACTTTAATTGAACTATCGTCTCGGGGTCAATCTGATAGAGCGCCAGCCTCCTTTCCCCTGGCTTATTCCCCGCCGTTCCGGTGATGGCTATCATGCCAGATTGAGACCAAAGGGGGATATTTCTCCTGACCAGGCTGCCGTCCTAATCCTCAGTGCCCAGATTACCGCTCCATCCCCTCCCTGCAGGATGACCGTCTGGCAGACAGACAGAAATGTGAACTAGAGCTGAGGATAAAGACAGAGAAGGGAAGGAAAGGAGGGAAGCCTGGTGTCTCCTTCTACAATATACATTTGTCTAACACATTGCTGCTGATGTGTCTCGCCATTTGTCAGTCTGCCTTTCTTTCAGTCCATCTGTTGCTCGCTCAGGATTGATTCTGGCTTCCAAAGCATTGTCAGAAAATCCTTTACTCTTACCGTTTTTATCTTTTTGCAAATTGCAAAACGATTCCTGGAATTGTTTCAAGATGTAGAAGGGAAGTGATTATTTCTGTACACAGTATCGTAAGTGGTGTAGCTGTTTGCCTGGAGGATCTTTTAAAAGTTTGACCAAACCAGCGCGGAACCGAAATGACAGAAGATGCTCTCATTCCTTTTCTCTAAACTACCTCTATCTGACAGCAGAATTGCCCATCTTCTCCTTTTAAAGCCTTCCCCGATTTCCGTCAGTCTCCGTCTCTGTCTCCGGCCCTCCATCCCCACATCCTTTCTGTCTCGCAGAGCGCTGACCTTCTGCTCGAGGCCCGAAGCCTTATTGTCCAATTCATCTGCTCTCCAATCTCTCCCCGTCTCTCGCCATTGTGGTTATTGTTCTTTCTCTCACTTTCTCCTCCTCGCTCCTGCCTTCGCCATCATCCTGGGACTCTGATTTATAAGCTTGCAGCGAGGGCCTGGCTGATTCCCCCTCCCCCCCCTCCTCCGCGTCCTCCTCCAGCAGAAGACAGAGCGGTGGATAGATAGCAGTGGAGAGGCTGAGAGGCAGGAAGGAGAAGAGGGAGCGATTGGCGAGGATATGATTTGCCAGCCAAAAGAGGATGACACAAAGAATTTGAATGTCAGCGAGCAGTTGGCACAGACTTTCCTACCTATGCCTCAAGCAAAGAGGAAGTTGGTTTATCTCTTTGAATAAGCGACAAGGAGAGGCCAGAGGGTGGGCAGATAAGGTCAAAATGAAACTGGGCACCCAGAAAGTGAGTTAATTAAAAGATAGCACTCATGCACACGACTTTTTAAAGATTGTTTGAAAACTTTCTGCTCCCACTTTGCCTTGGGTTTAACTATTAATGAGCAGGATAGGATTTGATCTGTTGGCCCGTTAGCGCTGCTCACTCACAGATGGCAGTGTGGGAATCGAGCGGCAAACCTCTAAATAACCCTGTGTGGTGCAGATGGCCCAGTGTCAAGACTGATGGCCCCCGGTGTTAAGTTGCCATGTGTTGGAGCTGAGGAGAGCTGGGGGCAAGTGGGGATTGTACACATTGCACTGTGGGTGTGTGTGTGTGAGGGATTTACTGATTTCCTTGCCGCCACAGCTTGCGGCTCATCATGTTGGCCTGGGAAGGATGTGAACTTTGGAGGTGTATGTTTGACATGGATGAAGCGTAAGCTGATCTGTGTGTGTGTTATCTTTTTACCCTCATTTGACTGCAGTAAATGGCTGAGCCTCCAAGCAGTGGTTATTTAGTTAAAACTATGACTAAATATGTACTTCAACAACCTTTTTTCCAATGATTAAATAGAGACGATGACGAGACGATGACGAGATGATGACAAGATGACACAGACATCATTAAACACTAACTGTGACTATATGAACATGCAATATAGTCGACGAACAAAGACAACCAAATGTAGTCTAAAAGACAAAACTTTACAAAAATCTGAGTATTTATTTATTTAATTCTATGACAAAAGGACGAAATATTATAGACTCCTGAGCTGCACGCACCATATAAGGATAATACTGGTGGCACACAATGAGCACAGTTAGGAAGACCTAAAGTAACTTACTAATGTTAAAGTTAACGATGTCAACAGGGCTTGGGGAAAAACAGGTAATATTTAGGCCCATATTGGATATTCCTTAAATTAGAGCAGGCACTTTCTACAATCCTACAGTCTAAGTCATTCAACTAGTGTTTTTTATCACATTAGATGAAAATCTTATGTGAAGTAAGTTTGACTAAAACGACCAAAGTATTGGTTTTGGCTTGACTAGATTGACCTAAATGTTCAGTATAATCTAATAACTAAAAAAGACTAAAGGCTCAGACAAACCAAACCTACATTATAGAACTAGTGGTGTCGAAGCTCAACTGTTGCGTCGCCTCACGTCGCCCATATCTCGACCTAAACATCGCCGACAATATTGTAGGGTTAACTGTTGGTACTTTCACAGAATTTACACAATGAGAATGTTTTGAAAAATAAGTATCAGTAATAACCGCAGACACCTCAAACTTCACAAGAAAGTTCGGCGAATGTTGCGCAATGTGACGTTGCCTATGTTTTAACCAGAGTGTGCCGACCATATTGTATGGTTGACTATTGGTGCTTAGATAGAATATCAGCCCAATGAGATCTTTGAAAATTAATCAGCAGTAATGTATATACAATGAATAACCATATAGACACCAGACTTCTCAAGAACTTTTGGCAAATGCTGAATCGTCTCACGTCACCCGTGTCTTTGCCAGAACGTTGCACTTGAACACACCGTAAAGACTACAACCATTGTCCAGCCAGCACGTACATTCTGCGGCGGTAGTCTGTATTTTTCATTCAAACAGGACGAATACAAGACGCTAGTTAGCCAGTTAGCACATTAACAACACGACCTGATGCTGAAAGAACGAATAATATTTACAATATCTTTATATCTTTACAATAACGCAAACAAGTACAAACCATTTTTGCTAAAGAACTCTTACCTTTATATAACAAGTTTGTTTCAATCTTGACTTTAGTCATGTATTTGCTTTCACCTACATGTATGGGCTCTGCCAGCTCCGCCGCCAATTACAGCATGCTGAATCGGCCGAAAATCAGCCAACAAGGGATGACAACTGCCAACGATGCAAGATTCACCGCAAAAACTAGAGCAACAGATGCTTACCGACGGCCCTACATTGACCGATGGCCGACTGTCGGCTTGGTGTGTCGGAACCCTGAGACAGTTTTCATTGACTAAAAACTGTATTAAAATACTTTTTTACTAAGATAAGACTAAAATGCCCAGACTTTTAGTCAATTAAACGTGACTGATATGATAAAGACTTACAAGGACATTTGATGCAGAACTACGACGAAATAAAATAAAGCAGCTGATGAAATTAACATGACCTCCAAGAACCCATCACTACACTTTTTCCTCTTTATTCATACAAAGACTAAATGGATTTATTAGATATTAGGCATCATCACACACTTAAGTGCACATTTGAAGCGCATATTATTGAGCGATCCAAGGCTTCATATCAGTTACTAAGAATACATGATGACTCTGAACTCATGAAACTCTGATATGGTTCCAATGAAGGAGTATAAAACCTTTGCTCGTCACACTCTTACAAATAGACCTTCAATATTATGTCGTGTTTTGGATTTATTTTGTGGTGGATTTTAGTTTAGTTGACCGACAGAAAGGGACTCTGACCTCGTGTACTGTTAGGTATTACCTATAATGCAGTTTGATGTCTACTTGTCTGGTTAATGGCTTCGATATGAATCTTTATGTTAGGATGATTATCACAAATGTACAGTTGATACCATTCTAAAATCTCTGCAGTAAATTTAGTTTCTGAATGTTACGAATTTTGCACCCGTCACATCCTCCACCAGCCCCTACACTTTGCCCCATGGAGGCTGTACAAAATAATAAATGCACTGTGAAATGTCTAATAACCAGAGAACACTGTCTCCGTCTTCTGCCAAGTGTAGACATACAGTCCAATTGTATAAATGAAATTTGATAAACACTAATAAAGTTCATCTTCCCATCGATGTACCAGATGCGTGCCTGCTAAATCGATCGTAAGATTTGAGTTTTCAGCTTCAAATTCATCTGAGTCGATGGCCCCCATCAGCTATTCTCATATTGGAAGAGCACTTTATGCCCCCGGCTGCTCACAGAGAATCAAGTCTGGAGGAAAAATATGCTATCCATCTCACAAAACAACATTTGTTTGCCTGCCAGAGCCTTCAAAACCATTAACAAGATTAGGGAGCACACAATGGCAACAGTCCCTCTCCTCCCTCCCTCTGTCTCCTTCTCTTCCCCCCCCAGTATTCCCTCCCATTTTGTTCTAGCTCATTTGCCAGTACAATGCAGACATTCAGTGGTTTGTCTGCACCTCCTCTCCTAAGGGAACCTCAGCACAAAACCTCCTTATGCAGGCAGACAGCAGTGGCACACACACACACGCACGCACGCGGAGCCACAAACCAACACAGAAATTAACGCAAAAATTAATACATTCATGCCAAAGGCGGACTTTCTCTGTCACACATGTTTGCTCACACACACTCCCCTTGCCTCTAGCCAACCTGCTCACTGTGTGCTGCACCAAAATGAATCAACAGAGGGTTATATAAACACTATACTGTCCACGAAAAAGAGCCAGCATGGGCACAGAGATGTACACTCTTCCCATAAATGGTGTTGCAAAGGGCAGCTGAGTGGGTGTGTGTGTGCCTGTGCATGAACACCATAAACAGAGGGTGTATTGGATTGCTCCAGGCCTGTTGTTTGAGGCAATTTATTCCTCAAAAGCTATTGATTTTTGATGTCCATCACTTTTTTGCTCTGTTTTTCCAGCATTTTTCAGCAAGATCTCTTTTGAACACTTGAAAACAGCCAGTAGCAAATAAACACAGAGGCACCGAGCACGATGCTCGCACTGCCACGGTTAAGAGTTTGATTATAGGAACGCAGAAATGAAACCCAAAATGGAATTGGGAGAGGAAAATTTGCTCCTAACGCCTCATCTTTGGCTCTCCTCTGCTTCTTTCCCTCCTCTCTCTCCCAGCTCCTCTCATCTTAAACCAGCTCACCTCATCTTACTTTTCATCTCGCACGCTAATCTCCTCTCCCCCCCCTTCTATCTGAGTAATGAAATTTAATTGCACTCATCTTGCATTTTTCAGCGCAAGTGCTCAAGGAGTTTAACATGAGTGGTATATCTCATTAAATCTCTCTCTCTGTCTCTCTCTCGCCTGTCTCCCCCCACCCCTAGGTGCCCACAGATGTTTCCATGGGTCTGTTGGCAGAGCCCCAGGTGGCCATGTTTTGCGGTAAACTCAACATGCACATCAACGTGCAGAGCGGCAAGTGGGAGCCGGACCCCTCGGGTACCAAGAGCTGCATCAGCACCAAGGAGGGCATCCTGCAGTACTGCCAGGAGGTAAAGTGTGGGGAGGGTGTGGGTTCTAGTCTGAGTCCATCCGCTTCATTCTTGTGAACAAGACATCTCAAGAACACCTTGAGGGAATTTCCTCAAATTTGGCACAAACGTCCACTTTGAGACGAGGATAAACTGATTACAATTTGATGATCAAAAGTGACACGTCAATTTTATTGTGACCCCATTTGTAGCATTCTTGTGAACGTGGTATCTCATCTTTTGGAGATTACTTCAAATTTGGCACAAACGTCCACCTTGAGTTAAGGATGAACTGATTACAATTTGGTGGTCAGAGGTGAAAGAACAAGGTTATTGTGACCTCATTTGTCGCATTCTTGTGAACATGGTATCTCATCTTGTGGAGACTACTTCAAATTTGGCACAAACGTCCACCTTGAGTCAAGGATGATCTTATTACAATTTGGTGGTCAAAGGTGAAAGGTCAAGGTTATTGTGACCTCATTTGTCGCATTCTTGTGAACATGGTATCTCATCTTTTGGAGATTACTTCAAATTTGGCACAAATGTCCACCTTGAGTCAAGGATGAACTGATTACAATTTGGTGGTCAAAGGTGAAACATCAATGTTATTGTGACTCCACTTGTTGCATTCTTGTGAACGTGGTATCTCATCTTTTGGAGATTACTTCAAATTTGGCACAAACGTCCACCTTGAGTCAAGGATAAACTTATTACAATTTGGTGGTCAAAGGTGAAAGAACAAGGTTACTGTGACCTAATTTGTCGCATTCTTGTGAACGTGGTATCTCATCTTGTGGAGATTACTTAAAATTTGGCACAAACGTCCACCTTGAGTCAAGGATGAACTGATTACAATTTGGTGGTCAAAGGTGAAACATCAATGTTATTGTGACTCCACTTGTTGCATTCTTGTGAACATGGTATCTCATCTTTTGGAGATTACTTCAAATTTGGCACAAACGTCCACCTTGAATCAAGGATAAACTTATTACAATTTGGTGGTCAAAGGTGAAAGAACAAGGTTATTGTGACCTAATTTGTCGCATTCTTGTGAACGTGGTATCTCATCTTGTGGAGATTACTTAAAATTTGGCACAAACGTCCACCTTGAGTCAAGGATGAACTGATTACAGTTTGGTTGTCAGAAATGAAAGAACAAGGTTATTGTGACCTAATTTGTCACATTCTTGTGAACGTGGTATCTCATCTTGTGGAGGTTTCTTCAAATTTGACACAAACGTCCACCTTGAGTCAAGGATGATCTTATTACAATTTGGTGGTCAAAGGTGAAAGGTCAAGGTTATTGTGACCTCATTTGTCGCATTCTTGTGAACATGGTATCCCATCTTTTGGAGATTACTTCAAATTTGGCACAAATGTCTACCTTGAGTCAAAGATGATCTTATTACAATTTGGTGGTCAAAGGTGAAAGGTCAAGGTTATTGTGACCTCATTTGTCGCATTCTTGTGAACATGGTATCCCATCTTGTGGAGATTACTTCAAATTTGGCACAAATGTCTACCTTGAGTCAAAGATGATCTTATTACAATTTGGTGGTCAAAGGTGAAAGGTCAAGGTTATTGTGACCTCATTTGTCGCATTCTTGTGAATGCAGTATCTCATCTTTTGGAGATTTCTTCAAATTTGGCACAAATGTCCACCTTGAGTTAAGGATGAACTGATTAGATTTTGGTGGTCAAAGGTCAAGGTCACTTTGCCCTTTCACCTGTCTCATTCTCATAAACGTGATGTCTCAAGTTTCCTCATATTTGGCACAAACACTCACTTGGACTCAAGAATTAGCGGATTAGAATTTGGTGGTTGAGCTCAAAGGTCACTGTGACCTCACAAAACATGTCTTGAGCCATTACTCAAGAATTCATACGCTTATTATGACAAATTTCACAAATAGGATAAAATTATGAAGTGCTGACATTTTTTCATCTGTGCTGCCGGGGGAAGATGTGTGTGAAGCATCCATGTTTTCACAGACATGGATTTAAACTGTAACTGCAACTCGACTGGTTTGCAGAGTATTAAACCCGCAAGGCTGTGATTGTAGTTAATATGTACAATTGTGTATTTCCCCCGTGGAATCAATTAAGTCTGATATTACATGATCATATTAATCCACCCATTAAAGCTGATATGAATCTTTATTGTATGCACTGTGGTAAAAGCCCTAAAGGGGTATGGAAAAGGTGACAGATATAGATCCAGAATGTCAGGGTAGCATGAAAAAATAATAGCAGTGTGACGGTAAAATTTCTTTTTGGTAGCAGCAGGGTTAAAGAGGTCGTTTCCTCCCAGGCCATTTGTAATCATCATTTTCAGTACCTGTCATGCCTTGAAAATGGCTCTCATTTGGCCACGTACGCTATGATATATGGAATACTTAAACTATAATTACCCAGTGTTTATTTTGTTTGGAGTGAGCAATAAGCCCAGATGATGAATTTTTATAGTCGTGACATTTTAGTCGGGTTTTTGCCTCGAATAATTTACTTTTTAGCCGTTAAGACGACTCTCTTAGAGCAAATTAGAATGATGGAGCAGGAAGCAGTGCAGAATACTTTTGGGGGACTTCACAACAAGCAAGATTGAGTCGTCTCATTTTTAGTTTTCTTGTGGATTTACATTTTATTTAAGTATTTTTTGGGCAACAAAGATGAATGTAGATGGTACCAATAAAATGAACATATGAGTTTCTGTTCTCTTCATAATCTGAACCAACTGAACACAACTAACTCAAAGTATTTTGGATATTAGAGGGTAGATGAGGGTGTTTTGCGCTTGCTGGTCTGAGAGGACATAAGGGCGCAGAAGTCCGTCACGAGTGGGTTACAGAGACGACAAGCAGATTTGTTTTTATTCACTAAAATCCCAATTTGGCAGCATGACACGATGCCGAAACTCAGCTCAGTAAACAAGCTGCTTAAGTCCATGTGACTTTACTTTAAAAGCTCTGGGTGGCTTTTAATTAGGCAGCATAGACCAAATGCAGAAATACAACAACACAGTGTACCTCTGTGTTGTTGAAAACTGTAGTCTTGTAGTTTGGGGAATATTCCAGCAGGCTATCACTGCATGAAGGCACTGTGTAAGAGGAAATAATAAAAGGAAGTTGTCTGATAAGCAGAGGTGACGCATAATGAGATTTATCCAAAAAGCTTGTAGGACAGACTGAAAGAAGATAAGTTTCCCTTTGTTACCACTGATAACAAATCCTGTGATAACAAACAAATCAGCCTCAGGCACAGGTTTAAACATATTCAACATTTTGAACCTCAAATATCAAAAGGAAAAATACAGATATCCAGAGTATAGAATTTTTTTTCCTACCCTGACTTGCAAATGTGAGAGGAACCCAAAAAGGTGACGGAATTATTATTATTTTCCTTTGCATCTGGAGAGGCGTGAGAGGAGGGGGGGTGTCGTGATAAAGAACGAGGGGAGATGTATTTGGAGAGGGATGACACGTCGACTAAGAATATTGTGCAGAGGCAGATGTCATGCATGGCTGAGAGGAACACAGAGGTAAACACGGCAGAGTCTGCCAAGCAGAGGCAGTGTCGGGGAACACTGCAGTAATGCAAAGATTTGAAATATCTTGGAAAAACAGCAGATTTCCCAAAGTAAGGGAGCAGACGCAGCTAACAAAGATGGAAAATTATTATTTAGAATAGCACCTATTTCAGCTTTGTCCTGATGGGGATGGGCGTGAGTACTCGAGTACCCAATTTAATTGACGTTACCTAAGGGTTCTTAATGCATTATAATGGATCCCACTGCTTTTCCTGGAGAGTCCCACCCTACTGTGATGGCATGGACGACTACCAGCCCTAACCATGACCTCTTTCCGTAACTCTAACCACTTCTAATTGCGAGACTTCGACCTGAAGACTACCAGACAGTCACAGCACAGTAGGGCAGGACCATTATAGTGCGTTATCAACAGGTTTACCAAGCTATTTCAGTGTCAGTATGAGTTTGTTGGGATCGTTAAAAGGCTTGTTGTCAGATGTTAGCCGTTACTGCTGTTAACTTGTGCTAATTGGACAGATATTGAACTGGCCAGGAGGAGAGCGGCTCCGGATTCCGGAGACAGTCCTTTAGCACCGAGTCCTACCTATGTAACTGCAGCAACAGAAGGTTTGCTGATTTTTCTCGTGCTACCTGATGATAATTACGACAACTGAAGCCTTATTGCTCAATAAATTAATTTAAATTTGCACTTGTTGTTGGCCCATTTATGAAGTTAGAATTTTTTTTATTGCAAGTACTCAAGTACTCTATAGTAATTTAATGTGAGTGCTAGAATATGAAAGTTACTTAAAATGCCCATCTCTAGTTATGATGTCTCTATAATGTATACCGCTGTGTGTAAAGGCCCAGTCACATCAAACCGAACTAGTGGCAGTGAAAATCAACTGTTTCATCGCCTCAGGTTGCCTGTGTCTCGGCCAAAATGTCACACATGAACACCCCGCAAAGACGACTGCCGATGGCCAACCAGCACGCACATTCTAGGCATGTGTGGGAGGAAATAACTCTCCACACTTGCATGGCAGTCGTCTGTAATTGGCATTTAATCAGGGAAACTGGATGAGCGTCTTGATGCCAGTTAGCACTTGAACAACACAATCCAGTGAACAATAGCGCAAACCATCAGGAAATGTTTCTACTAGAGAGCTCTGCGGCTGAAGAGACATAATCTTACCTTATGGAACAAGATTGTTGTGGTCTCTCTCCCTCTTGACGTTAGCTGTTTGTTTACTTTCCTCACTTTAATTTCTCTAATCGTGCGCTGAGCTGAACTGCAAATCAGAATGATGTCACTCCTCAACAGGCTCTGCCTTCACCGAAGCAGATTCAACATGCTCAATTGGCTTGTCAAGAATCTGCCGATACGATACATAAAATAAATGCATTGCCATGTATTGCGATAATGTAAGCAAGGCCATATATTACGATTTTTAAAACCTGGTTTTAGGAAACAGTCACATAGCGGTGCACTCTTTACAGCCCTGCCTGTTTCATAGGCCTGTATTTTTTGTGTTTACGCTAGCAACATGTTACATCAGAGCGGAAAAGTCAATGCTGAAAAGAGATTACAACACTGCCATCTAGTGGTCGCAACATGAAATGAACCACTAACATAAATCTTTGCATGTTAACTATTCATCAGAAATTGATTGTGTTTTTGAGATTTGATACAAGATATTTTTTTTACTCCGCTTCTGTGTGTGTAGGTGTACCCAGAGCTCCAGATTACCAACGTGGTGGAGGCCAACCAGCCAGTCAGCATCCAGAACTGGTGCAAGAAGGGCCGCAAGCAGTGTCGCAGTCATATGCACATCGTGGTGCCCTACCGCTGCCTGGGTGAGTCCCATATCTGTTTTTACCAATTCACAGTTTCCAGTGCTTTCAGTGTGTGAAGGCATTTCCAGAAACAAAGAGAAGATCACTATCTTGCTCTGGTTACTACAAGACAAAAGTTGCCATAGCAACTGAGGGGTTGGAGTCAGCTATGCTTTATGGGAGTCATCAGTGTTGAAAATGTGTCTTCAGCTGCCCATTGTGTATGAATAATGAATATGCATATTGTTTTTGCTGCAGTGGGAGAGTTTGTGAGCGACGCCCTGCTCGTTCCTGACAAGTGCAAGTTCCTGCACCAGGAGCGCATGGACCAGTGCGAGAGCCACTTGCACTGGCACACTGTCGCCAAGGAGGTGAGTACACACACACATGGACACACACTACTGTAACAACTACCAGGAGCAGCTACTGATCTGTTCTTTATCTGTGTGTGTCGTCATACTTTGCACCTTTAGTCCTGTGGAGACCGCACCATGAATCTCCACGACTACGGGATGCTGTTGCCATGCGGCATCGACCGCTTCAGAGGCGTGGAGTTTGTGTGCTGCCCCGCGGAGGCGGAGCGTGACGCCGACAGCGCCGAGCAGGACGCTGATGATTCCGATGTCTGGTGGGGTGGAGCGGAGACTGATTACTCTGACACCAGGTACACACACACACATACGCAGATAAATGAGGGCAAGGCGGCAGTGGAGTAATACATCAGCGCTCTAGATGATCAGAGATACCGCCACTTTCACTTTTAACATTGCCACCAGGATAAATTTCTCTCCTTGGACACAAACTGCCAGTCGGTTATAATTTAGAGTATTTGTCCTTCTATCCTTCACATTCATCCTCCTTGTCTTCATTTCCTCATCACCTCCTTCCCCAAATTGTCTCTCCATATGTCCTCCCTACCTTCATTTTTCTCCTTCTCCTCTCTCCCTTCATCCCTCCTTCCCTCCCAGTATGGTGCGGGAGCCAGAGCCAGCAGAGCAGCAAGAGGAAACCAGGCCATCTGTGGTCGAGGAGGACGAGGAAGAGGAGGAGGTAGCGGAGGAAAATGACGAGGAAGAGGAGGAGGAGGAGGACGTGCTGGACAACGACCAGGACGGAGACGGAGAGGAGGACGAAGAGGCGGCGGAGGAAGAAGAAGAGGAGGAGGAGGATGAGGGAGACGATGACATCGTGGACACTCTCGACGACAGCGATGACGCCGATGAGCCCACCACCAACGTTGCCATGACGACAACCACCACGACCACCACCACCGAGTCTGTGGAGGAGGTTGTCAGGGGTGAGGAGCATTTCTTACGTGGCCGTTTTTCATCTCCTGTTATAAATAGTCGTCATTATCAGGAAGGTCCTTGAAAAGCCTTGGAAATACCTTACATTCAAGGCTGCTATAGAAATGCTTACATCTTAAATACAGTAACCAGGCGACAGGTTTCTTCTCATTTAGATTAATGTGGAACAAGCTTAGCAGCACAACATACAAAACGTGTTTATCCCTCCATTTTTTATGCTTTGCTAGACACAATTGAACTTCATGTTCCTCGACAATTAATTTCCTGCTGTCATTTTTTCTTATTGTGCTCATTTGTCACATTAGAGCTTTCATTAGCCACGTTCCATTAGAATCAGAACTGCTTGTTCCAGCTTTGTTTCTTCATTTTAGTATTAAATTGGTCCTCAAGTCAATTCCGAGTAGCATTAATAACGCTTACACCTCGCTTTCTTCACATGCTACTGACATCAAGTCTTTTATTTCAATATATCCTTGAGTTTAAGTCGAGGTAGAGAACATACAAATGATAAGTGTGTATATGTGTCCTCCAAGATGTGTGCTGGGCCAATGCAGAGACAGGTCCGTGCCGGGCCATGCTGCCCCGCTGGTACTTTGACCGCCAGGAGGGCCGCTGTGCTCAGTTTATCTACGGCGGCTGCGGAGGCAACAGGAATAACTTTGACTCTGAGGAGTACTGCCTGTCTGTCTGCAGCAGCGTCAGTAAGTCCTGCCCCGACAGCAGCTAACCCCGACCAGCAGCTCACTGGTTTGAGCGCCAGTTGTTTGTCTCTAACCCCTTGATTTTTACACGCTGTCTATCCCAAGAGTTCCTCGCTTGGTGTGCTTCTCTTCTAGATGTAGCCTACCTGTCGGCTCCATTCCTGGCTAACCTTTTCCTCGCCGTCTGTGTGTGTAAATAAATATAAAATATCAATGTGTTTGCACTAAAAACAGACTTTACCTTTTCCTGTAATCCCCTGTGGATTCTTGAAGCCACCAACCTGACCGTGTGTCGCTCACTCTTCTCTTTATTTTAACACTTCTTTCAGTGTGTAAGATGTTTTGGGAAGCATTTACTTTAAGCCACATTGGCCCTTGTTCTGTTTCGAAAGCTCTTAAAAGCTGAAGAGGTGTTTCAGGAGTTAAATTCAAGCTACAGCGATAAAAAGAAATCCTGTATGGCTTCTCCGAAATCCTCTGTGAAGATGTTTAGTATTTCAGAATACTAGATCAAGTTAAAGGGGCTCTCCATATTTTTCAAACTGGACTCTATTTTCCTGTTTTTGTGTGTTTCTAAGTGACCAATGGAGACAACTATTTTTGAAATTGGTCCAGTATTAAGCAAAACCACTGCAGCCAGCAGCCGCAAAACAGGCTGCAGTGTAATGTCAAAGGGCAATTGTGCATCTTCAATACACGTCCAACAGAAGAGCTTGTTTTTGACACTGACAGGCTCAGATTGTTATTTTAGGTGTCTGACAACATTATGGAAGGGATCCCTACAGAGATAGACCTTTATTTAAAACACTGGAGCTATTTGGTCCGCTTCAAATGAACCCTGGTCCGCTTCCACGGATAGTTTGGTTCATTTGGAGTGGTATGAACGTTCATTCGAACTCTGGTGCAGATCAAATGAGCGAACCCTAGTCTGCTTGAAAACTAGCGGGTCTCAGTTCAAGTGCAAGTGAACCCTGGTGCGGTTTGCTTACAGTGGGAAATGCAAACGGACTATCCAGCGAATCAAAGAGAGGAAATGAATCAAATAGAGGAAGCCTTTTAATCGCCTTTATTCGGGTCCGTGCAAAGTTTGGGGCAGGGAAGGTTTCTGATTGGATAGGGGGCGGGGCGGATGTTACGTGTTTATGTTTACCGGAAGAAAACACTGTAGTCCTCGCTCCGGATAACAAGATGCTTGACGACGCCGTTCTTAGTGCCTTTTTCTGGCTTGTTTTGCTTCTATTCTTGAAGCAGCAGTACGACAACAACCTTGTTCTGCTAATGCTTCGTCTGTTGAGGAAGAGAAGGGAGGTAGAAAGTCGAAGAAGGGAGACAGAAGACCGTGCTTTGGCGAATGGAAACCGGTTAGTGCAACGAGTCGCGCGCGCTATATACGTCATCGCGCCAGAAGGGCAAGGAAACAAGCATGCGCAGGAAGACCCGAATGAACTTAAAGAGGAATGAGTGTATACAAGTGCGAGAAATTCTTTAATTCGGAATTAGAAACAGAATATTCCAGCCCCTTACATCGGAATGAATTTTCAATCGCATTGGCCATTTTCATTCTGAATTAGGTGTTTACAAGATCACTTTTAATAGGAATGAACTTTCATTCTGAAAGAAAAGGGAATTAAACTGTCCATGTATACGCACTCAGTGTAAAACACACTTTATTCAAAGTCAACAGAAACAAAGCAGAACTCATAAAATGTGTCTGGGATCATCTTTTCACTGTTCCAACAATCACCAACTCTGGTTTGGTTGAAATAAACCCCTCATTCACCCAGTCAGATGTGTATATATGCGCTATACATGCTTTAATGACTGGTGCGCTTTTCTGGTTAAACAAAAAGGATCTTACTCTTTAATTACAAGGTCAACCTCTGTCTGGTCCTTTTCATATTATTATCAGACACTTTAAACAACAATCTCAGCCTGTCCGTGACATAAAAACTTAGTGGACGTAAATTGACGATGCACAAATGCCCCAATTGGTGACATTGCAACATGTTTTGCAGCTTCGGCTGCAGTGCTTTTGCTCAATTCTATAACAATTTCAAAAATTGTTGCCTCCATTACTCACTTACACACAACAATGTGGGGGAAATGGTCCAGGTTAAAAATGACTGAAGTTACCCTTTAAGCAGTGAAACATTCTGCCAAACAACGCTTACATACATAGGATTCATTTTCATGGACAATTTGCTTTGGAGGCGGGATGACATTCTGTAGATTTTTCTTTAAATTGCTATAGTTACAGTGCTGTTCCCCGACACAGCATCAATGATAACTACTGTAATTCCTATGATTACAGTCGTTTCGCTGGCATCATCTTATATATTACTTTAACACGAGCACGAGCTGTAAAGTCATCCAGGCAGGACTTTTTCAGCAATAATCCTCCCCTCGCCGCACATTACCCCTTACGTCCCTGACACGTTGCAGGCTTGCTTACATTATTCCATCCTCGCCACTGAGGAAATAGGCTCTGGTTAATTCATTACATTCACTTAAATCGGATGTCAAATTACCCCGCTGCTGTTTTTGAAAATGTGAAACGTTTCCTGGGTAGCAGTAAGGAAAAACTCATCAATACATCGTTACACACTCTCAGAGCATACCTGCCTTCCATATCACATTGTGGTGATAGATCATCGGGGGGCAATGCTGGAAATGAGGACGATTGCTTGATGGTTTTCGCACCTTGTTACGATGTTTGGCTATCAGAGTTTCTTAATAACAATGGCTTTAAAAGACAGAGTATTTCTCGCCACTTCCTGTTGAGCCAGACGTGATCATTCGGTCACAAAGTGAATTGATTGGATTTCAAATAGTTGCTCAGTCTTGGATTGCAAACCTATTTTTCATCTGGCGCTTTTTTTTTTTTTTCATTGCCAGGAGACTGTGTGTGTGTGTGTGTCTGCAGAGAGGGGTTGTGTGTTATAGATGGGAAGCGGAAGGCGGTTTAAGTGTTTGGCTCTGATGCTGATTCCAGTGTTGTGTAAGGTTCAGTGACCTTGCTTGATACGTGTGTGTGTGTGTGTGTGTGTCTCAGTCGCACAGTGCATGATCTGCCCTGCAGCAAAATGGAGTCATGCTATCTCCATCTCCCTATATTTTGATCTAATTTTATCTACTGTGTGTGTGTGTGTGTGTGTGTTGTTTGGGCAACCAGTGTGTGTGCAAGTGTGTTATGGTGTGGGATTTCTGCTCTGCTGAGCATAGTGGAGGTGAGAAAGTGCTGCAGTGTCTTATTTCCCCCACGGCAGCACACAAACCCACAGACACACACACACCACTTGCATGGGTGGTCCATTAACAGTCAGTGTCAGTGCAACCAGTATTTAGTCACATAGCAGCTTTTTGTCAATATAAAGCGCTTGATATTTACAGGAATAATCCGAGTAATTATCACACAGCAAATGACACTTTTGTCTTTATTTTCTGAGCGTTTGTTCAGTTAATGAAAGCTTTCGCCCTTTCTAAAGGCCGTGATTTGGAAAGTCACGCAGCACTTACGAGCATTCTCTATTTTGGTCAACAACAAGAGCTGTTTGCCTCCAAAAAACCCCAAAGCTGTGCCCAAAATCATTCTATTGTTTAGTCGTTCGCTGTTCCCAAAGCAATTAACACTCACTAATGAATTGATATTTTGGATAATTATGATCATGAACTAGTGTAGCGTCTCATAACTAGTGGGGGAACGTAGCTAAGTACATTTACTCAAGCACCAATAATGTACAGGCGCTAGCTGTGGCCTTACATACGTCCATCCCATTCTTTTAAACGTGATATCTCAAGAACGCCTTTCAGGAACTTCCTAAAATTTGGCACAAACGTCCACTTGGACTCAGCAATAAACTAATTACATTTTAGTGGTCATAGGTAAAAGGTCAAGGTCACTGTGACCTTGCATCCATCTCGTTTTCATGAACGCGATACCTCAAAAAAAAATAAAACATGAGGGAATTTCCTCAAATTTGGCACAAACATCCACCTAGACTCAGTGATAAACTAATTAGATTTCGGTGGTCATAGGTTAAAGGTCAAGGTCACTGACCTTGCATCCATGGCATTTTCGCGAACGCAGTATCTCAAGAACACCTTTAGGGAATTTCCTCAAATTTGGCACAAACATCCACCTCGACTGAACACTGAACTGATAAGAATTTGGTGGTTGAATTCTAGGGGGCATTTGACACTATGTCCTTTTACATAAAAAAAAAAAATATATGATGCAGTACGATACGACGAGTATAAAAACTAGTGACAAACTACCTAAAATGCTCTTTAATATATTAGTTAGTGATAAAAACAGAATAGTATAATATTCTATCATAATGTAACACTTTTAAGAAGCTTCTGCATATCCTCTGATAATACTTCTCTACCGTGTTGGTGATGAGTCATCCACGATATTGTAGGCAACTGTCTTGAAGACGTTTCACCTCTCATCCAAGAGGCTTCTTCAGTTCAGGTCTCTACCTTATACGTAAGTAACATGAACTCAGGACCTTTACTTGTATTGGAGTATATTAAGATCAAGGTATTCTATGTTTTGCTTAAGCAAAGGATCGAGATACTTCGGCACCACTGCTCATAACTGTAATTTGGACATTTATCAAAAACTTGGGTCACATGACTTGGACTCGAGTCAGACTCAAGAGACAAATTTGATGAGTTTAGACTTGGCAAAACCAAAAAAGACTTGCAACTTAACATCAGTGACTCCATTCATTCGGACTTGAGCGCTTTAAATTGAAAATACTTGATAACTTTCCCAAAGCCCAAAGAATAAAACGTAGTAGTAGTATTCAAAGGTTCAGTTCATTCATTTCCAAAAAAAACCCCTCAGTTTCAATTTGAAGTACTTTCTACCAAATAGATATTCCCAATGAACTGTTGACGCCGTGTTATGTGGATTATCCAGAGTAACAAAGGCACAAGTTGTAGTTAATTGAGCTAAATCTGAAAGTAGATGTCGCTGTTAGCACCACAAACTAAAGTCTATTCACGTCCATTGTGTTGGGGTGGGGACAGACATCTCTAAACTATCTGCATGATACCAGTATAGGTAGGTGAGAAATCGTAATTTGGGAAAACTGATCCTTTAAATGGCCAACAAAACACTTGGCTCAGGTCAAAGTGAATATCTCTGTTGTTTCTGTGTCTGGTGCAGTCATGCGCTAGCCTCAGACATAACCAATTATACATGACGTGCGACCTTCACGCTCGCACACACACACATATTCACACACGTACCACCAACCACTTTTAAGAGCACACTTGTGAAAGATAATCAACTCTCCACTGATTAAATCCAGCTTTCACGCAATATGTGGTCCATTTATATTTCTTGTTCGAAGTCGACCCAACTGCAGTCAGTGCTTTCGAGCCCCCAGGTGATATTCCAGCATCAGTGTTTTGGCAAGAGAGCCGCATCACGCTCTGAAAGAAGTTATATAAATGAGAGAGGGGTTTTGTTTCTCTCCTACAAAAGAGTACGGGTCATCTGAGGCGCTCGCTTGTTTGCTTTCGTAGGGTGCTGGCTTCCAGCTACTATCTTGTTTCCTTTCTCTCCCAATCTCACACTAACCCTATTAACCCATTTCAGGCTCTGTGTTTTGTGTTTGTGTGTGCTGAGGGAACGCCGCCAGTCCCCAGATCAACCAAATAAAACTGTGCAATTAAAAAGATGCTTCACCGAAAGTCTTTTCACCCTCCCGCGTCCTTGTTTTTCCTCTCCCTCTACTTTCACTTTATGCAGTGCCCACAGCCACACCCAGCTCTCCCGACGCAGTGGACCACTACCTGGAGACGCCTGCCGATGAGAACGAACATGCCCACTTCCAGAAGGCCAAAGAGAGCCTGGAGGCCAAACACCGTGAGAGGATGTCCCAGGTATTGACAGAGAGGGAGAAAGCAAAGGGAATAAATACCTTTTTCTTTACTCAGTAGACTGAAAGCTGATCAGCAGTCCCTGCGTACATGTGAATGAGTATCGGTAGCCAAGCAGGCAGAGCGCAGCAGGATTTTCTTTGCAGTAGGGAGAGGCAAAGATTTTTCTATGAATAGAAAATGGAAGGAGAAAAGGTGTGGCAAGTAAAAACGAATAGGTGCGTTTTATTAATCCCCTCTGGGTAGGCTGACCGAGCCAATTCAACTTTAATTGTATTCTTTAATCAACCAGCTCGCGCTCCGGCAGGGATCCAGATGGTCCACGGCAATGCCACAGTTTTTAAAGCTCCAGACAAGAACACTAAAGACAACCTTGTGCCTCGAAAAGCATTGTTTTTCTTCCTTCTTTTTATATAGTTTGTTTTGTGTGGGTCGCTGCAGGCACAGCGTCACCCGATTTCGCACAGTTGACTTCATCCTTACAGATACTGTGAGGTCATTGCCATGGTAAATGCCTGCCATGAATTTAAGTTTCCTCTGAGTCAGAGAGGACGACCGAAAAGGGAACAGAAACTGTCTGTGGGACTTTCAGTGTCTTCATCATACTGCACTTTGACCTAACACATAAATCCCCTCGTGATTTAAAAAGCAGAAACTCCCTCATTTCAACATTCTCAATCTGAAGGGATTATTAACATAGACTGGAAGCATCTGGTATTTACCCTCTGCAGCCCAGATGTTATCTTTTCATAGCCGCGTAAAATGTCGGGTTTCTTCTATTTAGACAGCCGTGAAAAGAGCAGATCCACGCAACAAAGAGCAACAAGATGTTTCACTCAGGTGTAAAATCAAACTGTGACAGAACATGGGAAGATAAAGTGGATTGACAAGTTACATTAACCTTTTTATACTCTCATGCTGACAACAGACGTGGCTGCAGGCGTTATGTTTTTAGGTTGTCCTACCACCCATCTCTACACCTGTACATCCATTCTTGTGACTGCGATATCTCAGGAATGCCTGGAGGGAATTGCTTTAAATTTAGCACAAACGTCCCCTTGGGCTCAAGGATGAAGTAATTAGAATTTGGTGTCTGTGACCTCACAAAACACATTTTGTCCCCATAACTCTCACCAATTGTAGTTTTGTTTTTATGCCTCCGTGCTGGCGATAGTTGTGGCCAGAGGCATTATGGTTTCAGGTTGTCTGTCTGTATGTCCCATTCTCGTGAACTCAGTGTCTCGAGAACGCTTTGAGGGAATTCAGTCAAATCTGGCACAGACGTCCACTTGGACCTAAGAATGAACTGATTAGAATTGGGAGAGAGTTACGGCCCCAAGCAAGGGAGTTCAAGTATCTCAGGGTCTTGATCATGAGTGAGGGTAGAATGGCACATGAGATGGATTGGCCGTTTGGCTTTCGATTAACTGGTCCATCTACGTCCCAACCCTCACGTATGGTCACGAGCTCTGGGTAGTGACCGAAAGAATGAGATCATGAATACAAGCAGCCGAAATCAGCTTCCTCAGAAGGATGGCTAGGCTCAGCCAAAGAGGTAGGGTAAGGAGTTCTGACATCCAGAGGGAGCTCCTTCGCGTCAAAAGGGGTCAGTTGAGGTGATTCGGACATCTGATCAGGATGCTTCCTGGGCGCCTCCTGCTAGAGGTGTTCCGGGCACGTCCAACTGGTAGGAGGCCCTGAGGTAGAGTCAGAACATGCTGGAAGGATTATATATCTCGTCTGGCTCTAGAACGCTTTGGGATCCCCAAGGAGGAGCTGGAAAGCGTTGCTGGGGAGAGGCATGTCTAGAATACTTTGCTCAGCCTGCTGCCCCCACAACCCTGCTTCGGATAAGCAGGTGAAAATAGATGGATGGATGATTAGAATTTGTTGGGTGAAGGTCAAGATCAAGAACTTATGTGGTACTTCTGACAAAATTTCACACAAATATGAAATGTCACAAATGTTTAAGTACTTGAAACACCTCTCTGGCTTCACTCAACGTCATAACTCAGGGACGGAAGGAGAGACACTTGTGTGAAGCTTGTGTGAAGCTTTCATGTTTTCACAGACATGGATATAAATTGTAAGTGCAACTAGACTGGTTTGCGGAGGCATACAACTGCAAGGTGGTAATTCTTGTTTCTGTTTTTCTACTCAGGTGATGAGAGAGTGGGAGGAGGCAGAGAGGGAAGCTAAGAATCTCCCACGTGCTGACAAGAAGGCCGTCATCCAGGTAAGACATGTACAAACCGGAGATATAACATAACCACCTGACGTTTTTGGCGTCCTTTTTTATCTATGTGTTGCAATGTTGGCAGCGTTTCCAGGAGAAGGTGGAGGCCCTGGAGCAGGAGGCAGCCAGTGAGAGGCAGCAGCTGGTGGAGACCCACATGGCCCGGGTGGAGGCTCTGCTCAACGACCGCCGCCGCCTGGCTCTGGAGAGCTACCTGACTGCACTGCAGCAGGACCCACCCAAGGTACGATGTGTAGCGCCGATCTCCTTTCCTGTCACTGGTGCAGATGATTGACAGCGATATCAGTATCAAAGTCACTTCCCCTGTGATTTACAGTACTTTTTAAGATTCTCGCAGAGCTTACTGTTCCTGTTCCCTCCTCCTTGTTGTTGCTTTTAAGATTCTCGGCTATTCATCAAGATATTTCTTGCTCCTTTTTTATTTGAAGTGAGATATTTTCCTTGAATCTGACCTTCTGTAAAACAGGAATAATTCTCCTGTTAGTGTTTTGTTTTGTTTGTCCTTTGCTTCTGTTTTATCACTACACTAAAAATGAAGCCCTTTATACAGTGTATGCTTTGTAGAATCAGATAAATGCACTGGATACAGTCTATAAAATCAGTTTTTCCTCAACTCCCTAAAAGTTTAAATGATTTAAAGGCATATCTCGTACTGATTACCTTTATGATATTCTGATTTGTAGAACACAATTGAAAGAAAACAACAACATTATGTTTTACACCCTTTGAGCTTTAGTTTTGATTTTGGTTGCAAGAACAAAGGTTTGTCTTTGATCAGCCTGTCCTTCCTAAGGCTCTTAACCATCTGTCATCGTCTTTGTAGCCTCGCCACGTCTTCAGCCTGTTGAAGAAGTACGTGCGTGCCGAGCAGAAGGACAGGCAGCACACCCTCAAACACTTCGAACACGTCCGCATGGTGGATCCCAAGAAGGCTGCGCAGATCAGACCTCAGGTAGCACCATCATTTTACTCGTAAATGAAGCCATAGTGTCACTTTAACTAAATATATTGTGCTTTTTTTTTTCTCAAGAAGCTCACGCAGTTTTATATGTACTTGCACATCTGTAATAGGTGCTCACCCACCTGCGTGTCATTGAGGAGCGTATGAACCAGTCTCTGGGACTTCTCTACAAGGTGCCAGGTGTGGCTGATGACATCCAGGACCAAGTTGGTGAGTTTGACATCTTGAAACTTAAAGGGAGAGTTTGGATTTTTTGAAGTTGTACTGTAGATTGTTGAGCAGCAGGAGTGCCAACATGGAAGTTAAGCATTTGACAGCTGTGGAGGGGGCAACAGCAAAATCTATTTTAGCCAACCAAAAAAACAAAGTCCAACCTTTAAAATCTATATTAATTTAAGTGTGCGCTATATTGAGAGTATTTTCACTGCTTTACCTTTTCCATCTTTGCATCTTGTCAAGCCACCAGACTCCATTGACAAAAAGAGTCATTTTAGCTCCCTGAACACAGGAGCTGCTGGTTGACTGCTGCTTCGATCAGTTAGTTATTTTGTGTTATTGTGTGACTTTGGTGAATCCGAACTAACCGAAAGTCACCCAGTAACACAAACTAACTAACTACTGGAGGCAGCGGTACACCAGCAGCTCCTGTGTTCAGTGATGTTAAATTACTGGTTTTCTCAATGGAGTCTGGCTGTGAAGAGAACAATGTAATGGCTTCATTTTCCTTTCAGAAGTCAGGGTCTGACATCAAGGTAAAGCAGTGGAAATACTCTAAATAAGGTATACACTTAAACTGATGTGGGTTTTTAAAGATGGAATTTGGTTTTGTTGCTGGCCCCCATCCACAGCAGCACATTGCTTAGCTTCTGCGTCTTGACTCCAGCCTGCTTCTCCAAACTGGGGGCGTGCTGACTGACATCTACTATAGGTAATACACAGCTAAGGGTAAATACCTCATACAACTCCACTTCAAAAAAATCCAAACTACCCCTTTAATACACTGAAACATTACCTTTATCTGGCACTATTGGTAACTCAAACTGAGCTGACCCTGGCGTGAGAAAGATACAGTAGAAAATGCCCTGTCCTGATTGTACGACATGTAACAGAGAGATTGAATGCTCCAAATTCTACCCCGCCCCCTCCAAAAAAAATTCAGTTGTGTTTTGTTGTGTTGATAAGGGCATAGCAGCGATTTGGCCTAATTCTTCTGTTCAGAGTCAAATGAAACTGTTTGCCGGGAAGATAAATCCCCTTTCCCCTCCCTCACTCCCCGCCCCTGCGTTCACTAGGTTTCTGTGGGTTTTTGGGTTTATTGGAGTTGCGTGCGTCACGCAGCCATCTGTGTCTCTGTCTCGGAGACTGTCACAGTCTGTACTGCTCGACAAAACACACACACACACACACACACACACACACAGAGGAGCAAACATAGACAGAGGAAAAAGCACCAGGTCTATAACAATATTTCTTGGAGGCCGAGACACATTTGTGGGGTCATTGCATGGGAAAACATTTTCTTTAAGCAGATATATAAACTTAAATATAAACCTCTCCTTCCTCCATCCAGAGCTTCTGCAGAGGGAGCAGGCGGAGATGGCCCAGCAGCTGGCCAACCTGCAGACGGACGTGAGGGTGAGCTACGGCAACGACGCCCTGATGCCCGACCAGGAGCTGGGAGACGGCCAGACCGACCTGTTGCCTCAGGAGGACACACTGGGCATGGGGGGAGTCGGATTCATCCACCCTGAGAGCTTCAACCAGCCCAACACTGAGAACCAAGGTACTTACTTAGTGAATCACTGGGCTTTGTAGGATTGTTAAGAATGGAAAAATGTTGTATTACAAAACAATATAAATTTTTTCCTCTCTGTAGTTGAGCCAGTGGACTCTCGCCCCAGTCTCGACAGAGGCATTCCCACACGGCCAGGTTGGTACTATTGTCCTAAAAGTTATCCCAATAATGTGATTTTAAAAATCAAGATGAATTAGTCGTGAATAAATCTTTCACTGATGCTTTATAGAGCACTTATAAACCACATATAAGAACTCTTGAGTTGCCAGGCTGTGAAAAACATCAGTTCATAATTGCCGATGACTTACTAACTTCAGCTGATGGCTCATAATGAAGTGATAAATTACTTTATTAGCACGTTTAACTGCTAAATTGATGACTCATCTCCCGTTAATTAGTGACTAGAGCCTTAGCAAAAGGTGTTTTTCACAATCTGGCAACCCATATTGCTCTTAAAAGTGGCTGATAACTGCTCCATAAAGCATTAGTCAGTTATTTATTAATCATTAATAATGACATTAAAGGTTCTGTGTGCAACATTCAGAGCATTAATACAGCAGCAAATCACTGCATGCTATGTAAAGATATGGTGGAGTAATGGCATCCTGAGCACTGCCTCTGTGTGTGTGGTAATCTGTTTGTTGTGGGAATGTAGCTCAGTCCTAGGCACTTAGGATTGGGAACCAGAGGTTACCAGTTCAAGCATGGAGCATGGACTGGGAGCTGGAGTGAGGTGCCCCTGTGCCCCGTGTATTGGAAACACTGAAGAACTACTCCGCAGATCGACTCTGTCCACGCACTATTAGGACGCATTCACACTGGCGCTATTTGGTCCGCTTTAAACGAGCCCTGGTCCGCTTCCACGGATAGTTCGGTTCGTTTGGAGTGGTGTGAACGCTCATTCGAACACCAAACAAGCGAACCCTGGTCTGCTTGAAAACTGGGGTTCTCGGTTCACTTGCAAGTGAACCCTGGTGCGGTTCGCTTACAGTGGGAAATGCAAACAGACTATCCAGCGAACCAAAGAAAGGAAGTGAACCAAAGATGGCCAATCGATGAGCCAGGTTTTCTTCTTCCAAGCACTTTTTTTCTTCCTGGTCAGTGGTCATTTCGGGCAATACTGCCCTCAAACAAGCAGCTGTTGTAACTGCGTGACGTTGTCCAGGCGGTTTGGTCCACTTTAAAAAGTGCAGTGTGAAAGTGAACCGAACCAAATGAAGGTGTGAAATTTTTTTGGCATTCCCCGCACGATCAAACCGAGTCTCCCGGACTATCCTAGTGTGAATGCGCCCATAGATTCTCTATTATCCTCCGAGACTTTTCCTTTTTTGGATTTCAAATTTACAGCTAGTCAAGCTAGCGAAAGTTGAGACAAACCACCGCCAATGAAAAGTTAAAACATGGGCTCATATGGTGGCTAGCACTGATAACGGGACAGTGGCAGTGCAGAAGCATAGCACCCACCCTCCATTTTCCCTTGGTTAACATTGTTAGCTCTGTTAGCACTGTTGTTTAGTGCTATTTATGGAGTTAGCACTGTTAGCTGCTAGCTGCTAGCTCAGAATTTCATAGAGCCCTTTTAATTTAATACCTAAAAGAAAAGGTGCCAGATTTAAAAGTGGTCCTAACATAACATTTAGCAGTATATGATGTCATCTGGTTTGCTTGCAATGGTTGCCATGGGAACACACACTGTAGAGAATGTATCTACATTGCCTTTCGCAGCCTCCAGGCTAACGCGACCTGTGTGTTCAGGTGAGGCAACGTCACCTCTTAAAGTACGTCACAGGACAGTTGTGAAGTCGAGGCTCAGAGTAAAGTCAGGACAGTATTTTTCCACCGTCTCTCCTTCCCTCAGCCATTATTTGCGCACAGCAAGCTCCACTTGACCTCCATTAAAGCACCAGCTGTGGCTGTCAGGAGATTTGTGATGCAGCTGCAGGGACTATGTGTACCATACTGTATACGCAGCCCTATATACGTGCTGCATTCAATTCATCCTGCCGTTACACCCAACACTCGGCTGTCCTTCCCGCTTTAGCGAGTGAGTTTGATCTCAGCAAGTGTGTGTATGTGTGTGTGAGCAGGAGAAAGCGGCTGAGTGTCACCATCCATAATAGATAGTACTTTTCCTTCCCTTGCCAGTGACTGGAATGAAGATGGAGGCTATTCCCGAGCTGCGGATGGAGACGGAGGACAGACAGAGCACTGAATATGAAGTTCACCACCAGAAACTGGTAAACAAACACACACACGCAGACTCATTTGATATTCACAGATCCATTTATACACACAGACTCATTAATAACCAGAGCGGCAGATACAACACACGTGAAATGTATTTACCGACACACTCAAGCTGGCACGCTGCCCTCTCTTTTCCATAAGTACACACACACTGTCAGATCCGTGTCTCCGCTTTGTCCTCATGGTAAACTCCCAAGGTTGTCACCATGGAGACAGGTGTCCATGGAGACAACCGCGATAATGCATGCGTCACACTGTGTAAAACCCACTGTCCTCTGATCAGAGTTGCGTCTATATGTGTAAGAACACTCCTGGTCATATTATGCGCTAACCCGATTGTGCATTCATTCATTAATCTCATCCAGTATTGTAATACCTGCACAAAAACCTCAATCCATCCTCAGTCAAACCCAAATCCGTGCACCTTATTCCTCTCACCTAAAGACTTTAATCTCTTAATCCCTACATTTTATTACATATCACATTTCTTGCATTCACAATGAGCAGTCAGTGTGTCAGGCTGCCTCCTTGAGTCAACGCCTTAATTTGATATTTGTCGTAACCCCAATCAGCGCTCTGCAGGATTATTCAGACAGAGGCTCAGCAGCCCGAAATTAAGTCCCCACTCGCCGCAGCGTTTGACACAAGCATGGGTAGCGGCGATGGGATGTCAAGATGTGTTTCCGTTAGATTATCTGCAGTTTAGTGGCGGTGCGAAGTTAGCGCCGAGGCTTCTGTCCCATTATCCCCGCTGGTGTCAGCACAGGTAGATAATCAGGACTTGTTTTTCTCCCCTCTGAAGACACCGTTTGCGTCTATTTATTTTGGGTTCTGCTTGAAAACTGAGCTCCACAAAGCAGCCTGATCTGTGACAGAGAGGCTGAGGCATTTGTGTTTTTTAATCACGTGTCTTAGTATTGTGTTGGAGCTGAGTCATACTGCATCAGTGTTGCTTCATGTCGTGCTGCGCTTTCTGTACATTACCTGACGGCCTGGATTAATGTCTCCACCAGGAAATTATACTTAAAAGCACCTGATAGGATAGAATAGAAATTCAGCTGTCGACAACAACACAGTGGTGTTAAAATAGACGTTAAAATAAAATAAGTTTTAATAATTGCATAAATAGAAATTAAAAATCAAATTAAATGAAAATAAAATTGCCCATTCCACAGTCCAGTCCGTAATGTCTATGTGTCCTTAATGTACAGCGTCTTTGCATTGTATGGAAGACAATTTTCGCCAGTGTTAAGAAAAAAAGATCCTGTAAATCATTTTATTGAGAATTTTCTCAAAATAATTAAATATGATCTCAAAAATGATAAGTTAGTATTTAAAAATAAAAAGACTTTCTCAAAATTGTATCTGAAAATGATGAAAACGTTCTCAAAAATAATGATTTAGTATCTCAGTAATAATAAAATCTTCTCAAAATAAATACTTAGTAACTCAGAATAATGATGTTGTATCTCAAAATAAATATAATACAGAATAAAAATAATCATCAGGTATCTCAAAATAATGATTTACTTAATTGAAATAATTATTTTAAGTATTTCAAAATAATGACTTGATGATCTTTTAAAAATGTATCTCAAAATACTAAATAACTTTACTAAAATAGTGACATAGTATCTCAATAATAATTAAAAAAATGTTCTCAAAATAATGTCTGTGTATCTCAAAATAAGAAAAGAAAAAAAAAAAATTAGCAGGTATCTCAAAATAATGATTTGCTTTTCCCAAAATAATGGGAAGACTTTATTAAAATAATGACTGTGTATCTCAAAATATTGATGTTGTTACTTAAAATAACGAAAATCTTTCTCAAAATAAATACTTAGTAACTCAGAATAATGACGTATCTCAAATTAATAATAAAAAAATTATTATTATCATTATTATTAAAAACACGTAGCTGGTATCTCAAAAGAATGATTTCTTTTCCCCAAATAATTAAAAACTTTATTAAAATTATTGCTTAGAATCTCAAAATGATGTCTTAGTTTCTCAAAAAAAAAAAAGAAATAATAATAATTAGCAGGTATGTCAAAGTAATCATTTACTTTTCCCAAAATAATGAGGAATTTTATTAAAATAATAAAAAAAAAAGGCATATCTCAAAATACGAAATAACTTTTTTAAAAGAATGACTTAGTATCTCAAAATGAAATAAAAAATATATCAAAATAATTAGCAGGTATCTCAAAATAATGATTTACATTTCCCAAAATAATTAAAAAACGAATGACTTATCTTTTAAAAAAATGACGTATCTCGAATAACTTTCTTAAAATAGTGACATAGTGTCTCAATAATAATAAATAAAAACTCAAAATAATGACGTTGTATCTTAAAATAATGAAAAGCTTTCTCAAAATAAATACTTAGTAACTCAGAATAATGACGTATCTAAAAATTAAAATAGAAAAATAAAGATAAAAATAATTAGCTGGTATCTCAAAATAACGATTTACTTTATTGAAATAATTACTTAATATCTCAAAATAGGGACATAGTATCTCAATAATAATAAAAAAAAAACTCTCAAAATAATGACGTATCTCAAAATAAAAAAAAAATACAAAATATATCAAAATAATTGGCAGGTATCTCAAAATAATGATTCACTTTACCAAAATAATAAAAAACTTTATTAGAATAATTATGTAGTATCTCAAAATAAAAATAGAAATCATCTAAATAATTAGCAGGTATCTCATAAAAAAAAAAAAAATTAAATAAAAATAATTGGTATCTAAAAATAATGATTAACTTTTCCCAAAATAAGGTAAAACTTTATTAAAATAATGACGTAGTATCTCAAAAAATTACTTTTATCTGTAAAAAGTTATGTATGTCAAAATACTGAATAACTTTCTCATGACTTTGCATCTCGAAATAATTGGAAACGATACTACGTCATTATTTTTGTTTTATTTTGAGACAAGCAAATTATTATGTCAAGAACATTTTTCATTATCTTAAGTCATTATTTTGAGAACGTTTTTCATTAAAATGACTTCAGCACACTGGCTCTAATGGGCTTCCATATTCTTTGTCCCCCAGCAGTTATGTACAGGCTAAATGTGACTCTGTAATGATGCATTTTTACAAAGACATAAAGAAGTACATGTGAGGAGCAGGTGTAATTACACACAGCAGGCACTGCAGAATGATTTGGGGAGATGAAAATGGACACACATGACACGCGTTTCCTCCTTCACTAATATTCAGACACTTCGGAGATAAAAAGTAGAGCTCAGAGGATCCCTGGGCGAGGTAACATGCAAACCATCTCTAAGCACAATTAACTCTGAGCCCCGCTGTGCCGAAACTACACTCATTACTCAGCAGCGTCAGCAACAACGCATCGTTTCTACGGCGCGCTCAGAGACAGCGTCTCTGCCCCGGCTATATTAAAACCATCACGTTAGGTGTGATTGGTCGTGTCACTGACAGGTCGTCTGACTGCAATCTGCCCTTCAACTCCCACAGGTCTTCTTCGCCGAGGATGTGGGCTCCAACAAGGGCGCCATCATCGGGCTGATGGTCGGCGGCGTCGTCATAGCAACCGTGATCGTCATCACCCTGGTGATGCTGAGGAAGAAGCAGTACACCTCCATCCACCACGGAGTCATCGAGGTGGGAAACAGCTGACCTGTGTGTGTGTGTGTGTGTGTGTGTGTGTGTGTGCGCAAGCTGTTCTATAGTGTGGTGTGTGTGGGGGATGGTGAGCACGTAAGTGTCTGAAAAAGACTTGAACGTAGAGTTTCCTTTTTCCAATTATCCTCATTTATCACTTCACAACTTTCATTAGCAGCTAAATTAAAAAACACGTAGCTGTGGCTTCCTTTTTGTGAATTACTCTGAATAACATCACATCCAGGAAGCATTAAAAAGGCCTTAAAATGTCGATTGTCCTCACCATATGAGCGTGTGTGTAACCCTCTCCCTGGCTCCCCTCCAGGTCGACGCCGCCGTCACCCCCGAGGAGCGCCACCTGTCCAAGATGCAGCAGAACGGTTACGAGAACCCAACCTACAAGTTCTTTGAGCAGATGCAGAACTGAAATGTCACATGTAAACACACACACACATAAAAAGACACACACACACACACATCTCCTCCCACACATCAAGCACCCCCCCCCCCCCCCCTCCCCTCCTCTCCTCCCCTCCCGTTCCCTTCGTCTAGTCCCACGTCTCCAGGAGGCAGTGTGGCTTAGATCTTTGACTGAAATAGTCAGTCACAAGCATACGGAGCGACTGTAGCCAGCTTTCATTCCTGCCTGGGCGGACACCGCGGCCGAGTTTGCACCACGTTTGTTCACTTTACCGGAGCGAGACGCCTTTTAATTAAAGAAAGGCGTTTTTATACGTTGCTCCATCTGGGCCTGCTGATGTATGGGGGGGAAAAAAAGGCCCCGCCCAGTGCAGCGAAACGAACCCACTGTTTGGGAAGCGCCTTCTCTCCACGCTGATTCAGGGCCAGTGTATAGTTTTTTGGCGTGGGACGGTTTTAGTTGTGTGAGGCATATCTGACCACTGATCAGTGGGGTTGTAGGCGCACACTGACCCTGGGCGTCATTTACAAAAATCGGTCGCAGAATCATCATCTCAAATCATTCTTCAACATGCGGACGTTTGTTTTTGTCATGAAATACAAGCTTGAATCCTGATTTTTCTAAATGAAGCCCGGTGTTTCCCCACAAACTGCACCACTACTGCACTCTACAGTCTACACTGGAGTACCCCCTCCTCCTCCTCCTCCTCCTCCTCCTCCTCCCACTCCTCCATCCCTCCCTCCATCCTCTTTTCTTTGCGCATTCTTACGACAGCTGGGCTGTGCTACGTCACACAAGGCTCTTAAGGATATCTGGAGATGCTGGTGATAACGAACATGTCGATGACGATGGTAGTAATTATGTATTCTGAACGAGCTGTTTTTATTTCCGATTTTTTTTCTTTCTCTTTTCGTTTCCAGTTTTGTTTTTCAAAAAAGAGTGAAAACGGAGAAAAAAAACAAACAAACAAGTCAACCGATGTAAAGTCCTTTTTTTAAATTGCGTGTAATGTTACTGAAGTAATGCTGAAGTCTTAGCTGTTCCTATGTAGTGCATGACAACAATGACAATGGGATTTGGAAAAACAAGAAGAAAAAAAAAAAGAACCCAAGATCTTAACGCTGCTCTCTCTCGAGAACCTTTCTCACGTATAGATTGTCATTCTAGCAAGATTGTACATTTAGTATCTTCTCGTGATCACGTGACTTCAAACGATGATAAAATATATATAAATCTAGATGAACGGGCTCTGCTTTGATATCATGTAAAATACACATTTAAGAAGAGATCTGTGATTTTGGAATTTAAGTGTGTTCCTTGTTTCTTTTTATTATTTTTAAACCACGCTGCGTTCCTGAAGCTTACAGGAGGGGGGCTGGCTTCATCTCTGTTTGTATATTGTTCTCAGTCATTGAAATATATTGTGTTAAAATCCTTATATGTAGGGGCTCTCACAAATCATACCCCTTTTTAATTTTACTTTTTGTTCAGTTCATGTGATGTTCTGAAAAGGGCATGTTGTGGGTGTGAAGGTTAGAGGGAGCGGGAACCCGGCGCGGGGGGATGGGTTAGGATTATCTCTGCGTGTATGTGTTTTGTCATTTTCAGTCTGGTGTTTCGTCCAGTCGTGAGCCGACGCCGTCTATATTTTTTTGGTAATCATTTTGCAGATAGAACAAGTGAAGTGCTGAGAGGAGGAGGAGGAGGAGGAGGAAGGAGGGCGAGGTAGAGAGGAAATGACTTGCAGTTCCGGATGGACAGCCAGCCAGGCAGGCAGCCTGTATATATATAATGGATTTTCACTCCCCAGCACCTCCCTTCCCCTCCCTCCCTCGCCTTCCCTTCCCTTCAGGCATGCTGCTCACCTCTCTGCCATCAACGCACACTTGACTCCTCAGAGGCAGAGCACCGTCGCCTGTGTATAGATGATAGGCGTTCACCATTGAGAGAGCTGACAGGCAGGGATGAAATATTAGTCTCGGCATCAAAAGGCAAGAATCTCCCGTTCATCTTCATACAGTCAGCTCATGTTAAAGGTTTGTCACCATCTCAAAACACTGAAAGAAATACAGTGTGACCTCTCACTCTGTTAATGGCGAGGAAGATCTGTGAGGAAGTGGTGTCGATATGGAGGCTGCAGTGGGGTGGGTCCTTGGTTTTCAGAGTGTGCTCATTAGAAGCCCAACAGAGGGCAGTAGAGTAGAAGAGGAAGCAGGATTTTCTTTCTATCTTTTTTTTCTGTGGGTTATATATTGGTTTTGTTTTCCACTGTGTAATATTGTGCAGGCCATTTGCATTGACTGGGAAAACGCTTTCTACACTGTATTCCATAATAAAGTTTTGAATGTACATACAGCTGCCGTGTCTGTGTTTTTATTTTTATTATTTTTATCATGTTTGATGCACACCTGGTTTCTTCCTGCATCTTTTTTTTTATTCTAATGATTTGTCGATTTTTGGTGTTACATATTAGACAAATAATGATAATGTGAAAAGTCTTTATGATTATGCATTTTATTTTCCTTCCCTTCATATAAGGGGGTCAGAGGTCAGTGTCAGACAGGAAACAAGCAAAAAAGTCATCATATAGTGGCGATAGATAGATAGATAGATAGATAGATAGATAGATAGATAGACACACATGGCCCTCAACAACCTTTTTCAACATATACTATGAATTTTTTAAAATTAGTTATAGGTGGACTATCTTTGTTTATTTTTGTAATTCTTGTCTAAGGAAGCAAGAGAGAATCTTCAAGGGGGCACACTCCAGTGTCTCCAATTCGTTCGTTCAGTGAGGTAAAGGACTGGTTTGAATGTTAGAGGATCAGCGTTCAATTCTCAATCTGATGTCTGAAGGAGAAAGTCAAAAGTTGTAAGGAACACAGACAAAGTATCTCTGGCCTGGTGGCTCAGGCAGTTAGACGACTGGTTGGGAGTCCTTAGGTTTAATGTTCGATTCTCGTCCAGGGCAGCTGAATTTTAAAGGCCACTGTCCAGAGGAGAGAATGAAAGGCTCCATGAAACACAATAGAAGTGTGAGCTGGAATAGCTCAGGCTGTTACAGTACTACTTGGGAATCCAGAGGATGAAAGTTTGATCCTTATCTGGCGCAGGTGAATTTTTGAAAGGCTGCTGTCCAGAGGAGAGAGTTGAAGGCTCTGTGACACACAGTGAAGCATACAGTATGTTGAAAAAACTCATAGTATGGTATGTCTTTAAATCAGAGTTTGCTTCTGTGCATTGATGGCTCTTTTTTAATCTGTTTCTACATTATGTTGAGGAGGGCCATGTGTATCTATCTATCTATCTATCTATCTATCTATCTATCTATCTATCTATCTATCTATCTGGGGCAGGTGAATTTTAAAGTCCAGTGCCCAAATGAAAAGGTTAATTGCGCCCGGAGAAAAGGTGTATGTACAGCAGCCGTTTAACTCAGTGGTTAAGGATACTTGCCTTAGTGTGGGAGACTGGGGTTCAAATCTCCTCAGGTTGATGGTTTGATCCTTATCCAGGGCCGGTGAATTTATAAAGTCCAACGCCCAAATGAAAAGGTTAAATGCGCCCGGAGAAAAGGCCATACGTGTAGACAGGATAGCTCAGTGGTTAAGGCAACTGACCTTAGTGTGGGAGACTGGGGTTCAAATCTGCTCAGGTTGATAGTTTGATCCTTATCCAGGGCAGGTGAATTTATAAAGTCCAACGGCCAAATAAAAAGGCTAAATGCGCCCGGTGAAAAGGCCATATGTGTAGCAGCAGGATAGCTCAGTGGTTAAGGCAACTGGCCTTAGTGCGGGAGACTGGGGTTCAAATCTGCTCAGGTTGATAGTTTGATCCTTATCCAGGGCAGGTGAATTTATGAAGCCCAACGCCCAAATAAAAAGGCTAAATGCGCCCGGAGAAACGGTGATATGTGTAGCAGCAGGATAGCTCAGTGGTTAAGACTACTGGCCTTAGTGCGGGAGACGGGGGATCAAATCTGATGCTACCATATGCACGTCATGGCACGGCATGGGGGAGCCAGGACGCCGGGAAAAGTGGGGATGTCATCATCCCCCACATTGAGTAAATGATTAACTTTTATAAAGTTTAACAGTAACCTGTAACACTAATAAACTATTGTAATCTACATCTAGGACAAACAGGAGGGCAGGAAAGCTAGGCCTTGGGCATGAATGTGGCATGAAGGTGGCTAGGACTGGGGTAACAGGGAAGGTGGCTGGGATGGCAGGATGCATAGATAGCAAGGAAGGTAGCTAGGCCTAGGATAGGAGGGTATAATAGGAAAGGTAGGTTAACATTTTTAAAATGTTTTTTTTAAAATGTTTTAGACATTTTAACTTAAAGTTAAAACAAAAGAAAATGTCTAAAAATGTTTAAGAAAGAAAATGTCTAAAAATGTTTAAGAAACACAGACGCAGTCTGTGTTTCTTAAACATTTTTAGACATTTTCTTTTGTTTTTAGACAACTTAAATTTAACTTTCTTAAACATTTTTAGACATTTTCTTTCTTAAACATTCTTAAACATGTTTCTTAAACATTAATTAAACAAGTTAAAGACAACATTTTTAGACAACTTTCTTGAACAACTTAAAGTTAAAGGAAATTAAGTTAAAAATTTTTTTTTAAATTTAAAAAAAACAACAGTAACCTACCTTTCCTATCCTAGGCCTAGCTACCTTCCTTTGTTTCTATCTATCTATCTATCCTGCCATCTTCCCTGTCACCCCAGTCCGAGCCACCTTCATGCCACGTTCACGCCCAAGGCCTAGCTACCAACCTTTCCTGCCGTCCTGTCTACCTAGATTACAATAGTTTATTAGTGTTACAGGTTACTGTTAAAGTTTTTGTAGTGAAGTGTGCATTAATCATTTATTCAATGTGGGGGATGATGACATCCCCACTTTTCCCGGCGTCCTGGCTCCCCCATGCCGTGCCATGACGTGCATATGGTAGCATCAGATTTGAACCCCCGTCTCCCGCACTAAGGTCAGTTGCCTTAACCACTGAGCTATCCTGCTGCTACACATATGGCCTTTTCTCCGGGCGCATTTAACCTTTTTATTTGGGCGTTGGACTTTATAAATTCACCTGCCCCGGATAAGGATCAAACCATCAACCTGAGCAGATTTGAACCCCAGTCTCCCGCACTAAGGTCAGTTGCCTTAACCACAGAGCTATCCTGCTGCTACACATATGGCCTTTTCTCCGGGCGCATTTAACCTTTTCATTTGGGTGTTGGACTTTATAAATTCACCTGCCCTGGATAAGGATCAAACCTCTGATTTCAGAATACCCAAGCAGTGCTTTAACAGCCTGAGCTATTCCACCTCACACTTCCCCTGAGTTATTCATTGTCTCCTCTGGACAGCAGCCTTTAAAATTCACTCACCCTGGATAAGGATCAAAACTCAGATCTCAGAATACCCAAGCAGCTCTTTAACAGCCTGAGCTATTGCCACTCATGCTTCCACTGTGTGCCACGGGGCTTTCAACTCTCTCCTCTGGACAGTGGCCTTTAAAATTTAGCTACCCTGGGTAAGGATCGAACTTCCGAACTTAGCCAAGAATAGCCAAGCAGCGCTTTATCAGCCTGAGCTATTCCACCTCATGCTTCTGTTGTGTTTCACGGAGCCTTTCATTCTCTCCTCTGGACAGTGGCCTTTAAAATCCACCTGCCATGGACTAGGATCAAACTTTGAACCTAAGGACTTCCAACCAGTCCTCTAACAGCTTGAGCTACCAGGCCAGAGAGACTTTGTGTGTGTTTCTTGGACATTTCAACTTTCTCCTTCAGACATCAGCTTGCAAAAGGGAGTGCCTGTTCACCTGAGACTTGAACCCTGATCCTCTGACCTTCAAACCTGTCTTCTACCCAACTGAGCTAATGAACTGGAGACACAAGTCAGCTGTTAAGGTGTCCTAGCAGGGGGGGTTATTTGGAGACAGCTGTTCAGAAGGCTGGCTCTCTGCTTTCAATACATAGGCTTAAACTCTATTAATCTGTCAACATCATCATTATGAGGATGTTTTCAATCTTGACCTGTCCTGAGGGGGACATGAATACCAGTATTACATTTCATGGCAGTCCACACAGTACATGGAAATATACAGACAAAAAGCACACACTTAATTTGGACAAAGGCATGCAAAATTCACCAAGCATCAACTAGTATTGAACCCACAACATCAGAATCTCTGAACAGTTCTCTAACACTGTGAGCCATATAATAAGACAGCTTTTCTGTCTTTTCTCTGAGTGTTGACTGTGATCAATCTAATCCAGAAAAAAAGTTTACCTTTACCAGTTATCTGGTTTGGACTTAGATAGTTGACTTTGGAAAGAAGCAGGGACCTTAATGTCAACAGGTCCTCAGTGTGGAGGGTGGATAGCTTCAAGTACCATGGTGTCCACGTCACTGGCGGCCTGACCTGGGTTTTGCATACTGTTCCACCTCAGACGCTTTAAGAAACTCCAGCAATATCCAGATATCCCCTCCAATGAGGAATTTCTAGTCTTACACCATAACACTATACTATGACTTGTTATCACATTTTTATGACACACTACACTATGACTTATCACATTTAATGACACACTACACTATGACTTATCACATTTAATGATATGACACACTATACTATGCTTTTTTATCACATTTTTATGACACACTATACTTTGACTTTTTAATCACATTTAATGACACACTATACTATGACTTTTTATCACATTTTTATGACACACTATACTTTGACTTTCTATCACATTTTTATGACATACTATACTATGCCTTTTTTTAAATCACATTTTTATTATATACTGTCGAGTTAATGATTGTTTTCAGCCTCAATGCCTGCCTGAACTCGACCAGGCATAGAAAACAACAGAGGACCCAGGACAACTCCACTCAGTTTCTTCTAGATTGAAACGAAGGACAACTCCACTCAGTTTCTTCTAGATTGAAACGATCAGCATTAGGTTGATAACCTCAAAGACAGAAAATAAATCATGTCAGTCAGTTTAATCAACACATTCATGTCTTCAATAACATAAACCACCACTGAATTTTAATCAAATTATTAATGATTAAATCAAAATATATTTTACATGTCAAATACTATTGTTAACATAATCAATTCCATGCCATACCACATACTTACTCAATGTGTTTTTAAATAGCAGTGCTATTAGATAATATTCATATTCCTTTTAAATAATATTTGCAATAATCGTGAAATAATTTTTACTCTTTTAATTCCAAACAAGATCAACAAGTACTTGCAAGTGATAATCATAAGGCCCATTAACGAATTACTCACTCAATAAATCAAATACTTCCATGAACAATCATAAATGATGACTTTGTTTTCATAAACACACACAGAGCCTTTGAAATATAATTTCCGAAGTCAAGTCAATAAATCAGTAAATAAACAATCAACTTTAAAATCAACGCCACATTCATATATTGTGTGAATGAAATGAAATTCCTATATCTATATGCAGCGGCGTCTTAAACTAGGTGAATGAATGAATGAATGAATGAATGAAACTACACGCCGCGGCTCGCACGCTAGTTGTAAATCATTCTTATTTGCACTAGTGTCAAACGTATACAGATATACATACCAATGGCGTCTCTGTGGTCAAACAAAGGGAAAAATACAGGACGTGCACCTGCACGGTGACACTAATTTCATCTGTAACACCGGAAGTTTAGGTCCCAACACCTATTAAATTAATCCTCCCACCACAGCCTTTTTTTGCATGCTACTTATATAGCGTAATATTACATATTTATATCATTACAAAAGAATGTGAAGAAAATAACAGTCTTTAAGTTTATGCCTTCACACATACTATAGGCTACTACTTATACATATACATACTTTTTCAAGTTCATCATATTATGTCGTAAAAATGTAGTAAATTATCAAATAACATGCCATAAAAAAATAAAATTAGCTATATTTGTAAAGCTACGTGTGTATGTGTTTATTATTTATTATTATCATTAATTCATTACAATTAATAATAATAATCATGACAATGATTATTATTATTATACATATAATCAGTGTTCCAGGGGTTAATAAAATACCAGTGTGACACTGAGTGTACACCATCTGTGAAGAAGAAGAAGAAGAAGAAGAAGAAATAAAATGGCAAAATAAATAAAAAATAAAATGCATTTATCTTTCATAATTGTCACAATACCGCAGTTTAACATTTATTCACTGATGCTACAGTGGTCATGTGAGGTCAACTTAAATATGCGCAGCGCTGCGCACAGCGGGCGCCATTTTGACGTCCGCGAACGCCTCACTTCATCACAACATTCCCACAATCCACCGCGGTCCTCCACATTTGGATCTTGTACTCTAAAGTGTCAAACCCAAGGTGAGTACTGCGGTTTATAAGACACGCTGCCAAACACTGAACCATATTATATCTGTCATTACTGCACATACTCATAAACAAACGTTAATATATTGAGCGCGTGCCTTGTTAGCACGAGCTGCGCGGCACAATAGACGACAGAAGAGCAGTGTTCCAAAGCGGCGTCGCGTTAGCTACAAGCTACGTTAGCATGTAAGCCTTAGCAGTTGTTATGCTAGGTGGATGAAGTTAACATTTCGCAGTAAGACAGATAGAAAGCGACATTATATGGCGTCGTTGTGACTTAACTAATGGAAGGCGACATGTAAATTAGTTTTCCCGACGTTGCTTATACTGTCAGACGTGTTTAGCATGTAGCTAACTCAATGTCATTCAGATAACGTTGAGCTAGCTTATGCTAACTTCAGTTGCTCCAGTTTTTCTGTGTAACGGAGTGGGGACGGACTGTGTCACGTTCAAAACACGTTTTTGACAGGATGATACAGAATCACAGCCTTATGTCCTGATAATAACATAACCCGAGGCATGTTGTCCCGTCAGATGGCACTTCACCGGTTATTCCAGCTGTCTTCCCTGCTGCGCTCCGCCGTGAGCCTGACCCTGCGCAGGAACATCGGCCTCTCTGCTGTGCTCTTCAACCGGGCCAAGGAGCTCGACCCGGTCCAGAAGCTGTTCCTGGACAAGATCCGGGACTACAACACCAAGAGCAAGTCAGTAGATAATGCACAACACTTATCACATCAATAGTTCCCCCCATGCTTACTTTGTGTTAAATGGCATCTCCTCCACATCATCTCTCCCAGGACCTCAGGTGGCATTGTGGATGCAGGACCTGCGTATCAGAAGAACCTGTCTGAAGAAGTATCCAAGCTGCAGAGGCTATACGGTGGAGGAGACCTCACCAAGTTCCCTGATGTTAAATTCTCAGGTCAGTTTGGTCTTGTGTCTGCATTGTGTGTTTGTCTCCTGCCCTAATTGTGTCCTATCATCAGTATAATCAGCTAAAATTACATCTACACTGAGACCATGTGCTCAGAAAACACATTGTTAGTTACGTCATTTTTCTCCAGGCCAGTGACCTGATGTGCAGAGGAGCCGTCGAAGGACAAACTGACCCAGACAGTATATCGTAATTGTTGTAGTCCAGACTGATCCAAACAAGACCGTTTGCATTCAGATCTGTCCTCTGCCACAGAAAAGCCCCGACTTCAGATCAGCAACAGCACTGGAATGACAATTAGATGTGCTTAGAACAGCATGACTGTTTTTAATGACGTTACTTTCAAAGATTTCTCTGCTTTCGCACCATTTAACAGTTCCTCCTCATAAATATTTATTCCCTCTGCCACAAGAGAGACGCGCTGTGATTCGGGGTTCTGTCTGTGTCTATGTATAGCACACTGACGGTGACATTTATCAAACGAGACAATTTTCTTGTTGTGTTTGAAAATGGTTCTGGGAGCTTTTATTTTTGATCTCTGGCTAGTTGCTGGATTTCAAATCTCAAGTTGTTGAAACATGTTGTATAGCTGCAGTTTGTCTCAGCTCACCAGCTACTATCACTAATTGTTCTTTTGTGTCTTTATTTTCCAGAGCCCAAGCTTGATGAAGGCGCCAAGTGAATGCTTTCCATGTTGTAAATCTCCTACATGTCACAAATATGTTGTATTTAATAAAAAGATAGTGGGTTGAACCATGACAGGTGTCAATTTTTTATGCTAAAATTAGGCAGTTATTTCAGTTTGCATCATATTTATGTTTCTAAAGTGGCATAGATATACTCTTGACTTTTTATGAGGGGTTGGTGGATGGTGTGACACCGAGGCGAGACACCTGCCTCGCTGCAGAGCAGCGTTCAAGACCAACACACAACAAAACTGGTTTCTTAGTGAGTTAGTGCTGCAGTTTTTTTGCAGCTTTTAGGCACCAAACCTGGCTGTTTTTTCCACCAAATAGTGCTACAAAGAGCAGTTATTTTCCACCAAGACATCGCTGTGTTTGTAGCCATGATTCTCTGTTAATGATCAGTCAAAATATTTTCAGATACAGCCCAGTGCTCTGAGAGACATATCTACTGTGACTGATCCAAGGGTTTATACTCAACACTGCTCATGTAATTTGTTCGACCAATTATGCCCAGCTCAGGTGATGCCAAACAGCTCAGCTCCAGTTAGTGTTAATTAAGACAGTAGGCCCCACTGTGCAGGCACAAGGTGAAACTAGTGCTGTCCTGTGTGCTGCAAGGAAACTAAGTAACAAGTGACCTTTCTGTCAGAAACAGAGTTCAACAGAGAGACATTAATTAAAGTCAACACTATGCACACGTGATTTTATGGAAAAATATGTGGTTAATTGCCATGACTGCACTGCTGCTGCCATGCACTGTGAATAGCTGCAGGTGTTAACATTTAAGGCTCGATGTGCGTTCAGTCTGCTTGGATTGTGGCATTCAGGGAACATAAGGTGAACTACAGTGAATTTATATGCAAGTATCTGAAATTCATCAATGATAAATCCCAGTCGGGCAAATATTGGTTGACCTAGATGTGAACATTGCTGTCACTCTAAATCAGTCTTTAGCATTCAGTATTATGAAAAGGTCATAAATGCATGTAAGCCTCTGCAGGATTAATATTTGAAACCTAAAAATAGCGTCAGAAAGGCTACGTTTCCATCTGACCTGATGCCTAAAGTTTTAGAGATTGTGCAGTGAAGCTTAAACGTGGAGCAAGTAAACAGCACGTGGCTGCATGTGGAGTCTGCCGGGAGGCCCTGGATGTTCTGTTAACAAACCTTGATCTTACCATTTCTGTTGGTGTGGTTTAAGTGGTGAAGACTTAACTCAGATCTGTTAATTACAAGTGGCAGTACCACAGTGACAGGTGTAAGTCATGCGTTCAAAGTAAGTATTAGCAATTTTCACTTAAAAGGGGTGGTTCAGGTTTTTTGATGTGGGGTTATATGGGGTGCTTATCCATAGATAATTTATTATCTGCCTATACCTACCTATTAAGTGGTAAATCTACAAGAAAAAAGTCATAAATCCACAAAAGAATAAAGTCATTAATCTACAAGAATACAGTCGTAAATCCACAAGAATTAAGTCGTAAACCTACGAGAATAAAGTCGTTAATCTATGGGAATAAAGTCGCTAATCTAAGAAATTTTTTTTATAAATCCATGAGAATAAAGTCATAAATCAAAGAATAAAATCGTTAAGCAACGAGAATAATGTCGTAAATCTTTGAGAAAATAGTTAATCTATGAGAATAAAATCGTTATCTATGAAAATAAAGTTATAAATCTACGAGAATAAAATCGTTAATCTACAAGAATAAAATCCTTAATCTATGAGAATAAAGTTATAAATCTATGAGAATAAAGTTATAAATCTATGAGAATAAAATCCTTAATCTATGAGAATAAAGTCATCGATCTATGAGAATAAAATCGTTAATCTACGAGAATAAAGTTATAAATCTATGAGAATAAAATTATAAATCTGAGAATAAAATCATTAATCTACGAGAATGAAGTCATAAATCTACGAGAATAAAATCATTAATCTACAAGAATAAAGCCATAGATCTACGAGAATAAAGTCATAGGTCTATGAGAATAAAGTTATAAATCGGAGAATAAAATCAATCTACGAGAATGAAGTCATAAATATACGAGAATAAAATCGTTAATCTACAAGAATAAAGTCATAGATCTACGAGAATAAAGTCATAGGTCTACAAGAATAGTCATAGATCTACGAGAATAAAGTCATAGGTCTATGAGAATAAAGTCAGATCTACGAGAATAAAGTCAGATCTACGAGAATAGTCATAGATCTACGAGAATAAAGTCATAGAGCTACGAGAATAAAGTTATAAATCTATGAGAATAAAGTTATAAATCTGAGAATAAAATCATTAATCTACGAGAATGAAGTCATAAATCTACGAGAATAAAATCGTTAATCTACAAGAATAAAGTCATAGGTCTACGAGAATAAAGTCATAGGTCTACGAGAATAAAGTCATAGATCTACAAGAATAAAGTCATAGGTCTACGAGAATAAAGTCGTAAATCTACAGAGTATTACGAGATTAAAATTGTAATTTAGGAGAAAAGAAGTCACGAATTAAGACTGGAAAGTCGGGTAACATGGTATAAATAGTGACAAAGTGTGTACAAACAGTGACAGTAAATCACGGTGTGGTCGCAGGGCACGTCCCCCTCAGTATTTAGAACATGTGCATTAGTCCCCCCCAGTAAAAACATGAAAGTTGCTCAAAATTTTCTGGCAGAGACAAGACCCCCAAACCCCTATTTCATGTGTTCCCATCAATGTTGAAACAAAGGTACATTTCCCTTTGAAATGTTGGGGATAATAAGTGAAGCATAAGTTAAGTACAAGTACCTCCACTTTAAACCTAAGCACAGTTACTGAGTAAATGTACTTTCCACCACAGGTTTGGTCAAATCCCACTTAGTCCATACTGGCAGAATTTTAAAAAAAATCAAGCGTGGAGACCCGAAGAAGTCAAAGCATTTTACTTCTTGTGTTCACTCTTAAATATTAAACTGTAATTTGGGGACTGAACCCTTGCTCCCGTGCACCGAGCTGAAGCCGTCTGTCAACCTGTCTCCGATTCTACATGCCTGTCAGCAGCAAATGCACTTGAAAGATTAATGTATAGTCCTGCAAGCCGAGCCAGTGCGCCTCAGCGTTTCCCTCTGTGGGCGCACAGAGGAGGCTTTCAGCATGTATGTGATGATTTGCAGATGAAGAAGATGGTTAGTTTAAGGAGTAAGGCGATACCAATGCAGTATGTCACAAAAACCAAACAGTTCATTGGCTTCAGTAGCAGACAGAAGTCATAATAATAAGAACCTGTCAGTTAATTTCTTCCTGGGGTTTATCTTAAAGGGACAGTTCACCCCAAAATCAAAACTAAACTTTTTTCCTCTTGCCTGTGTTGTGAGCAGTTTCATGAAGGAACTATTTTCTTTCTACCAATCTACATTCACCAAAGGAAGCGTGCATCTACTGCTAGCTCTCCTAGCACCACTGAGCAAGCTAACGTTACAGTTCAGCCAAGGAGGACGCCATTAATGTTTACATTTTGCACTGTCACAAACCTCGTCCATGAGTAGATGCACACTTCCTTCTGCACTGTGTTCGGCAGAAAGAAAATAGTTCACACCAAGGTCTGTGGATTATCTTGAGTAACCGGGTCATGATTTCTGGAAAGAGACATTGCTGTTGAGTTTTTCAAATGTATGTTCGTGGCGCTTTGAGCACCACAAGCTGAGCATCCTCTTGTTCGATTATATTGGAGAAAAGGACAACATCTCTACGGCCGATACCTCCGATACTTGACAATTCACACCAAAACTATCTAGACTGACAAACAGCACTACAGGTAAGAGGAAAAATGTGTATTTCATTTGGGGTTTAACTGTCCCTTTAAGCTATAATAATATAATCATACAAAATTTTGAAACTTCAAGACTTTTAAGGACCCATAAACTCAACGTCAGCGAACTAGCATACCGGAAGGAGAGATGGAACACTAGGAGAAAACAAAGAAACGTACATGATGATAAACGAAACATCACACATTGATGCATTTTACATTGAAAGCTACAGAAAATAAATTTGCTTCTATGTTACATCACGTGGAAGGTTATCAACAGAAGATTACTGCAACAAGTTCATTACACACAACAAAATTCGATGACCTTTCCGAAACTTTCAAAGATTTCTTGGAATTCCGTGACTTTTTCAAAACTTTCAAAGATTTCTTCGAATTCCGTGACTTTTTCAAAACTTTCAAAGATTTCTTCGAATTCCGTGACTTTTCCAGGCCTGGAAAATGTGACTGTGAAATTCTATGGCTTGTCCAGGTTTTCCATGACCTTGGGAACCCTGATAATAATAATACATCATGTTGGTTATATTTTGTATTAATAATCAAAATCAGTTAAGTAGTAGCAGAAAATAGAAATACTCCAGTATATTTACCTCAAGTACAGCAAGTAAATGCACTTTGCTTGTTTGCGATCGCAGTAATAACGGCAAGTACGGCTTTGAATAGAAAACCCTTTTATTACTGATACACCATTCAAATAAAACTCTGAACAACCCATTCACACACTGTCTAAAAACAGACACTCCATTTTGATAAAACGTTGACAAACAGTGGCACAAAAATATAAAGACAGAAAAAAGTAAGGCAAGTTCTTTACAAAAAAGTGAGATTCTTAGATAAATATGACAGACAAATTAAAAAGGCACAAGGTATATATATATATATATATATGTGTATATGTGTATGTTTATATATAAAAAGACCATGCAGGCACATTAGGATGGAACGGGGTTGGTCTCAATATAATCAGCTGAAGTGGCTTCCTGTTGTCCTGGACTGGCTTTGTCTGGTGTCGTGTTGTTACTAAGATCATGGGGATCTTGCGGGGCCCGTGGGAAGCTTGGGGCCCCAGTGTTACAGAAGACAAAACATTGGCAGATGCTGAGGTAAACTGCATTTTCGTTTGAGTAGATTGAAAACAATGCTTTCTCTATGGCTTTAAGCAGAATTCCCTCTTTTAAAACAAATGAATCCCTTAAATTAAACAGTCAGTCTTTGGTAGAAAACAAAAAGCAATGGTAGTTTAAACAATTGGCCCGCAGAGGGAGGAAACAAAGTGTGTAGAAAGCTCCACTGGTCCCTGGATCATTCAGAAAAGATCAATTGGAATTTCTTCATCTGACCACCAGGGGGGAGCAGAACGCCACAAAACTGTACTTAATCCCATAAGAGCAGAAAACGTCAATGACTGAGGCGACCCACACAATGCAAAGAAAGAGGAAGAAGAAGCCTTGCCATCCAAAAAGGAGTGGTAGAGGAACAAGATTGAAATTAGCATGTACTGGAAGATGAAGAGCTCATTCAGAGTCCAGAGAGATAATAAATCCAGTGTTTGGCACCTTATCATGAGGGCGATGTGTTCTCAAAGGAAGGCCAGCTTCTCAGAGCATGAATGACTGGGTGTGTTTGAAATCCTGGGGCTGCAGGGGGGAGAGAGAAAAAAACAAATGCTTTAAGCATTGAATTGTTTTCCGGTTTCAGAATTATGGCTCTCAAGGTGACGGTGGCGTGATTTCAATCAAAAACACAGCAACATTGATTAGGTAAGTACGAGCTGCTCATGCTTAAGTCAGCGCTTTGCTCATGTCACCACTCGGAGCTTAACATGAGAGGGAGAGGAACGTGGGGACAGATGTGGGGAGGAAGAGGACAAAGGGAAAAAAGAAACACTTACTTCTTGGGGCGGAGGGATGTAGTTGACATTGGACCTGAAAGATAAAGACACGGGTAAGCACATTGGACAGTTTGACACAGTCACAAAGAAGAGAAGAAACTCGAGGCAGACAGCTGTATCCTGAGTCATATCTTGCCCTGCATAAATAATGCACATCATACATGGCAAACCTCCCACCGGGTAAAAAGGAAAGTCTGACTCTTAACTCTCACCAGCTGAGCAGGATTATATTAAGCTGGCGAGAGAAAAGCGTGGTTCAGGATTTGTGATAAACAGTTGGTATACACTGATCAGCCACTACATTAAAACCACAAGAGTGATTGTCTTGTTCCAGTGCATTGTTCTGCTGGGAAACCTTTGGTTCTGGCATTCGTGTGGATACTACTTAACATGCACCACCCATGCAGACCAAGTACCCCCCTTATGGCATCGGCCTCCCCAGCAGGTCCAGAGGAACGTGACAAAAACCTCAAGGCACTGACTTGGCCTCCGAACTCCCCAGATCCCAGTTTGATCAAGCATCCAAGGGACATGCCAGTATCCCCACCTCACAGGATTCAAAGGATCTCCCACCAGACTTCAAAGGGACACCCCCAGAGGTCCTGTGTCCATGCCTCGACAGGTAAGAGGCCTCACTGTGGATCGGATTTGGCACTGACCTTTTGAGGCATGGACATAGGACCTCTGGGGTATCGGCACGACCCAGGGATGCCCGATCGGATTGGGATCTTGGGAATAGGAGGCCAGGTTGACGCCTTGAGCTCTATGTCAACGCTCCTCGGGCCATTCCTGAGCAGAGTTTGTAGTGTGGCATGGTGCAACAGAGTTTGGGAGGGGTGGTGCATGTCAAGTGGCATCAACATGAATGCCAGGAGCAAAGATTTCCCAACAAAACACTGCACTGGAACAAGATGATCAATGTCAATCAATGTCTGGTCTGTCTATGGAAGCAAAAGGGGGCCAAAATAATTTTATTATCTGCTGAATATTTAAAGTAATAAATTGACATTTTGATAAAAACGCTTTGGCTACTGTCCTGCCAGGCACCCAGCAAAGACTCTAAGAAGGCTCTGCACCTGACTGAGAAATAGTTTTGTACATTAACCCTCTCACTAAACTGCAGATTTTCAGGTTTCACTACAAAACATCCTGTTTGTTAGCTTGGCTTTATCTAAGTTTCCAACACCTCACTAATAGCCAGATAAAATGACTTCTTGGAGTCTCTGCTGGTTGCCTGACAGGACAGTCACCCAAGCACATTCACCACAGTGTCAAAGTATTCCTTCGTTGTGTATACGATTGAAATTATTACGGCCATTGGTTGCTTCCATATCTATCTGTCAGCCTAGGGGTCACACTCACGTGTCCTCAGTTCTGTGCAGGGTTTGGCTGCTGATGTGGGCTGCACCATGACACTGGGAGATCCAAAATGACCTGTGGGGGTCAGCGTGGTGGCTTTAAAAAGGGTTAACAATGGGGGGGGGGGGGGGTCATTTTGGAGTCACACTGCACACCATGCTTTGATCGGTGATTGGGCAGGGGATTCATTAGTATCACTGATGTGACAGGTGTTTTGCGGTAACCCTAGTGGTGGTAACGTGCCTATGATTCATACATATGAGTCCTGTATCATAATGTGTGTGCTTGAACCATCTCTAGGGTTTACAGAGGATGGTCCGAAGAAGAGAAAATATCCAGTGAGCAGCAGTTCTCTGGGTGAAAATGCCTTGTTGATGTCAGAGGTCAGAGGAGAATGGCCAGACTGGTTCAAGATGATAGAAAGGCAACAGGAAGTCAAATAAGCACTGGTTACAACCAAGGTCTGCAGAAGACCATCTCTGAACCAACAACACGTCCAACCTTGAAGCAGATGGGCTACAGCAGCAGAAGACCACACCAGGTGCCACTCCTGTCAGCTAACAACAGGAAACTGAGGCTACAGTTCACACAGACCAAAACTGGACAATAGAAGATTGGAAAAACATTGCCTGGTGTGATGAGTCTGGATTTCTGCTGCCACATTCAGATGGTAGGGTCAGAATTTGGCATCATGGATCCATTCTGCCTTGTATCAACGGTTCAGGCTGGTGCTGGTGGTGTAATGGTGTGGGGGAGATTTTCTTGGCTCACTTTCGGCCTCTTACTACCTTTGGTATGTGGTGGAACAGGAGTTTCACATCATGGATGTGCAGCAACTATGTGATGCAATCATGTCAATATGGACCAACATCTCTGAGGAATGTTTCCAGCACCTTGTTGAATCTATGACTCCAAGAATTAAGGCAGCTCTGAAGGCAAAAGGGGTCCAACCTAGAACTAGGAAGGTGTACCTAATAAAGTGGCTGGTGAGCGTATACCTTATGATACAGGAATCATATGCACAAGTCATAAGCACACATAACTAGTGTTACCGCGATGAACCTGTACAGACATGCAGCCAATCGTGATGTAGCAGAGCTCAACAAAATGCTGGGGTGAGCAGGTCAAGTGGTGAGCCAATCACATGCAGCAATCCAATACCCTGATATACAGCGTCTAAATCCTACGACTCTCTTTCAAGTTTGTATCACAGCTGTGGAAGTGTCATTGAGCAAGACATAAAAGGTTCAGTTGGTAACTTCATAAAAATAACTTTCTGTCATATTTGCTGTGCCTGAATGAAGCAACCAATCAGAGCCGAGGAGTCTCTAACACAGTCTTTAAACGTCAAACTAGGCAGTGCTGATCAAATATGAATCAAGATTTGGTTACTGTATTCCCTATTTTACGCCTTAGATGTTTTCAGAAACATATTTTAGTTACTCTTTCGCCGTAACATAAGAGTCGATATATCGATTCAGTTATCAAAGATCCAACGTCATCGATGCAAGGTGAAAATTTCATTCTATACCGCCATCTTATTATGCCTTTATTTTCAAATTCTGTGTCACGATGAGGATAACGTTATTTACTTCAGAGTAAATCAGCAGTGTCGTACCTGCCTGGATTAGCATCTCACTCCGCTAGCTTCGCTAACATTAGCTGCTCTGTTTCAACAATGTTCGGCTGAAAAAACGTGCATGCAGGCTGAAATTCAACTGTGCTGTTCTGTCGGGAGATGCAGCGACTTAAAACAATGGTGAATACGAAAAATAATAAAGTTACATGTACATTTTTAAGCTATGAGTAGAGAGAAAAAGTCCGCTAGCTGCTAGGCTAATGTGTGCTACGTAAAACATGCTTAAGCTAATACGCATATGTAATCATTTCTGGCAGAATTTCAATTGAATTAAATTATCTTTTGCGGCCAAAAGCAAAAAAGAAAGGGGTGGCAGCTTCTTCTGTAACACATTATGATAAATGGGCATTTAATATCATCTCACATCGATCGTAGCCCCCTGAATCACATCGTTTCGAAATCGTATCGTAGCAGACTTTGTAATTTTGGCAAATATCGAATCGGGATTAAACCGATGATTTACACCCCTATTTGTGACCTGGAAACAGCTAAACAGTACACTAAAATATGTTTCTTAAACATTAAGGCAAGAAGAGGATAATGGAGTAACAGAATCTTGATTCTTCTTTTTGATCAGCGCTGTCTAGTTTCACAAGAAGTGATTGACAGCTGCATTAGAGACACCTCAGCTCTGATTGGTTGTTTTGCTGGGTATTTATTAAATAAAGCTATATATGTGTACATCTGTTTCATCTGTGACAATTTTCTCATCTATTTACAAGATGTTGTTATGAGTGACAAAAATAAATACAAGAAGTAAACGAGAATGTTCCTTCACATATCCATTTCAGACACTAGCTTGGGGAGCTATGAATATGTAATGCAACCATCAGAGTACACAGACAGCTGATAAACATTTATTTAGAGTCAGGTCTTGTTTGGAGGATCTTAAATCTCAGTGACAAACAGCCCAAATTCGCCTCCTTTTCGCAGCAACCATCGACTGTAAGGACGAGCTAAAATTGGACTGTGGTCAGCGTCTAGGATGATGTAACGTTCGTCCATGTAACCAGGACCCCTTGACTGTTTTTCCTCTAAAAGGCAGAGCTGAAGCCGAGATCTGCATTCCTGCTTTGTTAACTTGTGCTTACTATTGGTGCATCAGATATGGTGTCACATTGTCTTTGAGTCTTTGTGAAGAAGCCTGTTCTATAAATAGGAAGTTGACACTGACAGCTCCAGTTAGCTCAGTGGGATAAGCATCAGACTTTAACCTAGACAAAGAGCTTTCGCATCAGCTACAAGGAGAGCTCCGCAATGACTCTCCATCAAACGACGCGGGGTAACAAGCCAGTAATCAAATAACATAAAGTCAAGCAAATTAGGCCAGTCACACGAGGACATGCATTTAGGTCTCTGTGGTTTCTGACCGAGCATCCAAACGTCCTTTCGCCCAGTCGTGTGTGTAAACGCACTCACATCCCTCTGTCATGCCACAGTCTCATTCTTCAATCTCTTCAATATCTAAGTAATCCATTTCAAATTACCCAACCAATCAGTTTAATTGCTTGCAATTCTTTCTACTGCCAATATTTTCCTCCTCGCTGATTAACAGCCGGTAATTATTCCATAATTATGTTGCACTGATTATTTCTCCCCCTTTGAATGTCTGCATTTTTAGACGTCTTGCTACACAGTTTGACATGATCTCAACAGATATATGTCTGTAAAAAACAACCTTTTCCCATGGTTTTCACATCTGCTGGTGCCAATCACGGGACCAGCAGCAACACAGGCGCTGCCGTGGCCACAGCTGTCACTGTATACAGTCCTGACTCAGCACACAGACACGCAGTCTCGGTGCAACAACAACCCACGCAACCTCCCCCGCCTCCCGCAGTCTTAAGTGTGTAGGGTATTAGCCTGTGTTTGGTCACATCGATGGTAATGCAATCACAGAGCTCTTACCTTCCTCTGTGTCCTGCTGATGGATGAGTCAGGAGGAGAGAAAATACAGTGAATGTCAGAGTTTATGTTTTCTCAACAAAAAAAAAGAAGCTATTAATTGATGTACTGATTGTGCAAGTAGACAAAGTGGTTATTTGATTGGAGGAAAAAAACAGCAAACATCCGACTAAAGAGACAAACTCACGGCTGAAGAAACCGTTGCGGTGTAAGACGAGTCCCCCGCATCCGCAGATCACAATGACCAGGCAGACCACCACCACAGCTGCCACCACGGCCGAGACGTTGACGTCCTCTGGAGGAGAGAGGGGAATAAAGACTGAGTTATGGTATGTCAGTCAAAGTACTGAAGTACTGTAGCTGTGTACGTCCTTATCTGAATGTGTGAAAACATTTTGTATGAGTGCATTCAAATGTGTGAATGTGTAAGAACGTTTTGATCAAATTAATTCAAATGTCTGAATGTGTTAAAAACAAAAACAAAAAACTAGACTAAGAGATTGAAAATGTCTGTAGCTGTGCATGACAATATGTGAACAGATGATAAAGATTTGTGAGTGCATAAAGATTTGCACAAACATTACCTTTACAAAAAAGGTTTGCAGTTACTTATCTGTTTGTAGATAAAAAAAAAAAGAAGAGCTGAAATAAATCTACGTTTACTTTTGTCCCACATTTGACACATTGAATGTGATGAATTTACTGTTTAACAGACTACAAATGAGAAGAATCAGCTAGCTAGCGCACGCCACGATCCCTCCGCCTCACTCCTGGCAGCTAATCTAACAGTACTTCACAGGAAGGAGAGCAGATGGCAGCTCTGGAGATGGACCTTTAGGTGGTGGCTGTAGCAGTTTGCAGTCAGTCTGCGCAAACCCCAGCTGAGGATCAGATGCCTGACCACCCCAATTCCATGCGGGATTAGCAAACTTTCTGTTGCTGCTGTTACACAAGTGCTGATTTTGAGTAACTACAGCTGCTAACTGAGGGTCTATCTGTGAAGCGGCCATTTGCTCTCTCCTTATGGGCTTCCCTGGCACTTTATTTGATATACAAACTTTAATTTGATGTTTTTTTGTGCACTCTGGCTCCTAGTGTACATTAAAAGTCCAACAAAAATTCCCAATGTGAATTAATTTATTTTCACTGTACATTAGAAAATGGATGGGGGCCACTAGGCACCTAACTGGGGGCCATATATGGCTGGCAGAAAACACTGACGTGCAATACATCGTGATATGGTAGTTTTAGCTAATTAGCTAAAATTAGCTTGCTAACACGGACAAATTTCTAGCTAACGTAGCAAAACACTGCCTTCAGTGGATAACATCAGCTTCATCCAGACTCACGCAGCTAGTTTGCAGAAAACTGTATCAGCTAACGTTAAGAAACAACCAACACAATGTAGCATAGCTAAGCTACAGCTAGCTAGCGCTCATATTGCTAGCTGTTTCCCAAGCAGATCTGGTTGAAGCCACAGACTCGGAGCAAAATGTCTCACCACCCTGGCTCCATGATTGATCCGTGATATTTGAATGTATTCATTCAAAATGTTGTGCACTTTCAAATATGGTCAAACACAGCGACAGTACTTTTGTCCCTATTTTGACTCCATACGTGGTGAATAGATTTTGCTATTCCCAATCTCAATTTATTGAAGCATATATGTCAAAAAGACTGGGAGATATGTGAACTCCTAACAGTGGTAACCATTAAGTCTCCAAGCATAAACAGGAAGACCGTATTTTAATTTAACTCCCATCTAATGCCTTTTCCTGTACACCAATAACATTTCCCATAATTTATTAAAAGCATAAAATGGCTGCTTGCATTAACCTAGAGTACATTATATAATTTATTAACAAGCTGATGAGATTTCCAAGCAAAGCAGCATGATTTTACACCCTGTAATTTGTCCCAAAATGGACACAGTAGTAGCCCTTCGAATTTTAAGTACATTTCTAAAGGGGGTTTCAGATTTTAGAAGCAGGGTGGATTAAGTTTAGGAGGCTTTTCCTCTCCACTGCATCCCTGATTTTCTCCAGTGCTGAAAGGTGTGTTGAAGAGGCAGGAAGAAGTGTGGAAACACACACATAAAACACACACACCTATCGTCATGTGCTTGCCCTCGCACATCTTGGGCGGTCCCACTCCGTTCGAAGCCAGGCAGCTGTATCGACCGGTGTCCTCTTTGGCTACTGCTTTAAACTCCTGCATGAGAGACAGAGAGGGAGGGAGGAAACCTTTATGGTGATGGCTTCAGCTTTCAGTTGAAGCATTTGTTCTACTGAAGTGTCCTTGAGCAAAAAAACACTACCTACTATCCAACCAGGGAGCGCTCAACAAAAACTGACAGCATCATTTTCTTGTTTTAAAAGCACATGATACTGCAAGGAGACAGTGAACTATTTCCCACACATGCTCACCAGTACTCCTGTGCGTGAGTTGATTAGATAGGTGGCGTTGGCATTGCGTGGCGGGCTGATCTGCTGGTTGTCCTTGTACCAGGAGTATGTCGCAGGCGGGATGCTGTGCCGGTCCCTACAACGCAGCTGCACCACTGAGCCTGTCACCGCCCCGCTGGGGATTTCACAGGACGGGGTTTGAGGGGGCACTGGATGACAGGACAAGTTAGGAGTTAAAGACACATCATCGAAACCTGGAAAAACAAGCCAGTCTCTTAAACCTTTAAGCTGTAATCAGGGATTCTCTTTCAGTCGTACCCAGGACTTTGAGCGTTACATTGGTCTCGCCCAGGTTGACGGAGTCATGAGGAGCACTGATCTCACAGCGGTACTCCCCAGCGTCCTCCTGGGTCACGCCTCTCAGCGTCACAGTGGCCCCGTCAATGGTAGCTCGGCCCTCAAAGGGACCTGAAAGAAAGGACAGAAGGTCAGGAAGACCAAAGAGGAAATGTCTTGTCTAGCTGCAGGCTATGGCCACGACGTCCATATGGGTTTAATCCATACATTACATTAGTGTGCCACATTCAGATCACAGTGTTGCATAATTCTCCTTCTTCTACGTCTTCTAAGTGCAGTTATACAGTAGGTGCTTGGTGTTGCAGTAGTTCGTAGGGTTGAGCAGAGTAATTGGGTCGGATAACGTCCTTTTCATATCATCTGAGAAAAACATGCCAATATCCGTACTCTGAAGATCAATCCTGAGACTGTCCTGTTAACAGTCTTCTAATCGGATCAGATCACAAGACGTTTTCACAGCGCCGTAACAAACAAACTAGGTCACTTGTAGGGCTGCTGTCAACTTCACTTGAAAGTGCTGGTTTGAAACTCCCTCCAAGTTTTTGTTTGACTGGAGATATGACAGTTTTAATTTGATAGTACAAAAATATTTATCCATGCGTAAAATTTGGATGGGAAGGTAATTTTTTGTCATTTTACAAAATGGAAATCTACGTGATGAATATACCAAAGAGGTCTGATGTGGATAGGGGACGGGGCCAAAATCGCCGCACCTGAAGTCAACTGCAGGAGTTAGCAGCGGGAGCTAGTGGCGAGAATGTTTTAGTTGGGAGAAGAAAGAGTGTAATTTGGCATAGTTTGTACTGAAGAGTTGCAGCTGACAAGGTAAAAAAAAAAAAACGCCTATAAATATACATGTTTTTTAAGGGAAATATTTGTATATAGTTTTACTATATTTCAGTTTTACCTTTATATGTTTATATTTGAACATGTTTGTGGTTTCTATTGTAATAAATAGCATATTTTTTTAATTTGGATTTGATGATTTTGGTGTATTTTTGGGCCCAATACGCTAAAAAAGTAAGTTAAAGTGACAAAATAATTGTCAGATCATATAGGTGAAGGCAAAATCAAAAGTATTCAAAAATGGCCAAAATAGGCTCAGAGGTCTAACGAAACAACTTTTGGTTAGGTTCCACCCACTTCCTGTTTAAGTCGCACCCACTTCCGGTTCAAACTGTACTGAGATTTTGAGAATAAAGTCGTAATATTACAAGAAAAAACTCGTAATATTATGAGAATAAAGTTGTAATATTATGAGAATAAAGTCGTCGTTTTTAAGGAAATAACCAACAACAAACAGACACACACATTTGTAATATACAGTAATATTACAAGTTTTTTTGGGAATAAAGTCGTAACTGAGAAAAAGTCGTAATATTACGAGAATAAAGTCGCAATATTACGACTTTTTCTCAGTTACGACTTTATTCCCGTAATATTACGACTTTTTGTCAGTTACGTCTATTCTCGTAATATTACGACTTTTTGTCAGTTACGACTTTATTCTCGTAATATTACGACTTTATTCTCGTAATATTACGACTTTTTGTCAGTTACGACTTTATTCTCGTAATATTACGATTTTATTCTCGTAATATTACGACTTTATTCTCGTAATATTAGAAGTTTTTTCTCGTAATATTATGACTTTATTCTCAAAATCTTTTTTTCTTCAATATGGCCCTAATACTCCGTCGTAAAACTGCCATCCCGAGTACAGATAATTTAGTTGGCTGAACAGAAACAGATAATGGTGTACTTGTTCATCCCTTGTAGTCAAGGCTGGGTGACATGGAGAAAATCGAACATCATAGTATTTGTGACCAAACACCTTGATATCAATATAATATGGAGCCCTGCAGTAGCTGGGTTTTAACCAAGCAACATGGACATATACTAACAAGTCAGCTTTCCAGGAAATGGCCTTGCTAACAGACAGACTATCATGCATCTGTAAATCCTTTCAACAAAAGGCTAAGGTAAGGGAGGATTACCAACTGAGCAAAGTGGCTTCAGGACTCCAGGAATCCTTAAAGCCCCAGTTCACACTGTCGTAAAACAAGAACTTTAAGGCCACAGGACACATTTACATGTATCAGCAAGCATGAAACAGCAAATTTGGTGCCCTGGGGGCCCCTAATCGGATAATCCAGCCAGTGGGTGGAAGACTAGGGCTTTTCATGAATTTACAAGATACTTGTTGACACTGTGAGAGCAGAAACTCTTCATTCATGCCACCTTTTAAAGCAAATTCAGCTGTGAAGTAAAGGAGACTTGACATATTTGAGAAGGCTAACTGCGCTGCCTATAAAAGAGACTGACCGGGTGAAAGCGACTGTATGATTTATTATTTATTTCACCCATTAAATCCACATCCTAAACCACAAAGGAGGGGAATCAAGGATACGAGACAGGTTCAGATTTCACACTTTGACACCTTTGGCACAGACGGCGCTAACATATCTCTTACAGTCGATCCGTTACTCCTATCTCACAGTGCCCAGGTGGTATTTCTTACTCATCCTACGAGGCAAACCGCTTCCAGCTGGTGCTGCAAGCTGATTAAAACAAATGCCCTGTTTGTCACTCTGGGGATAAACAGCAACAGGCGGCTTTCTCACCTTTGAAGTGTCCATCAAAGTACACAAAGGAAACATCTTTCCCCTTTTTCTTCCACTCGATGCGTGGGTTCGGGTCTCTCTCTGTGCGGAACGTGCAGGACAGCACCGCGTCTGTAAAAAGGGAGGCAATGAGATATTTATGGCAGAAAAGTGAAGCCTTCAATCAGAGGCATTTTTAACTGCTTGGTCTATTAATAGCCACATGGTTTATTCTGTCAGAGAGAATCTGATAAAGCAGCAACTCCTCAGGGGAGAAATGACTCGACAGTGAGACGAGGCAGCCCGGAGATATGCTGCTTTTTCTGGCTCACCTGAGAACTCCTGCACCTCCACCTTGTGTTTGTTGGTCGACACGGTGACAGGAGCGGAGGGGGAACCTGGTGGCGGTGGAGAGGAAGAGGGGAGGGAGAGTGGGAGATAAAGAAAAGAGGGGTGAGAGCATTTTCAGAAGGCAATATCGCTTGTCATCCATTAGGGGGCAAGGTGAATTGGGTAAAGTGCTCCACATTGCCCGCCAACTGCAAGAGGAGAATGCTTAATGGCTGTCTTTGGTCTACTGTCTGAGACAGACACAACTGTCTCACAGTCTTCAGGAGATCCGAGGTAAGGGCAGGATTACTCCCTCTTCCGCTTTAATCCAGCAGGCTTAAGCAGCGTATGTTTACTTAAGCGCAGGTTAGGACAAGGTCACCAAGCATCTCACCAGAAGCTTGTCCAGATTAACCTGATGTATGAGGGGCATTAGCGAAGAGGCGGACGGCATGCTGCCCGTGTTTGTTTCCCCTGCAGTCTGTATGTCACTGATACAACCCATCCAAACAGGAAGAGGAAGCAGGAGCTACCCTTCCTGTGTGCTGATTGGTTTACAGGACAGATTATTGTCTGGTCGTCCTGTTGTTAAATACAGGTTCAGCGTGGGTGAAGGTTACCTGAGGGGAAAAGCAGGTTAGAAACACTCTCTGGTGCTGCACCAGTAACATCTCCCAAAGGTCTGCAACTTAAGAAAATGGGAAAAGATTTTTCGACTGAAGGCCATGCATTTTTGAAATTACATAATAAATGTTGAATGGGCCTCAGGGGTACTGACTCAGAACATTAAGGGCTATGAAAAACCTTTAACAAACTTTTAATTTGTCGTAGTGAAGACGTCACCTTCACATACTCTTGAAAGCAAAAAGCTTAAAGGTCCAGTGTGTAGGTAGGATTTAGGGGGATATATTGGCAGGAAATGGAATGTAGTATGTTTTATTTAACTGTATAATATACATTACAATGAGCCGTTTATATACAAGTTACATTAAACTACTTTATTAAATGTTTTTACCGGTTTAAATCACTGGGTCCATTTGTTTGAGAGGAAGAGTCTTATGTGGATAATTCGACTCCTGCTAAAAATCACCTGAAAGTCTGGATCTTAAGTTATCAGAGAGAAAAGGTGAGCACAAATAAGCAGGTGCTTGGCTAGCATCCCGTCTCTGACATGCCAAACACCATCGGAGAAACATTGATTTGTGCATGAAACTGCTTTATTCAGCATTTTTACCGCTTTAAATCACCCGGTCTGTTTGTTTCAGAGAGGAAGAGACTTCTGCGGATAATTCACCTCCCTGTTAAAACCGTCCCAACATCTGGATCTTAAATTATCAAAGAGAAAAGGTGACATGCCAAACACCATTAGAGAAACCTAGATTTGTGCGTGAAACTGGTTTATTCAGCATTTTTACCTCTTTAAATCACCGGGTCTGTTTGTTTCAAAGAGGACCAGACTTCTGTGGATAATTCGGCTCCTGGTAAAAACCTCCTGAACAAAGAACACTGAAGGAATTCTAACCAGGAGAAGTTTCAGCTGGTTGCGATCTGCAGTCCTCATCACTAGATGCCTCTTAATTCCCCTAAATCTTACACACTGGACCTTTAATAACTCCCCACAAAACACACTCTCTCTCTCACACACACATTTACTTTTCCTGCCATTGTCTCTGCAAATGGCATGATGCATACAGATCTCCCAACTTCAAAACATATACTGGAATTACCGTGACCAGTTTCCTGTTTGTCAGTAACTTCCTGTGTGGGCCCATTGTCAGTGGACTGAGTTACAGGAGTTTTCTCCTGTGGAGGCAGGGTGACGTGGAAGAATAGAGGGCAAGTTGAGACAAAGGGCAGGAAGTGTGTTAAAGAACAGGAAGGCAGCCATGTTGGATGACCATACAAACTGGATCTCATGAGCACACCCAAAGGTCTCTCTCGCTCTTATTTCCAGCTATTTTTAAATTAGCCTTTAAATAAACAACAGGCTATACAATAATAATGGCGTCTGCCAAATGCATCATAACGCAAGTTTTTTTTAAAAGCTTTTCCTGAAGTTGGCTCAATTTACACCAGCTCCACTTGCTCAAACTTTGAGCTAAGTGAATTAAAACTGCACACTCTCCCTCCAGTCGCTCCCTCTTCCTCTTGCTTTGCCATGTGTTGACTTGCGGCAGTGTAACAGGATTATCATCGTAGCCTTGGCTCGCGCACCTCGACACCCTCTGAGGAGCATTGTCTCGCTAAAGGATGAACATGACGAAGGAGGGAGATACAATGAGATTAAAAAGGGACGAGGAGGGACGACAAAGGAGAGATGAGCGGCCCTAAGAATAGAATACAAATGAAGTGGAGTGGAGGAGAGTGAGGCGGGCGGAGGTTGGCGGAAGGGGGGGGCAGAGACCCGCAGAAGCATGAATAAAAGAGAGAGTGGGATTGAAGGCGAGGGAGATCCTCTCAGACAGTGGGACTGTGAATGGGAGAAGCTCTTGTCACATAGTGTGAGACCAGGCCTGCCGCCACCTTGAAGGGTGTCTCTTTGAGAAAAAAGAGATGTAGCAGGGCTGACAACATGCCCGCACTTTACCGCCGCGCTGACCGACGCACACGAAAGCACACACATCAAAAAATGAGCAAAGAGTCTCTGCATGTGAGGTCCTGCTGCCCCTGTGTCGTGCTTCGCTGTGCTCTACTACTATGAGCACTGTCAGCTTCAATGGCCTCAATTAACTACAAAGGCGTCGAGGCAGACAATGAACACATGGCCTGTTCGGATCATTTCACAAGTGCATGGTGGGTAATGTTCATACGGTGCAGCTTTCTAAATAAAAAGGCCTGCTGTCCGAAAAAGTCAACAGGAAATGTTATTCATGTTTAGAGACAAATGTGTGCTAACGTCTAGAAGTTGACCCACTGAGCTCTGGATGTCCCTTCAGTGTCACGTCTCTGTGTTTAGCCACGTGTCGCTCAGAGTTTTTTGGCTGTATTGTCCAGTAAATGCATGCATCGTAACCGTCACCGTATGTGACTGTTCAGGAAGTGAACAAGGGTTTCTGCGTCATCCATCCTGACTTGAACGCAACTCGAGAGTTTTCAAACTTAAACAAGGTCAGCAGTGTTTCCGAAGGTCTCCATTTAGGGGGTTCAAAACGCCGTAGTGTGGATGCTATATGTATCAATAGTCATGTGTCTTAAAACTTAAGTGTAGTATTGTGGATGGAGCCTAAAATGTCACTAATTTGAACCCTCAGTCGCACAAGTGAAGGAGGTTTTTAAACACACAGTTGACCCACTGAACTTTGGATGTATCTTCAGTGTCATGTCTCTGTTTTTAGCCACGTGTTGCTCAGAGTTTTTTGGCTGTATTGTCCAGTAAATGCATTGATTGAAACTACTGTTGGGGGGCAGTTTCATGGAAAGCTAGTTTGCTAGCTAACATTAGCTAACTTGCTAATAAATACTGCAAATTCAGATGTTACTGGTATGTTTTCTTACGTTCTACGCATGTCTCCTGACTCACTGCCAGCCAGGCAGCATATATCATACTGGGCAGTTTGTATTTTTCATGGCACATATCTTAGAATATCGGCTGGTTAAACAGAGCAACAAATGGAGCAACCTCTTGCTCAACAGAAAGTGTGTCCTTTGCAGAGGCCAAGTTTCAATTCCTATTATTCTGCCCCTTTCCTGTCACTCCCCAGCTGCTCTTCTATAAAGGCAAAAGCTCTAAAAAAAATATCTTAAAAGAAACTTCTTTGTTATTTGTTGAGGCCCTGACTCTGCTGGTCAATGTTCACCAAAGTTGCGATCATTTTATACTCCCCTAACAGTAGGCAAATATTTGCCAATGTTAATTTCGCTCATGTACAACCTTACCCTAAAATTCAGCTGCAGTCAACATCCAGATTTGGACCATCATTGGCACCAGAAATTTGCCCAAGATTCTGTCGTCACAGTCTAGCACTTGATCGCTACCTTTTTATAAAGCCCAGATCTCTGCAGATAAACACACCACCTCACACTCCTAGCTGGTTATAAGTGATGATTGAGAGACATTACATCTGTATGACATTGTTTTTTGGGGAAAATCCTGCACGGTCTGTCTTTAAGTAGATTTTTAACAAGTATGAATCACAAACTGAAAATGGGTGCTGGAATATGCTTATATAGACTTTTTTTTAGAATAAAGTCTTTCATGTGCCTCACAGCAGGAGGTCTCTGATGGTCCTCCAACATGGCATCAGATATGGCCACTAAGGTAATTAAAATGCGTCTGTGATAGGCCCATTGTGGCTCTGAAGCACAAATAACATCTAGACAAAGGCGTCAACACAGACAAGCTACAGACAAAAACACACACGCGCACACACACACCTCGTGCATGGCATCAACATCAACCAAACACTGCGACAGCTTAAACTCGCAGAGGGACAGCCACCCTCTCGCCTGAGCAAAAATAGAAAGATGGCACGCTCGCTCCTTGGCACGCAGCTTTACTCTCATTACGTGGTCCGTACAGAGTGTTACAGAGACTGGGGTGGGTGTTGCCAGGGCTGTGCCGAGGTCAAAAGCATGGCGCAGTAATAATTAAGGCACTTATTCAAATTAACAGGACAAATGAAAGAGGAAGGGAGATGGAGCCGTGGTACACATCCTGCCCGGCTGCTGTGTGATATAGATAACATGACTGGCACACACGTTTCAAGGCTGTGGGGGTACGGAGAGAAACAAGGAGGACTGAGCGTGTGTGTTCTCCATTTGAACAAAGCCCCTCTGTATGACTGTAACCCTGTGAGCAACAGCTGTCTCAGGCAGACACGGTGTGTGTGAGTGTGTGTGTGTGTGTGTGTGAGGTTGAGGAGGTTGGGTCGCCTGCCACAGAGACCCACCCAAAACATTTCCTCCTGGATTTTTTAAACAATACACTCCACAGGCGTCCAGTGGAGCCGAGGCAGATTTGAAGCTGCTCTGTTAAACTGTTGACGTCCATCTCTGTGCCACACGATGAGTGATTGCTGTCAGGTTGTCCACAGCGGGAGTGGACACACAAACACACACACCTCTGTGAACTCGTGACCTGGTGGCCTGACAGGTGGCAAAATGTGGACAACACAGAGTAAAAATCTGCGTCACTCACTCTCACTGTCTCATCACATCTATCTCACACTGCTACTGCTCCCCTGGAGCCCAAAGACACATACACTGCTTCCTTTTTTTTTCCATCAGGGAAAGTTAGGTGCCTTTTTGTAATTTAAAGAAACAGCTTTTCTCCCGGTGACATCTCCGCCATGAAAACACCTCATCACCAGCAAAAACAGGTTGAAGTTCCTGGTGGTAATCCAACCGCTGACCTCATGCACAGATCTGCCACCTCTTCTGCCAAAGAACGGGTGCCCACCCGCCACCACCATGCCGCCCACACCCATCGGTGGCACCCGGCCAAGTGCAACTTTAAGGGCCAACTTGTAGGAAGCCAGCCTGGCTGCGAATATTCGCCACAGAGGGGCTTTAACTAAACAGGGGGACTGCGGAAGAACATGAAACAAAGAATAGTCGTTCATATTCTAACTTTAAATGTTTAAATTCTGCCACGAAAAATTCCAAATGGATCTTTTTAGGAGGAAAAATACATAAAACAATGAGAACTTTTTGAGTCTAGAGCAGTGGTTCTCAACCAGGAGTCGTTTATGGAGTTACGGGGGCCACCAGAAAAATGGGGATTAGTTTATTTCCAATATTTAATTCCCAGTGTGAGTACGGATCATAGGTTACCAAATCTTTTCAGATGGAGGTCCTTGAAGCCTCATCTTATCACATAGGACCTCTCTTTGATATGATTTTGCTTCAAGGACCTCCATGTACCCTAATGTGATCAATTTAGGGGTCCCTGACTGAAAAATGTTAAGAGCCACTGGACTAGAGCCCAAATTAAATGACTTTTTTGCAGAGTATTGATCCCAGCACCTCCATGGACAGTTAGGATTAAAATCATTATAAATAAACAGTGATCAGAGCAGTTAAATCACACTGGAGCTGCTATCCAGCACTTTACTCATCTGTTCCTATGGTTTATCTCATGGGGACAAGTAGGAAAACACACACAGATAGTTCTTCTGAATAAATAGTTGTCACTTACATTGCATCAGTAAAATTACAATCGGAAGATACAGGGACGTCCCCTCCATTATCGTCCACAACTCTGGCTGAGTCTCGTCTTCCCCGGACGGCGCGATGAGGCAGATCCCGAGCCTCAGCTGTCTTCTCGCACTTGTTCACAACTCTCCAATAATTCATCCAGCTTCCAGGGAATAAACTGTTCTCCAGGGGGAAGCGATCGGACCGGCCCGGCGCGGAGCGGAACGGAGCGAATCGGAGCGGAGCTGCTGGCAGGCGGGCGGATGAGCGGGGCGCACCTCCGGGACGGATCGGTCAGAGAAGCTGGAGTCCTGGGTGAGAGGTCTGGCTGGGGGACGGCGCGGCTCGGTTACTATGAAAGGCGCGGATGAATGTCTTCTCTCCTCCTGTGGTGCGGTTTCGGCGCTGGTTGAGGTGGAGATGGAGGTGGAGGGAGGGCGGGGTGTGCTTTCAGACGAGCAGAGCGGCGGAGCGCCGAGAGCGCAGCGCCGTGTCCAAGACGCGCACTGCACTACCAAGTGACCACATAACGGGAGGCAACTGGGTATGGCAACAAGGTGTGGCACGCATCATACCTTTGTCTGAGCGGGACCCGGCGTGAACATAATGGCTTTTTAAAATATCAGCCTACGGGATGGCACATTTAAACAGACTGAGCTCCTCTTTCTAATCATTTAGGGACTGATCTACAAGTTAGGGAAATATTAGAGTTGATCTTTCATCCTCTACAGTCTGAGGGGTTTATAACTTAGAACTAATGTCTTTATTAATAGTTAACAAATAACAAGGCATCAATTAAAAACAGCTTTTGGGTATCCAGGTTTTGGAAAAACCCCTTTAACTGATATATTTGATACACAGATAAATTAAAGTGCTGCCACAGCAGGGCCGTAACCACCAATTTAACACTGGGGGGGACCCAGCCCTCCAGGGGGGCCTGGGGGGAATTTACCCCAGGAGAAATTTTTAGAAATTTAACAGCTAAATTTTGAAACAAAAATCTTAGATCAGGGGTTCTCAAAGTTTTGACGACCAAGTGCCCCCCCAGAACTCCACAGATTTTAGGACTGTAGATGCTGCTTGTAAAACTCAGAATGCCGTAACTGCTTCCTCCACCTTCTTGTGCGTGTGTGGAACAACTGTGTGTTGTATCCATTCATCCATTTTCACCCGCTTATCCGGGGCCGGGTTGTGGGGGCAGCAGGTCGAGCAAAGCACCCCAGACGTCCCTCTCCCCAGCAACGCTTTCCAGCTCCTCCTGGGGGATCCCAAGGCGTTCCCAGGCCAGATAAGATATGTAATCCCTCCAGCGTGTTCTGGGTCTGCCCCGGGGCCTCCTACCAGTGGGACGTGCCTGAAACACCTCTAAACGGAGGCACCCAGGAGGCATCCTGATCAGATGCCCGAACCACCTCAACTGACCCCTTTCGACGCGAAGGAGCAGCAGCTCTACTCCGAGCTCCCTCCAGATGTCCGAGCTCCTCACCCTATCTCTAAGGCTGAGCCCAGACACCCCACAGAGGAAACTCATTTCGGCCGCCTGTATCCGCGACCTCATTCTTTTGGTCACTCCCCAGAGCTCATGACCATAGGTGAGGGTTGGGACGGAGATGGACACGATGGACCGGCGCAGCGCCTGCATCACTGCAGAAGCCGCACCAAATCAAAGTTAATGGTATCGGGGGAGACGTCAAGAATAAGATTAACTGTTAACAAGTTGGCAATTTTGGCTCTCTCTGCTCCACATTGAACCTTCCATGTTATGGCCACATGTCCCACATTTTGTTGATTGACTTTTCCAACAAATGCTTCAACTTTTTCTTGAGGTATTAATGATTGAATAAATTTTCTGATTCAACAATTCCACAGATCTTCATTTTGGATCACTGCTGAAATTTTAAAAAGCTGCAGAAATAAAGACAGTACAATGTTTGACATTCGTTGTACCCAAAGCAGTTGTGCATAAGCTGATTATACTGCTCTACAAATAATTAATGACACTTAACAGCCACTGATTACAACTTTATAAAGGATTCCCTGTTAGAATGTGTTACTGTAATATTGATTGACAAAGAGCTTGCATTAATATTTTGTGTACTGAAGTGTATGAAGGTTTTAGAGTATCCATGTGACAAAGCTATAAAATAGTAAGCACTTAAACCAGAATTTAAATTTCAGCTTGAACACCCTGCCCTTCAAATTTGAGATTTTGTTTTTATATAGCAGAAGTTTTTAGACTACTATGATCTTGAATATGACAAAAATAAATCTAGCCTTAGATCCTTAGACCTGAAAGAGTTTAAGTCTTGTATCAAATGGAGGACGAAATATGACCTATCCATTAATAAAAAGTGAGAGATAAATGAGGTTACCAGCACCGTCTGAGAAGAGAAATGCAGTATGATCAGTTTCTGTCTTTAGTGAGGAGCTCAGCACTGATTAGTGACGGGTAATTGTTGCAGTTGTTCAGTGCCGAGATAAGAGAAAGAGAAAACAGACCAAGTCCTGCAGATCAATGACTCCCCAGTGAATTACTATCGACTAAACACGTGTTAAGACTGAACACTAGATAAGCCAACGCTAAGACTGCCTTGACAACCACTTTCACTGACTCCAATCAGTCCTTCTGATATGAAATGCACCGAGGGAATCTCTGGGGTGACTTCACTGTTGACCACGTACTTTGCAAGCTCTTTAGCAAGAAATGAAAAACAGAAACTCATCATAAATTCATCTTTAGGAATGCATTATTCCAGAGTGTTTTAGTCGCTATTCAAATTTAATCATGTTTGAGCAGCGGCGTCGCCGGCACAGCAGTCATTGCTAAACATCTCTCAAGCACCACGGCAGCGAGGAATTCAGGGCACTGATTCAAACATCTCAATTGGTGCTGGTGGTGTGACTGTGCTCTCTAAGTCCGAGGCATATGTCCTTGGGTGTGTCTCACACGTTGTCAGTGTGTGTTGGGGTGGGGGTAGTGGTGGCGGTGCTAGGATGCTTGAGTGGGAGCAACAGCTGCACAGCAGCTAAGTTTTCCGACCTGAGGCTTTGCTCAATCTTCAGCCGTCTCTTGATGGGGACTGATACAGTTAGACTGTGATTAAAAGGTTCTCTGTCACTGAGAAGCAGAATGTGAGAATGTGGATGATGTGAACGTAGAGGGGCTTTTAATGCTACCTGTAGATCATGTTTCTTGAAGCAAGAGCTTGAATGTCAGACAGGGATCTGTAACGTACAGCTGGGGGAGGGGGAAAGTCTGGTGGAGCTGCACCATTTTCTTCATGTTATTGGTGGTAAAGCTTTATAAAAAGAGGTCAGGGTCTGTGTATTTCCCAAAATGTTGAATTATTCCTTAAATAAAAAATTGACGAATTCTTTATAGATGAGTTAGAATCCACGATTATGTTTATGGATCGTCTTAAGACACCAGGAAGTCAAGGACACAAGCAGTTCTGGTGCCAGCAGTCTGCAAATCCTTTCCAGCCTATTGGAAAAGAATCCAGGCCCTCCAAACAAAAATGAGAATGAGGAAGGAAAGATTAGATTAAAAAACATGTTGGCTTTTTAATGACTTGGCCATTATATTAAAGCCTTTTTAATCTAATCTTTCCTTCTTCATTCTCATTTTTGTTTGGAGGGCCTGGATTCTTTTCCTGTTTGCAGTATTTTGGAGTTCCCTCTTTTTTTTTTTCCAAGAGCACCCGATACATTTTTGGATCTACACTCCACAACACAGAGCAACCAGTTATCTGTTTTTCTACCTTTCCAGCCTATACTGAAACTCATAACACTTATTCTGAATTTGTTACCTGCAAAATGTTCCAAAAAGTTAGGGTAGGGGCAACAAAAGATGAGGAAACTTGTGGAGTATCCTAAAAACCACCTAAAACAGTAGACAGCTCATTGGTTACATATTAAGTATCATTGGTTATGAACAGTGGTGTAGTGGTAATTGATGAGGTGGGTGTGCTACTAGGTAGATAGGTAGGTTACTGATGAGGAAGTGGGCGTACTCTCCTATACATTACAATGGGTATACTGTAACTGGATAGAAAAAGAAGTGGGTATACAACGTATACCTGAGTATACCTTCCACTACACTACTGGTTATGAAAGGGGCATCCTCCAAAGGCTCAGTTAATAACAAGAAAAGACGGGACGAGGTACGCCACTGAAAAAATGCATCGGCAGCTAGTCCAACAGTTTAAGAACAACTTTTCTTAAAGCAAAGTTGCTTCAAATTTTAGGATTTTACTGTCTACAATCCATAATATCATCAAAAGATTCAGAGAATCTGGAGAAATCTGACTGCACTGCATTAAAAACCAACGTGATTGTATAGAGGATATTACTACATGGGCTCGGGAACACGAAAACCATTGTCAGTACCACTGTTCGGATGCTACCATGCAAAGCGAACGCTATTTATGAGCAACATCTGGAAACATCACAGACTGGGCCCGAGCTCGTCTGCACAACTGTGAAGACACCATGAATGCTGAAATGTACCCACAGGTTTTGGAGCAACATATGCTGCCATCCAGACGTCTTTTTCAGAGACGTCCCTGCTTATTCAGGGTTGTGCTTTGTAACAAAATCAACAATGTTGTTGAGCAGACATTTGTGTCTCAACCATAAACTGTATATAAAGATGGATAAGGAGTGATCGGACGTTGAACCGCTGTATCGAGGCACGCACGGCTGTCAATCTTAACGTCAAACCCCCTTTTTATCGCTTTAAATAACTAATTAAAACCAAACTTTTCAGAAAGACAAACACCTGAACAAACAGTAGCGTGATAAGAACTGCCTAAGATGACAAAAAAAACATCATGGGAAACATGTATTTGATGTATACTTTGATGTTTCAGTTTGGCCCATGTCCCATCTGCTAACACGTGTCAAAGTGGCTCGAAAAACGGACGTTGATGCTAAATGCAGACGGCCTTATGGGAAACCTTGAAGCCGCGCAATCACAAAACGAGCGAGACGCAGAAGCAGCAGAAGAACCTAATGAAAAGGAAGAACCCCACATGCCCATTCTACCACGGACACTTTGTTGCTCTGAACAAGAACAGGAGCTGAACAAAGCTTTTCCATCCGAGAACGAGATATTAACTGAGCAGAACAACTCTGCTGTTGCCATGGATTGAGACGAACCAGAGCCTGATGAGACGGGGTTACCGAGAGTGTTTAAGCTTATCCTGTTGGCACTCAATCCCCTAAGCGAGCTGCTTGAGATTTTCGGACTTTTTGCATTTTTACCTCCAGCCTTATTCTTCAGAATCCAAGGAATTTATGAGTAAAAGAGCAGTTTTCTGTGCTTATTATAACGGATTTAAGGGTCTCTTAAATAATCAAACAGCCTCTCCTCTGTGATGTAAAAGTCAGGTCCAGAGACGAAGGCTATTATCGGTCGGTCTAGACTCAATAATTAACATTTCCCTAGCAGCACAAGTATACTTACAGCTTAAATAATTTCCAGCAACCACTACAACTGTTACATTTTAGAAGGGAGCTGCCGTTAACTAAAGTGTTCTCTCTAGTATTTCATGTCCAAGCTACTATGAGTGCTAGTGAGAAGGCAGCAGGGAGGACTTCAGGAAGAAGACAGTTAATAGCAGAATCAATCACCTTCGCAACAGTCTATGTATTGATTAGAAACTTGCACTGTGGGTGAACAGGCAGGCTAATCTTTTCCATTTTAATGGGAAGGCTGGTCTAGAGTTGAGTGGGCGATTGAGATATTTTCGTTTCACACTCACCATTATTTTAATTATCAATTAGTTTGGCAATGAGTTAGCAGATTTCTAGATCAACATATATGGTCTAAAATATGTCAGAAAATAGACACCACTAAGCAATTCTTTACCATTTGGGGCATTTTTGCTTGAAAAATGACAAATTAATCGATTACCAAAATAGTCGCATGTTCACAATTTGTCAATGGACAAAAATGTTAATTGCTTCAGCTAAAGAGTTCCTGTTATTTTCCAGAGCACATTTAATCCAATTCAAGCACTAAAGAAGATTTTCTTGTATGCCAAAGATTCAAATTTGGGAAAAGTGTGTCAATGGACAAAACCGTTAATTGTTTCAGCTCTACTCAACTCTTTCCCATTGAATAATAAGTATTAAAAGTCACAATAAAGTGCAGACACATCCTCTTTTAGCACGACACCTGCAATGTCAAGACTTTTTGTCAAGAGTCCTGATGACCAAATAAGTTGCACTAATTAAGGGCTTCGATATGATTAGTAAAGCATCAGTAAATACTATTAAATACAGCTTACAGCTCTATAATAGGTGTCTTATTGGAAGGTGGTACCAAACTGTTTTAGATAGTGATTCAAAGCTACATAACATCGATCAAGTGCAGTGGCAGGGATGTGGTTGCATGAGAAGGCGGCTATCTCTGGCATGAACCTGGAGTGTTGTGTCTAATGTGTCAAAACGCCTGGAATCATGGGGGAAAAAAAGGAAAAACAAAGTGCCTCATGGCTCCAATCGTCAGGGCTTGCTCACACTTGACTCCGCACACCCTCTGAGGATTGAGAGCCACCTGTTTGACGAGTGATAGACACAACAGCTGCACTGCTGCCTGACCTTCAGCTAATAGACATGCACACACACACACTCCGCGTTTGTTGTTAGGCAAACTGCTGACACATAGGCGCACATCCACGCAATCCCATTTTCACTCTTCTCAGCACCTATAAAGTGAAGCACCTTTCCCGCGGGAGTGTTAAAATCCTTCTTTTAATAAACAGAACGCAACACTTGGGTTTTGTACAGTATGATAACGGGGTCATGGGGAAATGAGCCCCTTCATTTTGCAGCGCAACAATGAGAAAAGTAGAAGTGATTTGTCTCGTATTTTTACACATTTATTGAACAAATATTACATCAGATACATGTGAAGGTGTGTATGTGTGTGTGGAAGGTTACGCAGAGGTCGTTACTGGCTGGTCGGACGGTGGAGTTGATACAGGAGGAGCAGGTGGAGTCGCTTCTTCAGGTCGCGGGACCTCAACCTGTGCAACAAAGTCACATATGTTCATGATTACTTTAACAATTATTTTTATTAGCGCTAACATCCTCTCTCTGACCTCTTTTTCGTCTTTGGTAAGGGTTTGATCAAGTACAAGTAAAAACCTTTAAAAGAACATATATACAGAGATGTTGGAGAGGTGTGGAGGCATCTGTTTGTGGCGTGGGCGGTTGTGTTTTGAGCGCCAGCTGGAGGCAGACGGGGGACATGCTTCCCTACCGCCTGCAGCCGGCTCAGAAGACACGCCGCCCACGCATCGCTGCTTTTAAAATCCTGTTTCTGTATGGTGGCACATACAGAGGACAAAAAACATGACTTAATACAACAACAATATAACATCAACAATATAACATATAATAACACAACAGCCTTGTCGTATAAAGCTGAATCAACATCTCTGTCCCACACAAAGTTGACGTGTTGCAGAGCGACTGTAGAGCACTGCACTGGATGGGAAAGTGTTCCTGTTATTTTCCAGAGCACATTTAATCCAATTCAAGCACTCAAAGATTTTCTTGTACGCCAAAGAAGATTCGAATTTGGGGAAAGTGTGTCTACATTTCTTGCCAACATATTAATAGAAACCAGCTGAACTGTTTTCAACCATTTCAAAATAGTCTGGCATTTCTCTCTTCCTAACTTCTTCTAAAGAGAAAACAAGGACAAACAGTTAAATTATTACAGCTTAAAAAGGTTCAATTTTGACCTACGATGCTTGCCATACTTTGCACACACTCAGTTTTCCTACAGTATGCAGTGAGGACTCACTAGTGACATTTCAGCAGGCCTCACTTTCTGTTTCACCTGCAAATACAATGCCTGGTGAAACACAAGCTTGGCAACTATGAAATTGGACTGTCCCAGTTTTTACTGCACATATGTTCATTTGACGCTAACTGGTTAATCTGTAACCTGTTCATAGACATGCAGGGTATGTCTATTGTCAGATCTACCTCCAAGCAAGATGGCACATCTAACCTTCCTGGAAGCTTTCACAGCCCGTGCCTTCATGAGACAGCGCATCAGAGACCAACATATGCAGAGAATGACGAGCGGCTTATCAGCAGTTTCCGACTGCGGAGACGTTCACAGGCCTTAATGTGTGTGTGAAAACAACTTCACCACTTTCTCTATTGTAAACTTCCAGGGCAAAAAGATTTCCCTGTATAGCGGGCACACGCCAGTCAATTTAGAATGATTCTGATTGACTAACGTACACATGGTGGTAAGAACAAAATCAGCCAGTGTGCACGTGTCATGAATCTCATATTTTTTTAGTAAAATGATGGTCAGACCACAAAAGTAAGACCCATTTTGTTCAGTAGGAGAGGGGCACATCACTATTTGTGGGTTGTAATAACTGACAGAGAAATATGGAGAAAAAGAGGACGAGATGTGTGTTTGGAAATCAGTGTGAAAAATCTTTTTTTCCTTTTCCCAAACAATGTGGCAGAGGTTGAATTTAGGCCCAATCTCAGTATCCCCCCTTGTCTACTACCCTTTAGCCCTCAAAATGAAGCAACGAGGGGTAGGGGTTGAAATCTTTCCCTAGGAATTGGGACACCACTCACTACGTAACTGCGTCGATTACGTTCCCGCATACGTAACTATTTTAAACAGGAAGCTGCGAGCCATCTACATTTCCAACCGACATCTACAATGGAGTCTCCGGTTGAGTTCATCCTACCGATCGCGTTTGCTGTATACATCATGCTTCGTTTGATGAACGACAGACGACAGGGGACTTCTGCTAGCTAACTAACCAGCTAACATTACGAGGCAGCATAGTTATACTAGCTGGCGTGTTATCGTAATGTGAAAAATCCGACAATTTTGCAGAACAGGACAGATGACAGACGCCAGATAGTGCGAGCTAGCTAGCTAGTTAGCTAACAAGCAACCTGACGACGGTAACGTTAGCTATGTATGAACTTTTTTCCCCGTCTCTTGCTCAGTGGTAGCCATGGCAACGTCGACCCCTCGCTGGCAAGTCAGCATCTGAAATCCCTCGCTCCGAAGGGCTAGTTTCATACCCGCTACCCCTCGTTATGCCCCCTACCCCTACACGCAAAAAGGAATTGGGACACCTCTACCCCTCGCGGGAACGCGCAAATGTAGGTAGGGCTAAGGGGGGGTATTGGGACAGGCCCTTATTCTTCTATCCCTCCTCCTCCTGATGTATCGACAGGGGCGTGTTCCACCTCGACAAAACGTAGCAAAACGTTTTGGAAACACAAATGGCGGTGCATTAAAGGTCGGGTGAGGGAGGTGTGTGTGTGTAGCCTGCAGTTTGCTGCAGCACTGTATCGCACTAAACTCTAACCCCGCCCACTTTTTAGTAGTCCAATAATATGCAAAGGTTTAAGTCCCTCTCTTAACTGAACACCACTCAAATATTCTGTTTCACTGGGCAATACGTCGCAGTACAGAAGCACCTCCAGTCCGCAGCTTGACATCTATAGCTAATATTTTTTTCCTGCATGACAAGACAGGCTGACATCTGGTTTTATAAGAAGAATGAAAACATCCCTGTGGTCCTCCATGATCTTTGCCTATCAGTGTGAGCTGTTACGAGAAGGATATCATGCACATTAGCCTTGGTTTGTCGTCATATACTGAAGATACTGCGGTATAAATGTCCTTCAGAGGCCTGTTATAGTTTATAGCTGCTGCACTGATTAGTGGTAGTGATTCTCTGTTAACACACGGGACACAGAGGACAGGACAGCATGCTCTCTTTACACATCATGTGCACACACAACACGGCAAACATCAGTGTGTCAGGTGATGCTATGGAGCAACGTCCTCTTAGACCATAAAGTGACGTCCTGTAGCTGTAGCACGTCTGCATGCTAATCCTGCGCTTGTAAAAACTCCAGGAAGACATGATCCCAATATCCTCCGCTTCTAATGTCGAGCCAACTCTGACGTCCACGCTTTTGTTTTTAATAAAGTGCTATATCAAATCCCTGAATGACCAAATCTCTGTGAAAATAAAATGTAGGCCACGGAGCACTGCATGTCATCAGTTGCCAAATCAAGCGTGTCTATTAATGAGTACGTCTTTTTTTTTTCTCTCATTACGCAATCAGTGATGCACAGAGGATGCCAGAAAGGCTGGAGCAAAATATATTTCGCCTAGATGGCTCCATCCAAAATTAACTCGTAGCCTAGTTTGAATTTGAAGAATTGATGCTTCTCCTTTAGAGTCGAACTTGGTTATGCTCACACAGTGCTGATTCAACTGTGCATCAATCTGAGTGTCACGATGTTCAACGTCTAGAATGAGAGCCTTGAACCTGGAGAGATTTAAAAATACTTCCTCCTTGGATCTCGAGTTAGTGTCTGTGTCTTTGATGTGGAGTTCAGAAAGCAGCAGTTTGTCCTTCATTGGGAGGATGAGACCTGCTTTTTCCTCAACACTGCAGCCCACGTTGCGTCTCCTCTCTGTTTTTGCCAAAATACGAATGTGAAGCAGTAAAAATAGCTGTGTTAAATCCTAACCTCTGGCTACTTTGTGAGATCGGAAAGGAAGGCTGCAGCCAGGGAGCGAGCTGGCTCGATGTGGAGCAAGCAGTCATTTGGACGAGTATCCGTCATCTACACCAGACCACTGCCCCAAAACACCAGCAGCCCTCCTTCCCCGAGTTGGCCCCCGTGCTTCGGCTTTGAAGTCGCTGCTGTTGGACGCCTGTGTGAGGTAAAAAAATAAAAATAAACTGCTGTTCTTACCAGTTTCTCTGCCCGCTGCCTCAGTTTCCTCCAGACTGTGTGGTGAGCCTGCACAGAGGGAGACAATGTGACGATGAGGCACATGCAGATAAAGTGCTTTCACTGTGCCACACAAAGGACAAGCTTTGATATAAGAAGAACAATCAAATGCCACGTATAATCTGCTCCATGGCACCGGCGGTTTTATTAAGAATCTCAAAGGGAAACCACCACAGACTGCTAAACAATCACTTTTAAATTGACTTTTTCCTGCCACTGTAATTAAAACCTGTGACTGCCTGAAGCTCGGAGCCAGTCGATGCCATTTTAAACTGATTTCCTCCTTTGAATTTGACATTTTAGTGCCAGAGAAATGTAAGTATGATATGTTTCCACATAAAAAACGTGACTCAAACTCCACACACGTCCGCACCTGCAGCTGCAGAGGAAGGGAGAGGCCCTGCGCTCGACGGTGGAGGCCCCAGTGTCCCTCTCCCAGGCTGTGGAGGGCTGTGACCTCGTACTGGGAGCACAGGCCTGTCCTGGCCACCAGGGGGCCCGCGCTCAAGAGCACATGGTCACCACATCTACAAACAAAGAATGATGATGGGAGCTACAATATACACCTTTCTTAAGATCCATGTGACAGACAACACTGGAAACATGCCGGCAGTACATGATGGTGTGTGTGAAAAGTCACCTGTGGAGCATCACTTTGCCTTTGGGATTCTGCGCCGCCTTTTGTTCCACATCCTCCTGTTTGAACCTGGGAGACACAGAGGAAAAGCTCACGTGTTCCTGAATATACTGAAATGCACGGAAAGGAAACAAAGACACGAGGAAAAGAAGGACAAAACAGCTGAAAACCAGCTATGAGAAATCAGTCTACCTGCTGTGTGAGAAGACCTCCAGCGCCACAGAGGGCGCCACCTCCAGAGGCTCCCAGGCCAGGTCCTGGTGGATCAGCTGCTGGGCCCCTCGGGTCAGAGACCGCAACGTCTCCTGCAGAAAAACGCAGCCAGATCAGATTACAAATACTCACAAATGATCCGATACAGTAACAGATAAGAGCTCAGTAATCCAACAAACCAAAGCTGTGAATCATTCCTCCCCTGCAACTGCTGGTCACAAATAGAAACTTCATTTAAAGGTGACAATAAAAAGTCACACTCTCGTCTCTCTTTCTCACACAAAACATTTAAATAAAGACTCATTTATGTGAGATACTTCCAGCACCCAACAAGACTCTCTGACACTATCATTCCTGCCAAAAGGCTAAATACAGCATTAGGGAGAGTTTAAAAAAAGGTGTTAAAACAACACTAAAAGAACAACTGCATTACAGCCAAATGATGACATCATGACTGAAGGAGTGATTTGAGAAGTTTCTTTGTCTGTCAACAACAGTCCAGCTTTACACAGCTGTCTCAGGAGTCAACAAAGGATGGAATATCTCTTCAATGAGAGACTTCACATCAGCTGGAAATTGTCAGTTTCTGCTGACCTCTAATGGTTGGTCATGTAGATGGTTACAAATGGCTGTAAACATGCACATGCACACAGCGAATGCTGCCACCTATGAGCAACAAATATACTATCAATACATTTCAATTCATACACACCACCTGTGTGTATGTGTGTGCTTTCTCTGACTGAATTCTGTAAACTTCAACTGTCACCTCAACTCAAATTCATTTATAAAGCACATCTAAAAACGACCCACGTCGACCAAAGTGCTGCACAAAAGGAATAAAATGCTAAACACACAGCTCACACATTTACAGACACAACACACACAGGTACGCATCTGGGAAACCCACATTGGGGGACTCAAACGCTGATGAATAAAAGTAGGTTTTGAGCCTGGACGGCGAATGTTGGGCCGTTTTGCCGGCAAGCTGCGAGCGTTTAGACACACAGAGCCGGATTGGCGAGTTGATCCGAGGTGCCCAATTTTCCGCCTCGTAGGGTAGACNCCATTAACCATCAGATGACGGGGACTGTGAAGAACTTACGATACTTATGAGAGAATCGCCGAAGCACTGACCTATAATATTCTGTATTCTGCATTCTGTATAAACAAAAGTAGGCAGACGGCATTTTGCTTCACTCCCTGATTTTGTTTTTATACTGCCAATGCTGAAAAAAGACTGATTGGGCTTTCCTGCAAATTTGCACAACTCCTATCTAAAAAGGGCATCTGATTTACCTCAGAGGGAATCCATGAATCCAGCTGAGGGTCAAGCACCACATCGCAGCAGAAAGCTCCTGAAATGACTACATGGAAACAAATCAGCATCACACGACCTCTCATCAGAGTCCAACATGTCTGTTTCAAACACTAAGAAAATGAGCTGCCAGGAATTATGTTTAATCAGCCTCAGTAATATCACTCAAACATAACAGATGCATCTGAGGAGGAAAAGACGGACACTGCATCTAACTCTCGCAGAGATTCCTAATTCTACAGGTCAGTGATGAGTGAAGAGAAACGTCTTTACCTGGCACTTCTGGTGTGCTCAGCAGCTCCACAGTAAAGTCGTCTTTGAACGCGGTCTCCAGCACCTGGCCGAGCAAGGCAGCACAGGAACGCCAGTAGGCCTGAGGGGAGACAAGAGGTGAAGGTCCCAAACCCTTTTCATATCACTTGATCAGTTGATGTACACTCAGACAAGAAGAGAAGTCCGACTTGACTGATGAGCCGAGCTATGAGCTTAGCTTGACTACTGTGTGCATGTAAACGTGCTGACTTTTTATCGGACAGCCAGGAAATCTTGTCAACACGACTATATGAAGTAAACATAGGGAGAAACTGTACTCGCTGTCTTGTCTTCTTGAACATTTATGAAAGTCCTGAACCTTCCTCGATTTCTCACTTCTCTAAATAAGAAAATACAGGAGATTCTAAACATCCAAAACAATCTGAAATCCTGTTAAATAAAAGATTGTCTTGTTGTAAGAGTACCTGGTTGACCAGTGTTGGATCGCTGTCTTTAAATGTGAGCAGGGTGAGTGAGCAGGAGTGGGTGAGGGGCTGGTGGAGAGACCAGGGCTCCCCGTCCACCAGAGCCAGAGCTGAGTTGGTCGCGTGATGCTCCGTCAGATCTGAGGGAAACACAGGGAGTTCGTCTGAGTCCAAAACTAGCATTTGTTCATAACAAAACATGTCGCAATACATTATTAATACGCGCAAATGAAGCTAAGAGGTCTAGTGTCTTACAGATTGTGGACTGTGCTGCATACAGTCATGGGAATCACACACTTCTTTGTACTTACGTCTAGCACAGCTCAGTGGAGTGGACATTCCTTTGTTCATGATGAGCAGGGTACCGTCCAGCCCCGGGCCCTGCATGGACACCTCTATCTTCTCAATGCGGGGGTAGAGAGATCTCTGCCTCGCCTGCTCTCTGGAGAAGAGGGCACTGCGCTGGCTGCGGACCTCAGCAGCTGGCGGCCGCGCAGCCGCTGCAGCGGATGCAAAGCCTGTGGAGGGGGAGAGGATGGATAGAAGAATCAAGAGAGTAGCAGAGGATTCTCTCATCACTTGGAGATTCCTACATACAGCAGCGTACTGTTTATGTCATTGGTGTGGTAGTGATGTCACCAGGGTTGTCTGGACAGAGACAGAAAGCACTTGGCTGACATTTATGTGGTGTCAGAATAATACGAAAAATGAGCTCTCGAATGGGTTGGAAAGTTGGCGTCATTTTTGTAGAACTATGGTGGGCGAAAGATAATTTGCGTGTCAATTTTTGCTCATATGTAATTTATAATAAGATATCAGGTTGTAACTTCTGTTGCTGCCCACACAGAGCGACATAGATTGGCTAGAAATGTTATTAATTAGCATTAAAGTCAGGTAAAGCAAGATTTTAGTAGTTATCGAGGTTGTAGTGGTGCAGCAACAAGTGTAGGACAAAATGCTCTGAGCAATAAAATACAACACATCTTTTTGGAGCGTCCATGTTGTTTCCACGTGACCACATAAAGCTCATGAACGCACCAAAACTGAAAGGATGACTTCAGTCTTAACCATCTTAAGAGGACTACAAATAGTTGCATAGCTGCTGCTCTAGAACTCCTGGAGCTTGACCCATATTGGATAAAAGTTGGGATATGTATTTAATTTAACGTAATAATTCATGTCAAACATCCTCGCAAGCCATTTTAAAGATATTTAGGGACTGTTCTGTATTTATCAAAGAAGGAGGAAGGTGACTTTTTTTTTTTGTTTGTTTTTTTAATTTTATTTTAACTTTATCTTTAATATTCTTTCTTGAGCCTCCCTGAGTGACTGGGAAAAAATGCATGACTCTCCCTATGCTATAAATTACCATATTTGTCAATAACCCTAAATGTGAGTCATGCAGGAGCGCAGGTTTTGATGTATTTACAGGGTCTGGTCAGTGCAAATAGTTTAGTTTGGGTTACATTATAAATGAGACATGTAGAATGAAGTGAGTTTGATGGCATATCACTATTTTACACTTATGTTTTTACAGTTTCAGGCTGTAATTTAGACGATTTTTAAAGAAAGCAGGCCTTTCAAGCCCACCAACAGGTTTTGGGGTTCAGAGGGTATTTACAATAAATATAAAGCACAACCATTTAAAGTTGCAAATCCTTCCCCTGAGACAAAATAAAAACTAAAGTCCCTCCCAAGTCATTTTTAAATTATTCAAAACATGCATACCCTGTTTAGCACCCCTCATTAGTAACGAACACTCCCTTACAGTCTGGTTTCGCCATTGCAGCTTCACATACTGTCATGGATAAGGTCATGCTCGTTATCATACATGCAGCCAAGTTAAAGCTTTTAAATAATTCTATTGCAGTGTTAAACAATAAGTTTACACTGCTTTGAGTATGTACATTAGCAGCTTGCTAACTGAAATTATATATGTTATTTTGGGAATAAAAAAACAAGTAGATATACCATAAAACATCTTATCACTTGTAACAAACTTCTACACCGCCTGTGTTGTGTCAAAGCTGAAAATAACCGTTTAAACAGCGGCCATTTTGTCATTTCAGCAGAAAAGCACAGGTGTACACTATTAGCTTAGATTAATAACGGCTACGCCACTTTTAATTGTGTGCTGGCTAACTGGAAAAGCTAACTGTGACACCTATTGAAACAGAACTATCGTTAATGTATTATTAACATATTTATTAAAGTTAGTTATTGTCCTATAGTATGTAAATGTCGACGTTTATTCAGAGTAAAGCACCATGAAGCTACAAACTGTCATTTCAACCTCGCTAGCTCGCATGCTAATGCTAGCTGGCGCACGTTAGCTAACGGATACTCACGGCGCTGCAGAATTTGACACACGGTCCTGGTCGCCATTTTGTTGACTATTCCAACAGCTACATAAAATTAAAATCATAAAAAAGATACCAAGACGTGAACGATAAATGTGTCACTTGTGCCTCTGAGTGAAGGACGCCATGCCTGTGTAGTGTGCAACGATTATTGACGTCCGGGTAGGAACTGAAGTCAGCGGCTAAAAAGGTTCCGTGTGACCTAGAGGAGGAAGTGCTGTTCCGCTTGATGGCAGCAGGTGTCGCTGTTGGTGGTCAAGTCAATTAGCTTATGTGGAGGAAACACTGCAGAAGACACTGTAGATATGATATGGAGAGAAAAGTGTTCTCTATCAACAGCCCCTCACAACATAATATATCTCTGTGTAATACTTCTCTGACATCTCTTTGGGCACTTGTACTAAAGTTTTATATTTATGGCGTCCCTCTACAATTAATTTCCGAGTTACCTCAGTGTCTGCTCCCCAAGTGTTGAAAGACTGTTGCTCTCATGCTGATTGGATGCAATCCAAAGTTATGATCTTGGCTCTACAGTCTCACATGTCCCCAATTTCATCCTCTAATGGACTCTAATGGCACTCAGAATTTGACAAATGCTCGTTGGATTTCTCAGGACCAGAATCAGCAGTAAGTGTTGGCACTAATGGCGGCGGCAGCAGGGGCAGGACGCCTGGCCAGGGAACGCAGCCGCAGGACCAAAACATCATAAATCATCTCGACACAGGCCGAGATGGAGCCAGATTACCGCTAAATAGCGAAGCTGAAAGGCTATTTTCACAATGGGTGCAAATCTAACGACCTCTGGAGGTGAGAATAAAAGAAGATAGAGCGTCGAAGTTTGTTGGAGCTGCTCTTGCACATTAAGACACATATAAGCGTTCTTGATCACCACATTCACACAAACAATAAACACGCTTGACACATTTGTGCATAAAGGTTTATTTTTTGTTGAAAATAAGTGTTTCTCACATTGAACCACTAACATATCTGATGTGATTTAAGATAAATGAACTATACACTGACACTGATGTTCACGTCATACAATGTAACAAGGCATTTGTATCGTCTGTAAGGTGTAAAGATAAGTGTCCATATGTTTCGATGACTGATTGATTGATACTGTCTCTTTGGGTGAGATTGATTGTACTCAATGTCAGTTTGACAGTACGACTTCATGCACACGTCATCCACAGCATGTCAGCATTTGGGATCTTCGTCACGAATTTCCCCAAAGGTGCGGTTTCCTTTTTTTTTTTTTTTTGAACATTCGTCCATCTATTCATTCATTCGTAGTTAGGCGGGCCTGCTGTGAAATCCCAGTATGACTCCTTCACAGTGGTGTTACTTGACATCCGTTCAGATACTTGGTGACTGGTCTCGCACTGTCAAGAGTCCCAAAAGTGCAAAAAATTAAAACACAAGCAGAAGAAAAGAGGACCGATAGAACCGCGGAGCACACTGCCATCCCTGCTTTGACCTATGGCTGGTTTCCCAAACAGCGCTTCGCACTATGATCCTCTTTGTCGATGGCTTTTAAGATGATTTTGGCACCGTGCTGCCTTTGGGAAACCCAGAACGTTGTTTGCTCCTGTTGATCAGGAGGACGGTGATGAACGTGGGAGGTTGAGTGTTGTGTTCTTTCAAGGGAAAAATCCACCCTGTGTCCGAGGAGTGATGTATGCTGAAATTAAATTTTCTTCTTTTGCTTCAGTTAGGGATTTCCTACATTTCCCAGAACGCCTCTTGATCAGAGGCCTAGAAAGAGTGGATTTTTCCTTTACCCCCCTCCATCCTCAATCTATCTCACATGAATTCATTCGCATCCCAGTTTCTGACAGCCCCCCATCCATCACCCCTCCGGCAGGCTGCTACTGTACGCTGCAGGCGGGGCAGCACGCCTCTCTCCGGTCCGGCAGAGGGCAGAAATCCATCTGCCTCACGATCTCGGCGAACAGCTCGTCCACCATGGTCTTGCTCTTGGCTGACGTCTCCATGAAGGGGCAGCCCCAGTCCTCGGCCAGCGCTTGGCCCTCGCTGGGGGACACTTCCCTCTCCTCCTCCAGGTCCACCTTATTACCCACCAGCACCACCGGCACCTGCTGATACCTGGAAATGAGACAGAACGTAATATCAGAGGAGAGTACATCTGCAATTTGCTGCCTTCTCCCCCTGCTGGGTGTGTTTTGCTACAGACAGGAACTTCCTGATACCTAAGGGAGGGAAAGAGAGACTAAACTCAAGTGACGGCTTGTGTGTGTGTGTGTGTGCATTGTTGGCCTACATACTGTATTTGTTAGATGCTGAAACAATAAGGGTTTTGAACAATGCACAATGGAGCAACATTCAGTTCCAGCTTCCCAGGAGGCCTCCGTCACTCCCTGGGTGTCTGAGGCGGGTCCCATTAGAAAACTGTCATCACGGAGAAACATAACTGCCTCTTTAGAACGCTGTGATGCTCTATTTATTCCTGGATACATTATGCGTTAGCGTGGCGTGCAAGCTGTACATTTAATGGCATTCGATTCTTGTTTAAGATCGTTAGCTCTTCACTTCAGCTCTTTGCATCATTTCCATCACGCACTAAGCATGTCTTAGCGAATCAAAAGCTTTCTTCCCCCAGCGTGCGGCTGACGATCCCAGTCCGCTTCCATCCATCAATACAAGGAAACCAGGCTGGGGAGAGTAATGGTTTAGGTTATTGAATAATTGAATAAAGCTAATGTGCTGCTCTCACATGGGGGGACATGAACATTGGCCCCGTACCTTAGAAATGACTATTTTCTACTTAATATTTATTTTTACCTCTTGTGTGTCTCTTCATTTAAAACTCTGCAGCGTATTGTTGTATCGGCATTAGAGTTTTGCAGCAAAATATCACACACAGACTGTACCTGCAATATATTCAGTTTAAAGGAGCGCTACACCCACTAAATGATCACTTGTATATCAATTACTCACCCCGAGTTACGTTGAATTCTGAAAGAGAACTTTGTTTTTCTTACATGCCTCCATCGTAAACGAAGGATTCAAATGTGGAGAATATTCTTGATGAACTGGAGTAAATGGGGTCCATGTTTAACGACAGCAAAACTATATCAAAACATCCCTTTACGAACTCTCACACAACTCGTGCAGTATAATCCAAATCTCATTTATCCAGTCGTATGCTCAGTACTTCCGAAACATGCACTTTAGCTAATACACGAGCAGACTTCAAACCATGCATGTGTAAAGAGAACTGGACACAGCCTTATGAAAGTTGCTCAGCGGCGCACAAAGCCAAAAAAGTTTGACTTCCTGGGGGTAAAATAAATTGGATCTTCCGCATCGTGGGGCCCATAGAGCAGGCGCACTAGGGACTTCTGCCATCCGTTGGGCTAACCTCCAGATTAGCCCAATGCTAACCTGAAAGGGGTGAAACGATTTAAATGTGCGGATCTTCTGGACCTTTAAAATGTTTTTTTGCAATGAATGGATCAAATTACAAACTGCTGTGACACTCAATTCATCAATTGATTTACAGACGTGTCCTTCACATTGTAAGTCTATGGGAAAAGTCTTTTTGGGCCATATGGCATCACGTTTGGACCCGGAAGTTGTAGCTACAAGGACACTATCAAAGTGGCTTCAAGGCCTGAGGCCAGTTGCACAAAGCACCTTAAGTTGCGCCTTAAGTATGACACTTAAGTGCAACATCAGTTGCTCGTCATGAAGCATGTCAATCGGGTTCTCCCAATCGCTAAACACTCCTCTTGTGATGCCTTAATTTTTCCCATTTATCTCCATAACCTCAGCCATGTTGTGGTTAAGATGAAGTCTGGTATGTTTTGTTTTTGTCCTTACCTTATTGTCCTTGCAATTCCTTACGTAAACCCTGAATCCTTAAGTAAACATTTTAAGGACACCTTAAGGCGAACAATCAAAGAAGTTTTGTGCAAGCAATTTTTTTCAAGGAAACCTTAACTTGGACGTTAAAGAAAGTCTGAACTGAAGGTGCTTTGTGCGGGGGCTTGATTCAAATGCACGCAACTGCCTTCACGCACGACTTGTATGTGGAAGCGTTTAAAATAGTTACGTTTTAGCCAAAATGCACCTTTTTGGGGAAGTACTGAGCATACGACTGGATAAATGATGATGGGATTATACTGCACGTGTCTCGTGAGAGTTAATAAACACATGTTTTGGTATAGTTTGCTGTTGTTTAACGCGGCCCCCATTTACTCCAATTCATCAAGAATTTTCGTCTTGTTTTTGGATTCTTCGTTCACTGCAGAGGCGCATGAGGAAAGCAACGTTTTCTTCACAAATTCAATGTAACAGGGTGAAAAACTGACATACAAATTATCACGCTGTGGAAGAAGTAATCCTTTAAAGGGTCATTTCACACAACTTGATGGTGTAGACTAAAATACAAGACTTCGAAGGGTAATGATTTTTCAATTCTTTACCAAGCCAGTGCGGATAAAGGTAAAGAAACGCATGCACATATAATTTTTGGCAAGAGTTGTCTGACATATTTGTTAGCACACTAATGTTACAGTACAAAGACAGTTACTTTGTTCAGGTACGAGATATTTCATCTCAGTTAGACGCCCTTCATGTTTTCTCTGATGAAATAACTACTGAATGTCAATTACAGAGGGTATATATTCTCACAACAGGTAATGGCACAGACCACCTAATAGCCTCGACCATCAGTCATCCCTAAGTGCATTCAGAGCCCGTCGTATTGATCTGCTGGTGCTATTGAGAAATGAGCTCTTATCTACAAATTGGTGGCCTGCTGCCACGCCGCTCAGCTGGGAGAAGAGCTGAGGCGTGGAAAAGAGCTGGCAAACGTCTCGCTGAGAAGGGCCAGAGAGCTGGAGAGAAATGAGTGCAGGCAGTAGGGTGGAGAGAGCTACAGAGGACACTTGAGCACCTGCTGGACCTGCTGAAGTGTCCTTGAGCTGAGCTTGACCTCTGACCTCGTAGAGGAATTCACAAGAGAGGAAAGGCTTCTCGAAAACTGCAAATGGGAAATGATTGCAAATAATGTCAGCAATTTCTTCTAATTGGTTGACAAACAGGCTTTGAGACTGTCCAGCAGGGGGAAAAAATTCAAATGTCAAAGACTTCCCTGCAGCTTGACATTTTCCCTCGCAGCCGCCGCACTGTACAACACACACACATGCAAACAGCAGCTGACCTCAGCAGGACAAGCATCTCGCATGGCCCGTGTGTTTGGAGAGCCGGAGTCTAGAGGGTGTGAAGTGTGAACAAGGAGAGCACCATGCAGACAAATGCAATCTGACAGCCTTGCAGGAGAAACTCTATATATAACTACAAAGACACAGGGAGAGCCAGCTTCTCTGGGGTGGGGTGGGTTGGGTGGGGAGTTTGTGTAGAGATTGTTTGTTGCAGCATCAAACTACCGCTCCCTCCTCGCCAGATGAGGAGAAACTGAAACTGCTCAACACAGCATGAACAAAAGTTGCCCCATGGGGATATATATAGGCTGATATCATGTATTATTGAAGAGAATGTCTCTCAGTATTTGGGGTTAAACATCAGAATTGTGCTAGCTGGCCCTCTCAATATCTCACAACTATCTTTAGCGAAAATATAATTCTTAACTACATGCTATGGTATATGACCATCTTCTTTTTTTTTACATGCTATCACCTTTTGGATGTCAACTGCTACTTTATATTTCTGCTTTACTACATTTCAGAGAGTAATTTCCTTTTAACATCACTGTGTTTGAGGTTTTAAAAACCTATATCCATAATTAGCTTGTAAAATGTGATGTATTTATAAAGATTAAACTAAATTAGCTCCACCTTGATGAGCTACAACATAACATACTGTTTATTTACAGCGTTCATGCTGGAAGAAAGAATAATTTGGGTAGTTGCAGTGCTAACGTGCTAACTTATTCTAGCTAGTAACCATTAACATAACTGCTAGTTTTATTTAGCTTGTATTAGCTGCTCTAAAAAAATAAAAAGTGTTACATTAGACATGTTTCCATCAGCCTGTTTAGATGCGCATCTAGAAGTATCGCATCGGAAAATTATGATGGAAACGCCAAAATTCGAATTAAAATCCCCTGATTCACACAAACTAAAATACGCTCGCTTTAGCCGGGTTTTGGTTGATTCGAAAAAATGTTGATTCGCAAAACGGGGGATGGAAACAGTTATGTTCATAAGTCTGACGTAGCGCACCTCTCTCCATGGTGATATCCACACTCCGGGTCGGGAAGGTGGTAATGCATTTACAAGCTGGTTGCCAACCGCCAGAAAACGTAGAAGAAGAAGAATGCGAGACTTGTTTTGTTTCCGGTTCTGCGGAAAACTCACGCGAGTTCGTAGTTTTCACCAAAGTCTGTACATTTAATGGAAACACACAGGATTCGTATTTCTTTTAATGCGCATTTCCCAGTGATTTGAATCACTTTTGGATGGAAACATAGCTATTGATTCTGACATTGATTCTGATATATATTGACTGTACATAAAATAAATAAAATTAGCTTCACCTTAACGAGCTACAACATAAAATACTGTTTATTTACAGCCTTCGTGCTGGAGGAAAGAATTTGGGTAGTTGCAGTGCTAATGTGCTAACTTATTTCTAGCCATTTAACTTGTATTAGCTGCTCTGAATGATAAAAAGTGTTAAACTGATTCTGACATTGATTCTGATATTGACTGCACATAAAATCAATAAAATTAGCTCCACTTCGACAAGCTATGACATAAAATACTGTTAATTTACAGCCTTCATGCTGGAAGAAAGAATTAATCATTTGGGTAGTCGCAGTGCTAACATGCTAACTTATTTTAGCTAGCAACCATAAACATCACTGCTACTTTTATTTAGCTTGTATTAGCTGCTCTAAACAATAAAAAGTGTTACATTGATTCTGATATATATCACGACTGTACATAAAATCAATAAAATAAAAAAGAATTTTATTCCCATTTAAGTTAGCATATCTTAGCGCAACATTAACATGGACAGATTAAACAAATTACCGTTAAATATAGCGTGTGAATAACGTGTTAAATTAGTGAGCTTTACAGGCACTAGAAAGCAGAACATATCTTTGGACAAACCTAGCTGTTTCAAGTTTTCATAAAATTAGCTCAACTTCAACCTGTAACAACATAAAATACTATTTATATGTTAATGTGTGAGTAAGCTAATAATATAACACCTACAAAAGCCATTCTTTATGATTAGCGCTTTTATTTTGAAATTTTAAAGCTGCATGAATCAAAATTTTATATAAACTATCAAACAAATGCCTATGTGTAATATGAAAAGGATCACTCATAGTGACGAACCAACAGTGTTAAGCAGCTCTAAAACACCTTTTTTCAGCTCATTGTTTTGATTTTATGGCCTGCAACTTTTGGTTGAGTCTCACGGCTCTCATCAACCTCGATCAATAATAAACTCAATGTATGCTACCTGCCAAGCACGAGACTGCAGATAGAAGTTAACAGTCAGCTTTTGAAGAAAGCGGACCAGCTAATGATCAGGATAGCTCCCTCAGGAGTTGGTGGAGACCAAAAGAGAGCTAAAAGAAGAGTAAATATTGGACTTAGATTCGTCAGGTAGACAGAAACATGACTCAGCATGAATGTTGATGTATCGCATTTGCCAGATGTGTAAATAGGCAACTGTTTGTTGAAAAGTTTAGGCTACAATATCAAAAACTGCAGCTTATGCTAATAATATAAATAAAAATTTGCGTCGATTGATGACATGGAGAAAAAAAAAAATGCTTGTTCTATAACATTACATATTTTTACCCTGTTTTGTGACAGATGTATTCCCATTATAGCCATGATAAGAATAAAGACTGTCCTCATGCCTATGGTGGCTTTTGAGGTACTGTTGCCAACGTTTATGTGCTGCCTGAAGTGCTTTTACTCTACATACTGTATGAATACAAAGCAGGGGAAAATTACAAACATTGCTAACTTGTCCCTGATCCAACACAAGAGCTGGCAGCCGTGCACTATGGGAATTATCAGCACAGTTGGAATGTGTTTGGATTGCTTGGCTGAAACTACCAGCTCTATGAATATGCAGCTTTTTGTTTTCAATATGCAGTGGGAGAGGAGTCACGTCGGATTTGTGGAACAGGCACCAGCAGGTGGCTGACAGCTAATGAAATTATACGGAGATACGGATGTTAAAATCTGTATTGATTTCTACAATATTGCTGCAAAAAACACTCTTTCAGAATGATACTATCAGAGAGAGCCCGTGTTCTCAGCCTCGGGGCTTTCACACAGGAAAGTGCTGAGCTCCACTTCTTTTAAAACCATCATCTGAACAACCATTTGTGAAATGCCCCCGCTGCATCCTCATTAATGGATGTGGAGGAACTTTTGCTGATATACATTTGACCTTTACAGCACACAGAAACTAGTTGCAGCCATTTGCCTCTGCAGGGTGTTATTCCAACTATTGGGAAAGAGGCAAACACACAAACCCACCCACACACTGAGAAACAGTGTTTATAACTCACAAAAAAAGATGGACTCTACATTTTCCACTGAGCCTCGGGGTACAACAGCCTTATTAAGGCTACCTGCTGTGCTAAATAGCTACAGTGACTTCACTTAGCCATTTTCACAAGCCCCACAGCACAGGCAAACGCACATACAAATTACAACAAAACAGTCAACCATCTCCAACGTGAAGCCCTCCAACCCTGCAGCCGCCTCTTTGCTCTCTGCATCTGCAGTTAATTAGCAGTTGGAGCGGCTTCACTGTGACAGCCAGCCCAACGCATGTGCCGTATCAGCTCGTAGGACCGGACCAGAAAATCACAGGACCTATAGCGCCTACACTGTGTTAACTCCCAGAGGGTGTTACAGCTGGAGAACAAAGCTTCCAGCTCATGTTGTAACCCGGCTACATGAGGACGAAAGCGAGGAAACAAAATAACACAACCGCAAACATTCCTGTGATAAACAGACAAAGAGAGGGCCTGCACAACAGATGGAGGAGGTCTTTAGAGTCTTTTTTTATGATGAAACCCCAAGCTTCATTTCCATCTTTAATGGTGCAGCCCAGCTCCACTAGATAATCTTATTTTCCTAACTGCAGATGCAAAGGCAGTATGGGAGTAGACAAGTCCTAATGAGTTTATTCCTGCTGTTCTGTACAGTAAAGCAAAGATGATGACTCAAAGTGAAACAGAAAGAAGTGTGCAAAAAAAGCCCAAATGGAAGTGTGAGGAAACTCACTTCTTTAGAATCTGGAATCACACACTTCCTGTTCTGTTATGACTACAAGTGATCATAATCTAAATGAGGGGAATCCCAGCTATAAATCAAAGCAATACATTTTTTCCAAAGGGGTCACAAGATGATTAGCAAGCTCGGAAACATTCTGCTGCACAGATGTTTATTATGATATATTTACCTTAATGTCAGAAAGTGATTTCCAACAGGAAAATGAAGACACTATATCGCTCTCTTCAAAGCCAGACTCCATTGAGAAAAGCAGTGATTTAACATCGCTAAAAAAACAGGAGCTGCTGTGTTACAACTGCTTTGATCAATTATTTTGTTTGTGTTACTGAGTGACTTCGGCATTGAAAAGGGTCACCAAAGTCACATAATAACAAAACTAACTGACCGATCGAGGCAGCGGTACACCAGCAACTTCCGTTTTCAGTGAGCTTAAATTACTGTTTTTCTCAATGGGGTCTGGTGGCTTTGACGGGAGCACAGATGGGAAGCTTTCTCATCTGAATAGGCTGTCTGATTAAAAGGTAAAATGGAGAAAATAATCCCAGTATAGTGTACATGTCAACTGTTATTTATTTTTGTAAGTGGAACTTTTTCTACGTGGCTAAAATCCGTTTTGCTGCTGGCCCCCATCCACAGCAGTACATTGCTTAGCTTCCATGTCAGACTCCAGGCTGCTTCACAAAACTGGAGGCGTGCCAAATGGATTCTACTGTATGTAAAACATGGAAAAGTACCTCATTAGATCCCACTTCAAAAAAAACAAACTATCCCTTTAATATACACAGATGTTTTCAAAGGTGATCCGTGATTAAAGCCATGTTGTGTATTCGTGCTAACCAACCCCACATACATTTGACCCAAATTTATGATGAAATTATGTTTCGAGTCATCTCAAAACATAGCTGATTTCTATAAGTAACACAATTCTAATATTACTATCTTCAGCAAACCCCAGTCTCCCCTGACTGGACCGTCAGCTCTGAGTGTGACAAACGGCAAAGAATGGTGAAAAACACTTTACACCATCAACGAGCACTTTACTTGTGGCTCTGCTTAACTCATTTTAAACCAGGCAGGCTGCTTTAAGAACTCTTTCCATCCTGATGGTAAACACTAAAAGCCTGAGGTCAGGAAGTTGCTCTGTACCCACACAGAGTGCCCCCTGGGATACGTAGTTTTGGTCTCCCCACCCTATTCCCACTCAGTGGCGCGTGATGTTTACCTCCTGCTATTAGACACAGCATCAGCACAGTGTGACAACGCAGCTCGAGCGCTTTGAACGGGCCTCCTCCTCCTGGGCGACACTACAATAAACCCTCACATGAGAGCCAGGAGATTATTAGATTGTGAGGAGGGCTACACCCAGATGTTGTTTTCACAGATAGCAACTGACACTGGGTTTATTTGGTTAGTCTGTGAGCTGCTGAGGGCTACAGAGGTTGAAGTGTGTCAGAGACGGTGCATTCTAGCTAAAATATGCATCAATTATACACATATGTAATGAAAAGCACATTATTTAATCATGGCAGAGTGTTTCATATAGATTCCCTTAAACAGGCTTTCGATTGGAAGAAAGTATTAACCATGTGGGTAGCTGCAGTGTTAGCATGCTAACTTATCTTAGCTAGCATTTTAACATTTCAGTGGTATTTTAATGACTGTGACAAATTACGTTAAACCATTAGGACAGGAGAAAAGTGAGGGAACTGCAAACAATGTGAAAGGAATAGGCTGACATTTTGGGAAATACCAATCCCCCAGGAGCAGCGCCAGACTTTGAAGCTAATTTTACATAGTTGCCAAATGTGGAATTACGACGTCTGGGTCCATCAGATGATGCCATGGGACCCATTAAGACTTTTTCCCATAGACTTACATTGTGACAGAGACATCTGTAAATCAGTGTTTACATTTTTTGAGCATCACCCATGCGTAATTACTTCACTACTGAGATTTGATCCATTTGGTCAGATAACATTTAAACTCTAGAAGAGCTGCATGATTACATAATTTCATCCCAATTCACATTAGCAGAGGGCTAAACAGGAAGTTGTCATTGATGATGCTCTGTTCTGTTCCCAGGGGATCGTTGCTGCTGCTCTCCGTGCCTTAGGCTTTCCATGTAGGCGCATGGAAGGGCAGGGAGGTTGCCTCTCTGCCTCAGGCTTTCCTCATTTGCACGTGGAAGGGCAGACAGGTGTGCTCTCTCCGCCTTATGCTTTCCACGCAAGGCGCGTGAAAAAGGCTTTCTGCTTAGGCCTGAGGAAAAGCAGAGGGGCCCCAGGACAGAGCCATGCCGCCAAATATAATACTGCAAATGGAAATAAAATTGACTAAAATCTTCCTCAAGCTTTTTTGGCTCCATGCACCACTGAGCAACTTTCATAGAAATGAACAGGGCCCCGCCTCCAATGCTGTATCTCTTTTGTCTTTACTTTCTTGCCAAGACAAATACTGTACGTAGCTGGAGCTAGAATCTGGTTAGCTTAGCTTAGCACACAAAATGGAAACACCTTGTAAAATGGTCGATTGTTTTTACACTTCAGTTTTTGTACAGATTAAACAAATGAGATATAATGTGTTAAATTAGCGAGCCTTACAGGTGCTATCCAACCGGCAGACACTGGACTCTCACGATGGACGTACGTTAAATTTTGGCTAGAACGAAAATTGAGTTGACGATATTTTGAATGTCTAGTGGCGTTAGAGTTTGACGTGTGGACGTTAATATGACGTTGGCATGAGACATTTGGAAGACATTGGATTTTGGTTACTTTAAAACACGACTTAAAACCAATGAAACATTGTCAACCGTTGTCAGTACTCTACGTCAAATTGACATTGGCATTAGACATCGTCCTGACATTGAACTTTGGTCACCTAACATCACAACCTAAATTAAACCAAAAATTGGAGGCCAGCTGGGTAGAAGCAGACATTGTTACCTTTGCACAGAATGAGGCTAGCCATTTAAAGTCTTTATGCTAAGCTAACTGGCCACGAGCTCTGATTAAATATTTAAAGCACAGTCACGAGAGTGGTTTCAATCTTCTCATTTAACTCTTGGCAAGACAGCAGTAAGTGTATTTCCCAAAATGTCGAACTATTACTCTAATTGTATTTCCTGCTTCTCCCTGCACATCCTCGTGCATACAAGTCAGCACTGAGGTGATATGTGGACTGCAGACCACTGCCTCATGACACCTGCACCTCACAGAGCAGTAACATATGAGATCCCACTTCTTTCCCATGCTCCCCCCGCAGCTCCCACCCCCTGCATAAGCATTCTGGTTTATATGACTCCCTAATGGAGGCCTGATGTCTTCTTGGCTTCCAACCCAACACAATCCCATTAAGTTCTGGTGAGTGGGCACATACTATATCTCTGCGTGGTGCTTGTTGTTGCTGCTGGCTCAGCGAGAAGTTTGGGAGGAGGGAGGCTGATCTCCTGGAGACAGCTAATGGAGACCAGGAGCTGATTGTGTTGCGTGTTTTAATAGGGACGGACAATGGGTGGGTGTCTGCATGTGTTTAAATGACCAACTCAGCCTTTCCTTAAATGAACTGATAATAATATTGCATGTGTCTGCACCGAGACAAATATTGCTACACAAAATGTGATGTCCCCACAAAGTATTTTCTGTGCTCAAAATGTCCCACTGCATGCTCCGAAATGAGACACAAAATATAGCCTAATGCAATAAAACATGCAGCAACAATCCCGACTTCAAACGCAGAGCAGTGTGAAGTAAAAAGTATGAAATATTTATAGATATACACTTGAGGACAGCGGTGGCTGGTGCAGCGTAGGCAGCCGCATCGGGGTGGCGGCTGGCTGGAGGCAGCACAGCACAGTTTTTATCCATCGTTATATTTTTCATTTCAAAGGAGTTCCCTCATGCACTCGTCCCCGCTGCGCCTCGTCAGCTGTGACGCTCTCATGCCTTCACTTGGCCTGTGACGTCTGAGCATTCGATTCACTCCAGAGGGATGGAGGTGAAAAGCACTGCAGCAAACTGTGCAGGTTAAATTATGAATTATTATTACACAATGTGCAGTTAGATAAATAAATGTGTCGCAGCGTATTTTACAGATGAAAGGCTGTGAATTGCACAAGAGATAGAAGTAACAGGAGGAACACAGCATGGAGACAAGAAAAAGACACAGACACACCCTTTTACACTGACAGCCAACCTGCAGGTTAAAGGACAACCTCGTACATTTTCTCGTAGTTTTGTACTATGGGGGACCTCTTTGCGTCTCAGCTGGTTGCCTGGCAACCTCACTGTGATGACATGAAAGGTTACTGCACCCCCATTAAAACACAACTTCTATTTTGTATAAGGGGCCATATTCTTGTGTGGCAATATCTTATCGTCACACAGTGCCAAGTATTGATTTGTTTTGTACAAATGATTAATATTACAAAAACATATTAAACTTTAGGTAGCCTGCCAGAATAATATAATCAAGTGCTTTTTCAGTCCACTAGATACATTTTGCTGCTGCAACAAAACGACTGAAATGAGATGAACAGACTGAAAACGTTATCTTATTCGATAAAACAGATATACAAAATATCATTGTTAAAAAAATGTAGTAAGTCGCAATTTATCACAATGTATTTTATCGCAATACTCAGCATATCGCAACATATTATTGTATCGTAACTTAAGTATTGTGATAATATCGTATCATGGATCCTCTGGTGATTCCCACCCCTAGTTTGTACACTAACACGATTTCCCCCCCAAGACAAAATGTGAAAGTAGCAAAGGACGATGTTAAAGACATTTCCATTATAAAGTAACGCAGAAATGACAAAAGCCGATGCAGAAAAACTCAGAGCTAAGACAGAGCCAGGCTAGCTGTTTTCCCCTTGCCTCTAACCGTCTAGCTAACCGTCACCTAGCTGCACCTTTAGAATAAACAGACAGGTCTCATCTTATAAACTGTTGGAAATGTCCGTCACAGTTTACCGACCGACTCCCAGCCTGGTTCAGCTTTCTACTACTTGCGTATAACTACACAAATAAGTCCCAGTGTGCTAAAACTGATGATAAAAAATTTTCACAAATGGAGAGAGAAGCAGTCGTTGTGTTTGATTATCTCGTTGTGCCAAACAGATTTTATTCCAGACACCCTGTAGGTAGCCCCGCAATGCCAGGTCCAGAGCGGACTACTAGGCCTCACTGGTCATCACTTGAATACGATGGCCAATGAAATATATGTCAACATAACGGCCTCTTTGATACTTAAAGTTCACCACTTTTTAATTTTCATTTTAAGTATTTTTGCCACCCTAGCATTCTTTTTACATCACGAGTCTGTGTGTGTCGTCATGGCAAGAAGCAGGCCTGGTGATACCAACTGCAGCGGGAACTACCACAGAAGCAGTTTGAAGTACTTTGTCGGGTGTTAGTGTGACTGTCCGTCTGTGGACGGATTTCGTCACCGCAATAGCATCAGAACTAGGGCTGTAGTCTCCTGGTCGACTAGTCAATTATTTGGTTGCTGTGCTCTCGTCTGACCAAATTCTCATTAATCGAATAATCGCCGTGTTACTTTCTTAAGGAGAAAAGTGCTACATCAACAGCTTTGCCAGATTAATACATTATTGTGTGTGGGGGGGGGCAGGCTAAGTTACTTCTGAAAATGTTGTTGTTGACAGAAAGTTGAACTTGCCCACCCTCACGCTCAGCGTCGCGGTGATGCAGACCTCCTGTCTGTTTCTGTAAGCTGAAACCATTTCCCTCAGTGGAAACAAAGCTTGTATTTGATTGGATTCACAGATAAGAAACAATAAATTGTGAAGACAATAAAGCCTCCGCTAAAATAACATTTTAAGTCTTGTGTGTGATTTATCTTGGCTTCATATGAGCAGAGGAAATCTCTGCTTGTCGCTAGGCTAATGTATACCATGTAAAATGCCATTGGCTGGCGCTAATAACGTTAGCATGTTGTATTTGCTTGGAAAACGTGTTTAGTNTGTTTGAAATTGTCTCTATTAAGCCATGTTTAATGTGTGTTTAATGTGTGTTTTGAATCAACTATATAAATAAAGTTTGATTTGAACTAAACTTAACACAGTCCTCCACCGCCAACTAGTGTTCTGGAGGTGTAACTGCAGAGTGACACAGACACACCACTGCACAAGTAAAAATAACGTGCAGATTTTTTTTCCCCCCACGACTAATCGATTAGTTGAAAATTATGTGCAACTTTAGTCGACCAAGATTTTCTTTGGTTGACTACAGCCCTAGTTTGTTCAACCAAATATGACCCTTCCATTTTCATTCCTTTAAGGCTCAGTCTGATTGATAATAATATAAATTCTGTGAGACCGTGATACCATGAAACTGCGATATTTCTGAGATGCTTAGACGTTGCAACCCTAGACCGTGTAACTGAGATCAAAATGAAGGTCAAGTGTGAAGATGGGCGTGGTCCGAGCAAGGGGTGGGAAGTAGGGAAGGTGCCATTGGTCACCCCAGTTATACGCCCCTGGCCTATATTTGTTTAGTTGTCTTTACTTTGAACAAAACAGGGATAATATGCACCAATGGGGCCCCAACTGCACCCCAGCTGGGGGTGGGGGGGTTGTGAGTACATAGGCCACCAGTGTCCCAAATTGACTGTTTTTTTCCTTTAACAGCATTAAGTTAAATGAATTATTTACATGGCATCGAAACTATTAGACATAATCTATTCAAGCCCTTATAACGTTAAGCTTTTTCTAACTAAAAACCAGATCCTTAACTTACAGACTGTAGTCGTAGCTGCAGTCTGTCAGTGTCATTAAACAAATTAAGGGCCGCTCGAAGCCAAAAACACCAATATGTCACCACCACAAGGAAACATCACAGTTTTCCTTCCACTCTCTCTCCCTGTCTCTCTCTCGCAGCCGTGAGATGAGCTCAGTGGGTTTGTTGAGTAATGGCCTGCGCTGATCAAAGCCATCCAGAGTTAGTCATGTGTGAGAGACAGAGAATATCAAACCCAGCGAGAGTTCAGCGGGTTGATATATGACAGGTGAGCCACAGCTGGGCCTTTTATGAAGAACATATGAGCTGGTCGCAGCTTCTCACGCAGCGCCGGAGGGGATCCAGACAGGGCGGAAGAGGAGGGGGATGAGAGGATGCAAGTTTGGGATGAGTCCTGGGCCTAATTGTGAAAAGAAAGCATGCATTTTTTGTGGTTCTATATGTGGAATATGGGGAATTTTAGAGGCCCTTGGGAGGTTCCCGGGGGTACTCCAGCAGGATTTGATTTAATTTCACTATAAATCAATGACTCCTCTTTTGTTGTCCCAGTGATGTGACAATTTTAGGGCCTAAAACAGGATGAATAACCTCCTACTGCATCAGAATATATGAACAAGACAAAGGTGCTTCATATGAAAAAGTGTCTCACCGTTTCACCCTGATGATCTGGTCTCTCATGGGCTTGATGTCCTGAAAACTTTGCTGGTTGACCAGACTGTAGACCAGGATGAAGCCTTGGCCGTTCCTGATGTAAAGGTCCCTCATGGAGGCGAACTGCTCGGTGCCGGCTGTGTCGAGGATCTCCAGCACCGACGGCGAGGAGTCCACCTCGATCTCCTTCCTGTAGAAATCTTCAATGGTCGGGTCGTACTTCTCTATAAATGTCCCGGTGACAAACTGGACGGTGAGGGCGGACTTCCCCACCCCGCCGCTGCCGAGCACCACCACCTTATACTCCCGCATAGCGCCCCTCAACACTTGAATCCGGCATGCAGAGAATAAAGTCTTACAGCAGCGGATCACTGAGACGCATCCCCATGAACAGTAGTGTTTCCTCACACTACAGCCATGACACAGTAACAGCCTGCGGTAAACGAGATGCAGCTATAGGCGGGATGCTGGAGCATTTAGCCCTGAGATGAAGAGCCACAGCCTCTACTGAGATATTCCCACGCTATCTTGCAGGGACACCATTCCAGAGGCATCCATAATGCAATAAGGCGTCGGTGTGGTAAAAATAAGATTGGCTATTATTAGAAGCAACGAGACGGCACATCTTTTTCTGTGCCGACAAAACAGAAGGTTAGCACTACATTTGTCGGCACAGTGGGGTACAATACAGTTAAAGGCAAAGAGCCTATTTATCCTAAAGGAGGCTACAGTGCTGGGAATCCACGCCTCTGGAGTCTGGAGTCGGTGCATCCACTGGATGTTACTATTTCCTGGAAGATATGGAGGGCGATTAGTGTCACATGGAGACAGGGGAAGCAGAAGGGCAAGAAAGACATGTAAGAGAAGCAGGCTTATCATGATGGAAATAAACAGGAGATTAAAGTGTAAATCATTTTTATTTTTGATAAGCTGTGAAATTAGCTGCTATTATTTTGAAAATTACATCATCAGAGGAGACACCAACAAATCTATAAAGATAACACTGGTAAAATTAACCCGCAATACAAATCATAGCTTGAACACATATACCCTATTATAACAAAAATCTAATTTGGCACCTATATTGCACAGTGCCCTCCAAATTTGTTATAAATCTCAATTAAAAAAAAATAAAAAATACATTTAAGTTGTAATATCATGTGACCAAAATTCAATGTCAAGACATCTATGCCAACCTCTTATAATCAACTTGTTAATGATTCTGGCAAAGTATTTATCCATAAATGCAAATTTGGCAATTAATAAACCTCATATTGGTGTTTTTCTGAATGATGTTGAACACTACATGAAACTGCTATCAAGACCAGTGAGGTCAGGTTGCTATGATGGGCCCCAGTGCATGTTTTATGATGCATATCATCTCGTCACATGATCAAAGACTTGACATTGGATAACATTAAGGTACATATTGATATTTGTATATCTTATAATATCTTGTGTAGTGTGGTATTGTCCCTGGCTCTCTGTTATAGCTGTATTTGTTGACTTTCAACCGTATAATGAATTGTTTTCTCATTCTGTTCTTTAAATAAAGAATTAAAAAAAAAAGTTCAGTCAGTGACTCCGGCTACCATCTGAATAACAGTAAAATATTTCTTGCTGTATTTAAGGAACTAGCTACCACTTCCCACCAATGTGACGTTAACGGAAAGGGTTGTGTTCAGCTAACAGTTGGTTACATGCCTGTTCATAGCTTTGAGAGGTTTAAAGTTCAATAAAACTGTCATAGTAAAAAAGGACGTCTATGCCAATTTCAATTTGACGATAAATACTGACAACAGCTGACGTTGATATTCTGTAGGTTTTAAGTTGTGTTGTTAAGTTACCAAAATCCAGTGTCTTCCAAACATCTTGTGCCAACATCATCTTGATGTAGAGTAAGGACATTCAGTCGTAACGTATGAAGAACAAAACCCAATGTCTGCAAAACGTCTTAATGTTTACATCCACACGAGATTCTAACATAGTTAGACGTTTAACGTATTGTCAACCTGAGCTTAATTCCGAACGAAATTTAACATCTGTCAGGCTTAAGAGACCAAAGTCTCTCTGACGTCATATTGACGTCCAAACTGGGAAGGCTTGCTTAAATTTAGGGGCAAAAACAAGGAAAAATCGTGGTTGATTGTTTGTAGTAGGGTTGTAATGGTTTGAGATTTTCATGGTACGATAGACATTTGAGAATTTAGCACTGCAACCATAGTTGGTTGGAGCTGAAAGCAAGTCCCATGTCCCAGACTTTAGCTCTTGTCTGGGCCATGCTGACTGTTATCACGTCATATTTTACGTCGTACTTTGGAGGGACGGTAGACTCACTGCAAGTCCTCAATTTGTTTCTTATGATCAGTCTTTTATCCTGAGCACAATTTGTCAGATCTAAATAGAACTGCAAAAGTAAAGCTTTAGGTTGATTAGAGGCTTTACTGAGTTTTTCTTTCGAAGTAAAAGTAAAATTTCCAAGGAACAGCTGTGTGTTTTCACTCCTCTAACGCCCTGTTTACACCAAACACTTTCAGTACAGTGCCTTTGGAACCAAAAATAACCCTTCAGACATGGTACCTAGACCCTAGCGTTTCTCCGCAAACAGTACACGTGGACAAGGTAGCAAGGCTAACACATCTAGTCTCCTGACATAACCAGCAAAGTAGGCATGGCTGCAGCTAGGGCACGATCGGCACCTTTCGCCCCTTCGCCCAGAAGTGGAAACCCTAGAGAAAATGCGAAGTTGGCATTTAGCTAGCAATTAAGTTTTAAGTTAAAAAAGAGGCAGTTAAGGTTGGGGTAAGGCTAACATCTTGTTACGTATATGGCAAATGACGTAGATATACAACGTTTAGCCTCATTTATTCACTTCAGCATCATGGTGTAACAAGGTTCTAACAACGGTTGTGTTGGTGGGTTTGTCATGTACAGTTAGGAGGCATGGTTTATTAGGGTGTGTCCAAAGGGCTGCAACTATACATATCTGTCTCTGTCAGTTGTGTGACACTCACCTTGAAGGTCACAGAAGTCCATCAGTCTCCCAGCCGCTCTACCTGTACAATAATTGCACAATAGCCACCAACATAGTGGCATCATTGACCCCTCATATAACTTTTTTTTTTTTCTTTTACTTTACTCAAAAAATGCTCCACTGCAGTTCACAGGAAATGACACAGAGAACAACAAATGAAAGAGTTTGCTTGTCCTGGTCCAAGGTCTTATCATTATCTTCAACATCTGTGGTAAAAACTTAATTGCGGAGGCTCAGACCTGCTTTAATGAAAGCATCGTTTAGACCCTTAAGTCTCAGAGCCAATTAGCTGCCACAACCAGGAACGTTGTTCAAATTAGGCTCTCATCTGCTGTTTATTTACTTATATGGCAGAGGTTCCCAAAGTGGACTTCAGGGACCAAGAGGATCTTTGAGAGGGGAAAATAGGGACCATCGAAATCTCAGCGTTCTCACAGTTAAGGTCCTGATGGCTCAGTTTTATACTCCACAACCAGGACCTTTACGTGACACAAATAAGATCCAGACACCACGTTCTTTTGATTTTCTTTATTTCTTTCTTTCAATAGATTTTACACTATCTTGCTGGAACCAAAAAAACATTTGACTATAGAAACATAAAATAGCACAAAATATATGCAAAAAGAATACATTTAAAAATGATTACATTGAAACTATAAATCCAATGAGGGTCATCTTGTCAATTCATCTTTACATCTTTACTTTGTTGGTGGGGCACACTGCAACAATGATGGCACAAGCAGTCACAATTCATACCCTGTGGTCTCCAGTGTAGCGCCCTCTGGTGGCTAAAGCTGCGAATTACACACTCTGAGCAGTTCCATTGTAAGGCAATGGGACAAAAGAAAATCTCACTACGGATTTTGGAGACCAGAGGAAAGGATTTATGACTGTTCTTCCTGTTGCAGTCGCCCCCTTTTGGCCTTGTGATGTGTGCATTAATACCCCAGAAAACATGATTTTTGATATAAAGATATTTGAAATGAAACTGAGAAGGGGTTTGAAAAACGAGACTCCTTTAGGTCTCTTTAATAAATTTCATAAGAGCTCTTAAAAACATAAAACCTTAAGCACGATGGACTCAAGATAAGGCAAAGTGTTTGGATAAGCTGAGTCTGCTCAGTTGACCAACTGCTCAGAAAGTGCTTACATATTTTTTTTCCCATCAGTCAATCATTGCCGACACATTTCAAAAAAACATTACATCTCAAGAGGATTCCATACACAAGGGCGTCGTGGGACTTTTTTTTTTCACTAGAAACATTCAGTACGTTATCGTTTAGTAAGAAAAGAAAAACTCGTTTTGTCATGCAACATGTTGAATTGAAGTTATTTACCGGTGGTGTCTGCTTTTTGATTGATGAACAGATTGACTGTACGAGCAGGGCGCAGCTAAACCCTCGAAGGAAATTAAAAAACAGATCACATCTTTAAACAATATGAAAAGTGCAATCCTTAACTCTAGTGATACATACGCCTCGAATAAAATGTCTCAGTGTGGAACCTAAAGGTCCTTTGTCAGGGGAAGAGTTGTACATCTGAACTTATTAATTTATAGATTATTTAGTTCTTATATATATATATTTATATATAATCTATGTAACATTGATGACTTTAAATCTATTGAAGTGTTACAGTCACAGCACTATACAGGCTGTTATTTGCTAATGAAAATATTAGGTCATTGTCATAATCTCAGTGAAGAATAAGAAATGTTCATATCTTCTTTACAATCTACCTTGTGTACAGTGTTCTAGCAAAAACAAACAAAAAATCAACTTAACAATGTCATTTACAAAAATACCGAACTTTAGTAATTGCAACATTTGGTTGCCACAGCAACAACTTAATATTGTTATGAAATACTATTATACTAGAGTGAAAAGTACATCTTTTTTGAAATTTTCGTCTCTTTTTTTGGTAAAATGTCATCTATACAATAAACATTTTTTTTTCCAACAACACAAGCAACTCTATAACTATGCTCATTACTGCAACACCGTGATCTTTATAATCGATGAGAAGGCAAGAAAGATCCAGTAGCTTTTTCCTATTGGTGGGCCGGCTTTTAAAGCCCCACCCCTCAGACATGTGTGCGACTTCTCATTCGCTGACCTGACAGGTTAGACCTTGAAATGACCAACCGTGCAGAACGTAGCACAGCTCAATAAATTACATTCATTTCAAAATAGAATAGTTAACAACATTGTTTTTGACTAAAATTTTGACCAAGAGTAACGTAAGATAAATTACAACAAAATAAAACTTTCACCACCTTCCACAAATATTACATACAAATCATAATGCGTGTGGAGACAATCAGAGTGGATGAAACCAGAGTGGAGCACTCCGTCCAAAGGTATGATTGTGGATTGTCGATGTTAATCAAGCACCATGAGATTACATCAGAATTTTTGAAATAAGATTTAGTATGAGTTAAAAATAATGGGAGGGTTGGTCTAAAAGAATAAAACAATGGCTAAAAGACAAATGATTGTTCTGGGTGGAAGTGGAGGTGGAGATGGTGGAGGGTTTTGGGGTTCAAAAATACCTTGATAGCAGACACAACACAAATTTTTAAATAACTTTGAATACATTTCTAGAACCATGAATATAAACTCTCAAAATAAGAGACACTTTACATACATTACACAGTTTACAATACATTTTTTTCGCACTCACGTTCCTCATGTAAACTACTCAAACCATGGTAAGAAACGATGGTACACCGTGAAAGTCACCAAACATTCTACAAAGCTATTTTTGATTTGTCGTTTCTTTAACTTCTTTTGTTTCGATAAAGTCACTTGTGATGTTAATGAACGGTTACCGGGTAACTGTGTCCGGCAACGATTGGATGTGATGTCTTTCCCGAAAAAGTCCAAGCCGCCTCCGACAGCCGGTGTGTTGTGTCTGTGACTTTTAGTGATACACTCTGGATGAACGTGTTGTTGATGAGCATTTTTTAGGCACTTCTACAGTTTTCTAAAATGGAACAGGATTATCGGTGATAGTAGGGTTGGACAGGACAACCGACGGTCACAGATAGCCCTCCAGTCGAAGTTCAAGTCATCTTTTGCTTGACGAGCGTCGTCAAATGCACCGATTTTTTTTTTTTTGTTTAGTCTTAGCACTTAAGTCCCCTCACCCACCCCCCGAAAACCTCTCCTACCGGGCCTGGTGTTGCCATCACCTGCTAGACCTCACTTCAAGTCCCAGTCTGCCGGCAGACCATCCAGATACGAACACACATGCACACACACACACAAGGCTTGGTATGTCTGGAACGATCCCTCAAGCTTTGTTAAGCCCTTGGCACAGACCCGAGCCTTTAGGCTTTTCGGTAATGGCCACGACTATCTTCCGTCAACACCGGGCACTGTCGTCCCCCAGTCCCGACTGCCTGCATACAGAGATCCGTGCACAATCTATCCCACCACTCCTCCTCAACAAAGAACTGAACCCAGCACCGAAACAAATAAAGGGTGCGTTGTGAGCAGCTTTCGCAATGGCAAGAAAAACAAAAAAGAATTTTATCAGGGTGTTAAAATGCTCTGCTTTCTGGCAGGTTGATTCCACCGACCTCTTCAACTTTGGCAAGATGTTTCCGGAGATGATGAGTTGGCAGGGGGGGAGGGGAGGATAAGCTTCGTCATGGCATCTTAACAGCATCTGGGGCAGACGAGGGTCACGAAGGTACCCTCGCAGGGACAGTCACATTAAGAAAACATGAGCCTGTCTGCCCCAAGGACATTCAACTTTGTAGAGAGGAAAGCAAACGACAAGAACACTCTTGAAAGCGCCGAGTGCGTTGGTGTTGGTGTGGTTGTGCACGGGGGTTTTCTGTGACTCTTCCTGTTTCCCACTCGAACATTACGCACTATATGTCTCGTATAGTGCAAATCAAGCGTCTTGTTTTTGACTAACCAAAGGGATGAACATTGTGCAGCGTTCTTTTAGAATAAATATGAAAGAGAGGGGATCCACGGTACTTTGGGAGAACAGTTGTTAAAATGACCTCTATAGTGTGTCTGCTATGTATGTAGTACTATACATAAGAATATTTTTGACTTTTTCATGTTAATTTTTTTTTCTAGCAATACATACAGTATATATCTTTTTTTTTTTTTTTATGTGTGTGTTACACCGGCACTGCAGTTCTTACGGTTAAATTGAAGTGTTACACTCTTAGCATGCAGGTTGCTGGACCTCTACGGGAGAGGCAAGGTAGTATTTACACAGGGGCTGTTTTGGGTTTCCTAGTGCAGCTTCGTGACACTCCGTTCCCTTCCTGACACTTACTTCAGGATGATCTGCAGGACGGAGACAGGGAGGTAGAAACAAGAGGAGGAAGGAGGTAGCACAAGGAGAGATATATTTAGTGGACCTGTAAGAGAGAAACTGTTTATTCACATGTAAAATGTCATATAAGAATATACGTAACAACTTAAGTACATAGAATCGATGCCTTTATTGTGTTTGGTGTGATCTGGGTCAAACACTATTTGCCATTTCTGCCTACTTGAGGCCTCAATGTGCTTCAAAGTGCTTGTCAGATCATCGAACAACCTTTTAATAACTTTAAGATCCAGGCTCTGATTGGCCAGGTGTTTGGAGACGTGAAAGAAACCAGTATACGAGCGTCTCTTAAGGCATTTTCAAACCTACAGTTTGTTTGCTTTTGTCTTAATTAGCATATGAGTTCGCAAACTTGCCGATGTTCCCGTTGAGTCCATTCCTTTTCACACAGAGAAAAATTAATTTGATTTGATTGATTTGTCTAGAAAGATGGTCTACCTAACTACCAACAAGGGAACATACATTGTTGGTAGTGCAGGTCGGGCCTTGATTCATTCTTCGGCTAGCTGGTAGCTACTTTCTCACAAAGGAGCTACGGGAGCTGTTATATCAAGTTGGGTTTTGTAGTTGGGTCAGATTGTTGCGGAATCATGTTCCCAACACAAATCACTCCAAAGAGAGAAACAACTTCCTCTGAGGCCAAGTCCGACTTTCGAGGGTGCGCATGACATCTATCTATCTATCTATCTATCTATCTATCTATCTATCTATCTATCTATCTATCTATCTATCTATCTATCTATCCATCCATCNCTATCTACCTTTATACTTACCTACCTTTCTATCTACCTTTCTACTTACCTACCTACCTATCTACCTTTCTACTTACCTACCTTTCTATCTACCTTTCTACCTATCTACCTTTATACTTACCTACCTTTCTATCTTATCTACCTTTCTACCTATCTACCTTTATACTTACCTACCTTTCTATCTACCTTTCTACTTGCCTACCTTTCTACCTATCTACCTTTATACTTACCTACCTTTCTATCTACCTTTCTATCTATCTACCTTTCTACTTACCTACCTTTCTATCTACCTTTCTATCTACCTATCTACCTTTCTACTTACCTACCTATCTATCTACCTTTCTACTTACCTATCTATCTACCTTTCTACCTACCTACCTACCTACCTATCTATCTACTTACCTACCTACCTTTCTACTTACCTACCTATCTACCTTTCTACCTATCTACCTATCTACCTTTCTACCTATCTATCTACCTTTCTACCTATCTACCTACCTTTCTACTTACCTACCTACCTACCTACCTACCTACTTATCTATCTACCTAAGTACCTACCTACCTACTTATCTATCTACCTATCTATCCATCTATCCATCTACCTACCTACCTACCTACCAACCAACCAACCAACCTATCTATGTATCTATCATTACATCTTGTGCTTTGATTTGTGGCCATTTTTTCTCCTGATGTGCTTCTTCCTCTCCATTTTAATGGCAGTTGGCCAACAATGCTATGGTTCATTACCGCCACCAGCTGGAATGGAGCCTGGATGGGGATATGCGCATGCGTCGAATGCCGGACTGACGTGGACCCTCAGTTGTAGTACGACTTGGACCATGTGTGTGTGTGTCTGAGTGATTGGTACAAGTCCACAGCTGTCCACAGAAAGTATGTCCGAGTCCTAAAGGGTCTTGGAGAGACGTCAGGAAGACTGTATGATGCAGTGAGGAGGAGACCACCTATGTGCATGGCCAAATAAAAACACTTTTGCCTTTTGACATGGTCAGACAACGCACTGTTTGGACTTTGTTGAAGCATCCTGAGGCATATCAGCATCAGGTGGGTAGCCTGGTGTTTCATGTGGACGAGAGCAAAGCCTCTAATTATTTGCAAATAGCATTTGACCCAGGTCTGGACACCTCCGCGTGTATTCTCTCAATAGGAGATAAAGACTAATCCAACACACAACAAAGAGAAAGAGAGGGAGAGGAAGAGAGAGAGAGAGAGACTGTCTGTAGGGGAGGAGACAGGTAGAAGAGCTGCTGGCCGCCATCATGTGTTGCCACTGGCAGCAAGCCAACACAGTACAAAGCAGCATGGTGCTTGTTAATATACAATAGACAGCCAGAGAAGGACAGAAGCCACTGGTCACATCACACATCACAGAAGGTCACCACAGGTGGAGAGTGTGTGATGTGCACGGGCAAAGAGGAGAGCCCGCTCCACAGTGCGGTGCAGATATTACTGGCTACCAGATGGGTGGGATCAGCCACGTATAGGAGGGTACACCCCACCCGTCTGGTACCGCAGGTGGGTAAAAACAAGGGCCTATTTTGCAGTAAGCATGTTTCACACTGGCAGATGATAAATAAATATGATAAAGTGTGCGTTACAGACTTATGATGGAGGTTTGAACTGTTGTGACTTTTTTGTACAGATTAATATCAGATTATTCTTCTAATTGCTTCGGATCTGAGTGACCTGGGCTGTTCATTTTAATAAATGTGATAAGAATAACGACAGGTTCTCTCCACAGGGAGGTGAAAGACTGAACCCTGCTCCTCTAGCTGAAGAGCTATTCCATTTAATTCTAACTTATCTCCCTATTAGTTCAGCAGGCAGCTCACATAGAAAAGCTTTGATGTAATGCTGTATTCAGACAGCTGAGGGCGCTGTGACTTCACAATCTCCAGCATCTCGCAGTTGCCAGAGACCCCAGCACTGCTCGCACATGGTTTCTATGAGCTGGAACATGGAATGACGTGATTGGTTCCTGCTTGTCGTGTCACAGTGACAGTTCAGACGGTCATGAATTGACCAGACTCTGAACCTTTCGACACGTCTACAGCATCCTCTCCCTCTCTGCATGTGTTCGTCTCATTTTATTGGGGTGTTATTACACGACAAAGGCAAATCTTTGTTAATACCACTATGATCATTTCATTCTTCTCACTAAGTTCTGTCCAAATTGTCTCAAAGAGGCCATGTAACAATAAAGGATATGCTAATAACTGATGGTAACCAGCTAGCATTAGCACAAACTTAAAATAAAAATTATAATCTGGGTGTTTACTGTGAAAAATATCACAATGGGGACAACTGTAGTGACCGAGGCATGTACTGTTTGCAGTACAGCTGGTGATCAGAGGTATTAACCGTGTCCTAGCTGGAGGGATCTTTATGCAGGGCGGGGAGGGGGGGGGGGAGAAAGAGAGGCGAGGGTGGGGGGCAGACGGAGACAGACAGCAAGGGCTGACGTCAGTGTTTCTCCGGCTCCTTGTCCCACATGCATCTTTAAAGAGCAGCTCTGCTTCCTGCCGCTACTGCTGCTGCATGCCAATTACAGGAAGAGACGGTGACTCACAGGAAGTGCACGCACTGCTGGCCTATGAGGGGCAATAAAGCACAAGGTGGTGGGGCCGGATCCTCGGCTGATGATCGAGGGGACATCTCAGAGATGTCTTTTAATTTGAAAATGAACCTGTGATTGTGTTTTTTACACTGCCTCTCTTTTTTAATTCCAGATAGGAAGACCAAAGAAAGAATAGTGAGAAGAAGTGGTACACAAAGAGGTTAGGGTACTGGTCCCTGCAACTGGTACTAGTCAGGACTAACAGTGATAATGTGGACAATATTGCATCCAGTAAATGACGTGATTATTTTTCCAGTAACGCCACATTCCTACCTGCAGAACACGTCTAATCTGTTCATCTGTTTGTCCTCAAGGCACCTCTATACAGAACTACCAGTAAATGATTACCGGCTGCGTGGAGCCAGAGTGCCAGCATTGTGCTGAAATTTCCAGGTTTAAAATGGGGCACACATGCGTCACTCTGGCATTCAAAAACCTGGCCCCGCTTCCCTGGCTCCTGCTGACACGCAGCAACAGGAGAGCCGCCGATCAGAGGCCATTTTTAGACAGCTTCTGTGATCATTTCTCCCGTGTCTGTCTCACCCTGACAAGCTCGCCCCGTAACTGTTTCCTCTTATGATTAATTCCCCCCTTTTATCCCCGCGATCAGGAGAAGGTAAAAAGGTGAAACTGGGAAGGGTGGAAACAGAAAAAACAACAACAACACGGCAGCTGTTACGAACCAGTGCTGCAGAAATAGCCTGTGTGTATTTGCTCGGATGTGTGTGTTTGCGTAGCACACAAGCAGTACAGATGATGCCCCCTATTGCAGATGGAGAGGCTTATTTGACAACAACGAGAAAAGTGGAAAATAAAACTTAAAAAACAGAACATGCAAAACAAAACCAGGAAGTAGTGCAACACAACACAACTACTACTTTGCAAATGTGGGAGCTCTGAAGAAGTGCTTGTTTGGGAGCGCCTCGTGGGGCTGGTGTTTTGCATGAGCACCGGCACCGGCTCAGGTAGCCCCTCCGCTTATGAATTCTCTGGAAAATACCCACTCAGCTCGCCCAGTGCAGGCGGGTGGATGGATGGGGAGGGGCTGGGCGTGGGCTCAGGCTCAGCTGCAGGTTATTGCAGCTCACTATTAGAAGGCAGTACTTATTCAGAGCTCCGGGGACTGATGAAAGAAAGCTTTAAAAGGAGCAAACCTGATTGGCTGGTGCTGTTGCTGCGTAGGGGACACTTGTGGCAGGAGTTGTTGCTGCAGAGACAGTAGCAGGCGTAGCACTGTACATCATTGGGACTTTGTTTTCAGGGTGGGAAAGGGAGGAGGAGGAGGAATGGGGGGGAGAGGGAAGGAGGTGGTAGCAATGGACAGGTAGGTGGAGCATTATGGTAACCATGGCAACAGTTGTGAAGTGTGTGTGTGTGTGTGTGTGTGTGTGTGTGTGTGTGTGTGTGTGTGTGTGTGGACAGTATCGTTTGTTGTTGTTGTTGGAGTTGTTGTTGATGGTGGTGGTGGCGGATGTTACAGAGAGCCAGCAAGCCATCGTTAGGGTTACACCGGCAGATGGCATGCAACCATTCACAATGCAAAGCAAGGAGGACAGAAAGAAAGAAAGAAAGAAAGAAAGAAAGGAAGAAAGGAAGAAAGAAAGAAAAAAAAAGAGAGCATGGGAGAAAAAAAAACAAAAACAAAAAAACAAGAGGAGAGAAGCTGATTACAATCACAAGTAAGGAAATTTATACGGAAAATCAGTTTGCTGTTTTTTCCCAGAGAAGTTGCGGGGCACAAGACACCAATTACAATGAATCGATGACATTTTTGGCAGCGGGGATGGGAATCTGATTCTTCTTATTCATGTGCGCTGACAACAGCAAGAAGATGGCAAAAACCCAGGCGGCTACTTCATGCCAGAAACATGCATCTCTGATAGATCGATGTTAAAACCATCATGTTCCTGTTTATTAATGTGGCCGACTGGGACTTTTTTTGTGATTCCCATCCCCCTTTTAGCGGAGACAAACGCTCCAGCTGTGTGGCTGAAATAACTTCTCTGGGAACCTGATTTAAATTTCCTGATCAACAAAGCACAGCAAACAGACAGTCGCTATCCTACGGCTCAAGAACAGATCAGTCTGCAGTATTTGATCTACGACTTTCATCATGAACACACAGTCATTAGCGAGTAAGTCAGCAGGGAGACAAGGAAGTCACAACTCTTTCAGGTGACACAAATCGGACATATTTCATATCAGTTTCATGACAAATACCTCGAGCACATTTTAAAGCTTCATCGCCGCCGCAGCGATGACCTTTTGTCTCACCTGCAAGGGCTGCAGATACCGCCCCCCTCCCACCCGCCCTCCCCACTCGTATACATCAAACAGTGTGTGTGAGAGAGCAAAGGGAAGGTCAGGACCTACCAAGACTGCTAGCAGGAGTCATGCACAAGACTGACCCTGTTGTGTTCATGCAGAGAGAGAGAGACAGAGAGAGAGAGAGAGGGAGAGAGGGGGAGGGAGAGAGAGAGAGTGGAAATAAATGGGTTAATTAAGAGGGAGGAGAACAACAAGGTTAGACAAGACAAAACAAAACTCAGATGCTACTGCTACAGTGGTGCTGTCAGCCAGGTGTGAATGCAGGTAACAGTAGCAAGCAGAGGAGCTCCCGTACGCAGTGACAGCATTAGTGAGGAAACACTAGCGATTATAGGTGCATTGTGGGATATGGAGTTGGAGTTGGTGATTGTTAAAGGAGTAGGCGACTGACAAGACTGATTAAGATGGTTTTGGTGGGTTTTATTTTATGACTGTCGAGCTAACAGCTAACGTTAAACATTTTTCTACTGGTCGACAAGCAGCTCATCGCAATACTTTCCTGTAGTCTTCTAGGCCACAAAACTCCGAGCAGCATCAGTACAACAATATGCACAGGCCTCCACTCAGATCTGCTAAGTTTCAGATGGGTGGAGAACCCCCACCCATCTGAAACTTAGCAGATCTGCAACAACATAATTTGCGAACACGACTTTCACCCAGGGCTACTTCCCACACACGGATACAGACGGAGGGAGGGAGGACTGAGGGGCTGTCAGGCATCTCACACCACCGGGGAAACAAAGGGAGCAGGTAAAGAGATGAGTGAGGGATGAGAGTCTCATCCTTATGACTCATCATGGCTACAGGCTAATACTTTAGCTGCGGTTAACTCATTTAGCGGGTGACCCGAGGGGGCTTAAGCTACTGTTAGCTTCTGTGAGGAGTTGACAGAGAGTGCTTTTAATGTGGGGGGGAAGAAGTGAAGAGGAATAGAGGAGCAGACTTGAATTAATGTGGGGAAATTATATCATAATATCAACGTTAAATACACAATAAAAAGGCTGCGTTTGCTCAAAATTATAAATCAGTATGTCCTTTTAAAGGCCTAAAGTTTTGGTGCCTCAACATAGTTACAGAGCCTTTGTGTTAGAAACAACTGGTCTTTTACTGCTCTGATCAAAGCGCGCACTGCCCTTCAACCTGGCTGCCATTATGTGTTTATATTGGCAGGCATCAGATCAAAGTTTAGGGAAGCAGTTGAGATATTAGCACACACATCACAGCAGGGCTCCTTACATGCGTCAGAGCAATTAATACCTTTCAAAAGAAAAGGAATGCACTGATTTATCAGCCGATATTCGGCAGATTAACGACACCCCATCGTCTTGGGTTAATAGAAAATGTGTTTGGGACAAGCAGAGATCTTCCCTAGGACGCTTTCAGGACAAAAGGACGCACTAAACTCACTATTGATGCTACATTGTCAACAATAAATCCCAGTTGAAATGTGCAGGAGAGCTAGTTAACGTTAGCTTGTAGCAGTTAGCGGCTAGTGGTTGGAACGAACAGCTACTGGAGGCTGAGTTGAGTTACATTATGATGCATTCAAGCTCTCTTCAGTAAAAATGAGTGCTGGGTGAAGAAAAACTATAACATTCTCATGATTTGTTTAAATGTGAATCTTGTTTTTTCATATCGTATGACTAAATTTTGTTATTCTACGTCAAGATGAGGTTGGCATGACATGTTTGGACGACTCCTGAGTATCCTACATCACACTGACAGTGCTGACATTCAGGTCCTGTTTATACGGTTCCGGATATTTCTGAAAACGGGTATTTATCTTCGCGTTTGCACCTATCATTTACACGTAACCTGCGTTTTTCTCGACGAAAAAGGAGATTTTCAAAGCGAAAGTTTTTAAAAATATTTGTTCCTACGGAGACGTGTTAACAGGATAGACGGATATTTTGGAAAACGACGACGTTGCAACCCAGTTCGCACATGCCCGTTAGATGCCCAGGAACCACAACGACAATGGCGGATACATGCCGGGTTGTTTACGTTTTGTTAGCACTTGAGGGACTACTTACGAGCTTACAAATGCACTTAGCACTGCTGCATCAACATCACAGCTACATCGGCGCACGAAGACGTCTGCTGTGTCCAATATTAGTAAGTGCATAGCAGCTAACTATGCTACATAAGGTTAAAATGTAGTTTATCATTGTTTTTATCACTATCGCAAAGAGGATAGCAAATCACTGTGCGTGCGCACAACGTTCTTCTGGCCTGGCATGCTAATTGCAGCAAAAAGCTGCAGTTTCTGCGTTTTCGTGGAAACAGTGATATCGTTTTCACAGCTGATCGTGTAAACCCGGAATTTTTTTTATACAAGATGGGTATCCGTGTAAACAAGGCCTTAATTTTGGTCACAACCTAAATTCAACCACATATCAACAGCTAAAGATGTTGGCGGCCAGCTGGGTAATAAATGCATGGCTGACTTTGTGCTAATTTAAATGTAGTGCAATGAAGGGCCAATTGACTTTAAAACAGTTATTTCTTATAATGAAGATTTCTTTGTTTCTGGCACAAAAGGGGGTATAAATAACAGCAAAATCTAAATAAACAACAACTAGCGCTCTCACTTTATCACTAAAAACTCCAAAAAGACACATTTATGATGGACAGAAGGTTAGCCGAGCACATTCAGTGAGTGTACCTGCGTCTGTGTGTGTATGCCTGCATGCTCCGCATACCTGAGAGTGCGTGTGTGTGCCGTGTGTATCGATCGGGAGCTCTTACCTGTGGGAAAGAAAGCTGGCTGCTGGAGCTGTGCGTTGGCCAGCGCCTGCTGGTAGTGCAAAACACTGGGGTTGAACAGGGAGCTCGCTCCGTTGCTCTTCTCAAGTGCTTGTCTCTTTGGTAGGGGCTGGAGGACGCCGTGGGGGAACGCCTGCACCACCAAAAACACACACGCACACACACGCACAACAGAAGCACAGTAGATTTGATCTGTGTACTTACACAAGTCAACACTGATATTTGTGAATCTGTTATTTGTCTATGCACAGCACAACAAGGCAAACATGGAAACTTGCTGTAACTATCACAAGGACAATGAGAAACTACACCATAGCAAGGCATCAACAACACATTAAATCAAACAGTGTGAATTACTTTAACATTACAGTGTAGTTTCATAAATGTACAGTACAGTCTAGAGTTGCCACTGGCGATCATAAATGATAAATATTTATACTTTAAAGTGTCTTACAGGGTTTCACAAAAAACAAAAGAGCCAACTTAAATTTTGTGAGTGGCTACAGTACAATTAAAGAAGCTACATGCAAAGCAAAAGGTGAAAGGTCAAAGTACCAGGTCTACAGTTGCCTCGAGGGGTCGCTTCATTGCTTTGGCAGTCGACTGAGTCTTTAATTAGCAGGCAGCGAGCACATGATGGCAGTGGGCCAATGGGATTCAAGCGTATTAACATACAGGTAACAGCAAGCAGAGGTGCGTCATGGGGGACAGCATTGCATTGTGGATAGGTGAGAAGGAAAAAAACAAAAACAAAAATAATCTGAATGCAAGTATACCACATACAAAACAATAGGCATGCACATAAACAAAAAACTGTTTTGTTTACTTTAAAGGAAACATTGCTACTTTTTGAATTAGTACAAAAAGCAAAAAAAAAGCATCTACATTAACCTTTGGTTAAAAAAAGCAAGAGTCTATGATGTATTTCAAAACTACTGGGAAAGCATTTAGTAACGTCAGCTACTTGTCAACAAGTAAATCAACTTTTTTGTTTAATATCTACGCAAGAAGAAAATGCAGTAAACACAACTGAGGCTAGAAATACTGGCACTTGGTGTGAGATCTGAACACAGGTTCTCTACAGATTTCAGAGAAGTGCTACACACAGTAATTACAGTGCTCCTGGAAGTTGTTTTGGGCCTAAAACACCCACGGCAGATTGGGATGTGAGTGGTCAAAGCCCCTCGAATTACTGAACTCTGCCCTCACAGCTGCCCGCAAGAGCTGGGAAAAACACTATGACTTGCGAGAGGCTGTTGAAACGCTGTCACCCGTGTGGCAGCGACAATAAGTAGTCCTCACAATCCTAGAAGTCGTTTAGCGATAACATCCTGTCTTTGTACGGGTGTCATCTCACGTCTAGCGCTCGACGTAAGTGACAAACCCTCAAACTACATCGTGTGGCTTGTTAGTGCGATCAATGGGGAGGTGGCGTGTGAGTTAAAGTTAAATCACAGAATGTGGAGCTCTGTTTATTCCTACATTCCTCCTACATACAAATATGTGTTTACAGATCTTTTAATTTATTATAAATGTCACGCTGAGAGGGGAAGAAAAAAAAATGACATGGATGTGATGAGCACAGCACTTAAAGGGGGTCCATGCACAAGCCTCTTGCTTCATGTATGTGGATTTCCTACTGGCGTGTGACAATATGTGTCCCTATTAGAGAGCGACAAGCTGATGCGCCGTAGCGTTAATCACCGTGGTTAGTTCAAATGGAAGATGGTCTATTAAAGTGATATGAAAAGCAAAGATGACTGCATTCGCCTGGCAATGAGGGAGGAGATTACAGCGTGGCAAGCAGCACATAATGTGGCACAGTAAAACAACATAATCTCAGTAATAGGATTGTCTTACTGTAACTGTATCAGTTCGTGTGTAACCTTATCTACAGTAGACTGTTTGCTAGATTTAAAACAAAAAAAAAACAAAAAAAACGTGAGTTATGGGTAATGATATTAGCTATTTGCAGCAGTGCAGCAAAACAGGTTTTATGGGTCTCTGCTTCAATAAAAGTGCTTCAGCTTAGGCTAAGGGCTACAAGGAAATTGGATTAAAGGTGCTGACTAAACAAGTCATTGTCCTAAAGTTAACCCTGCTCACCTCTAGCGCAGCTTCAACTGCTGTAAATTGGGAATTGGGCCATAAAGTTGATAAATGAAGAACACGGGTTCTTGTCTGATGAAGCTTTGTGTACCTGAAGGGGAAGCTGAAGTACTCAGTGTGTCTCAGGGTCAACATCAGGTCTCAGGCTCTTTTTTTATTCATGCATGCGTCAATCCCTTGCCGGTTCCCCTGCTTCCATGCACCTGCTACGAAATGCACAAAACTAACCTGCGCCCGCAGTCGACTTCACGCTGTGGACGTGTGCAGGAAGGACAAAGAGAGCAAGCAGCGATGGAGCCAGCCAATGAGAGAAAGGTGTGTGCGACGCGTAAAAGCATGCCCATGCCATGGAGGAGGAGAGCGTCAGTCAGCACACTGGCGCAGGACAAGGTGTGCAGGAGTGCAGCAGCCAAAAAGACCATTCAAAAAGAAGCCACTCAGCTCAGGAGCCTGGGGGAGGGTGGGGCACAGCCAAAGACACACTGCCAAACCCTTCCCACTGTCTGTGTGTCTGCATTTCCATCTGTCTGTCGTCAGCCTGTTGGGGGATTTTTCCGACTAAAGGCAGAGGAGGGTTAACCCCCCACCCGCGAGGCTACATCCTCATCCATCCCCGATTCAATTTACACTGATCTGCAGAGAGCCGCACTTATCATTGAGAGCAGGAGGGGGGGAGGTGGGATGGAAGGGGGGGTGAGCCAGCACATTGTCTCTGTATGAACCAAGGGCATTGGAAAATAAAAGCGGACTGCGGTGAGATAATAACAGATTGTTCTTGCGGCATTATACCGGTGCATTTAGGTCTCGCTAAACCCTGTTTATTGTATACAACGGCCTCACTTTGGGACGACTATTGTACACCGGAGTCCACTAGAATCAGCCAGCAGAGGTGGGTGTGTTTTTATACAGCAATAAAGCAGCGCTCCACATTTTATGTTACCGCGGGTGTCATCATCATCATCATCATCATCGGCAGCACGTGTTTACATAGAAGCCGTGATGACATGATAGCGATCAGTGGGCCTACAGTACGTGTGCTTTTAAGTTGCTCAAGAGGGATGGACAGAAACTAACAAAGCACTTGTTGTCGGGCTGGGTTCGATCAGCTGACGGTTACAGTGTGTATTCCTGGATCTCCACTTTACACAATCTGTGCTTTGTGTTAAAACAGGCAGCTTATATGACTTGCTATTTTACGTGTGAATAATACTGTATGTACCTGCTCTTCCACAACTATAAAAGCTCCAATAATAACTTGTTTGTGCCCTGTAAAGCCTCCCTGGGTGTTACAATGAAAGCTCTTGTTAGAAAGTTCAGGGTAAACTGTGTATAGGCGCCATAAAATACCTTTATTGTCCCGTGCAGACCTTACAAGCTCTATATGTACTCGAAATTGTGAGATTTGTTTTGCTACTACAAGGACAACTGTGTGTGTGTGTCCGTAGGCATAGGGTACAATAGGCAGGCTGTGGTGCTGCGCTCTCACCATGGCTGCAGCTGTGGCGGCAGCTTGCGCAGCCACAGCCGTCTGGTTGGCCTGGTGTTGGGCGGCCTTAATCTTGGCCTGCAGGTGGGCCGGGGGGTGGAAGTACTTGCACTTCTCGCGGGAGCAGCGGCTCTTGATGTAGTCCATGCAGACGGTGACCGTGTTGTCGCTGGTGTCGATCATGGGGCTGTCGCTCGGGTGGGCGAAGCGGCAGTCGGTCTCGCCGCGGGCGCAGTTGCCCCGCTGGAACTCGCGGCACACCTGGGAGCGGGAGAGGCAGGCGGACACACGCACACAGATGTGGACAGACAGAGCGATGTATGCGAAAAGAGAGAGCACAGAAATACACACAGACACACTGTGAATATCTGAGCGTCCAGAAAATGTCAGGAAACAATAACACAACAGAAACATCTTAATAATCATCGGCTGCGTTCAACTCTATTTGTATTTCCTGTCATCCTCTGACTGCAGCGCATGATCAACCACCCAGAACAGGAGCTCAAGCAGCCATCAACATCCTGATGACAGTATTAGATTTTTTTAAAAGTATTTGACATTTTGGTGTGTGACTCTTTTTGAAAATGAGAATCCTGATACATATCTTTGTACAAAATAACAAAAAAATTCAGGCTGAGTTTTATCATTCTAACTTTGACGGAAGCGGCCTAAACAACGCTCCCAAGTTGGGCTAAATAGTGACAATAGTTTCCATGGGTACCGACATGTCTCTGCTTTACAGACATGCTCACTTTATGCTGGTCCCAGGCTGTTGGGGCAACAAATGTGCCATTTCTCTCATGCAGTACAAATGTGTTAACATCACCTACTGTATTTGAATATTTCTGCATACTGGGTCCCTAGACAGGCTTGGAGTTGCATAAATTTGGATATGACTGGAAAGCTGTGACTCTTGTAGACTCAGTAAGCTTACAGCCACACAGTGGAGACTGGGGTCCGTCTGTTGGTCAATTGGTTGGTTGTTATGCTAGGTTGAACAATCGCTGGTGTCACTTTAAGTGTCCACCAAAGCGTTTCTTTCCCCAGCTGAAAAATGCCAGCTGTTGCTCAGCGCTTGTATCTGTCCTCTGTGACGGTTGGTCTATGCTGTGCTTGTCCCGCCCCTTCTCAACTGTGATTGGCTGGCTGGTGACAGTGTCGGATTCTGTCACTGTTGATTAATTTTAGTAGGTTTTACAAAAAGACTGTAAAGCTTATGAAAAGGATGCGATCACACCGGAGTCCTTGCTGGAGCAGAACGATGACTAAAGCAAGGTTTATGCTTCTGCGTACCTACGACACAGAGGACTTTGCAACAGCACTGCATCCCTCTGCAACTTACGCAGAGATGCGACGTGCGCCTCCAAAAAATTGTAACCACGCGTCGAGGAAACGCAGACCGCAAGAGCTACGATTGGTCCTCCAAACTACATCATGTCCGGCATTTCGCAAGGTGTCACTTCCTGCTGCAGTACCACAGCATTGCCATTTTCAAAAGTCTCCATTGTGATCGGTTGGATCAAGTTGAAGAGCGTTTGGTGCGGAAATGACCAATGAACAAGCAACGACCATAGACGTCACAGAGTCTAGGTAGGTATATAAAAGAACACCGCGCCCCCCAAGCGCTTTGGCGGGGAATTGCATAGCAACATAGACCAACAGGACGCAGAACTATGATAGGCACACAGCAACTGCGGAGCAACTGCATGCACGTCGCATCAAGTGTACGCAGAAGCATAAAGAAACTTTAACGTTAGCTAATGGGCTAAAAATAGTAAGTCAATCATTTGGTCGAAAAGGTGGTAGAAATTCAGTTGCCGAACATTTTCTTTAGTTGACTACAGCCCTTCTAAAGACCTCGAGCATTCAGACGATGGATGGCTTTCATAGGTATATTGACAACAGGGGGGTTTGTCAGCAGTTTCCATAACAGAGGGGCTCGCCATTCAACCACGTAAAAGTCCAGTTCTTCAAGAAATCTCCAAATATCAAAAGTTTTTGATGCCAAATCACAGCATGTATTTTTCCGTGGTGTTCCTCAAGTTCTTGGTGTCTTAACGTGGTATTTTGTGGGGGATTTCTGACCATTTTTATCAGTTCTCAGGTGGTCAAAAACAACTCATGAGACATATCTGAGCATGAGGCCTGCAATGTTTAGTCGACTAATCGATGACTAATCGACTATTAAAATAATCGGTGACTATTTTAGTAGTCGACTAATCGGTTTGAGTCATTTTTCATAGAGAAGGACTATAAAAGTGCCCCAAAATACTCTTACTGCAGCTTGTTACGATCAAATATTGGCAGCTTTACACACTCTCCCATGATGGTGAACTAAAACCCTTTGGTGTGAGTACGAAACAAGACATTAGATGACATAATTTTGGGGTTTGGGAGAGACAGACCGACATTTTTCAACATTTTAACACATTTTTCGATAAAATGATTCGTCGACTAATCGAAGAAATAATCGACAGATTAGTCGACAATGAAAATAATTGTTAGTTGCAGCCCTATTGCGCATGAGAATGGCCATCATATTCTTCCATCACGATATTCCAAGCCTCTATACACTCTAAACTTCTAAAATTTGAATTGGCACCTAATCAAAGCACAATGTTCATTACATATCTATGACTAGAAAAACTTGACACAATGCTGAGCAGCAGCTAAAATGAATCTTTCAGATGATGTATACCACTGATATCTCCCTCTAAAGATCCCCTGCCCCCCCTGGAAAAGACAGACCAGCTTTTGACCAACACACACTAACACGTGTGCACACACATGCTGCTCATGTGTGGGAGTGTATACATGTCTCGCAGGGATACTGTTTCATTAGAGCCAACTTCATTCAGTTGCTAAGTGATAGCACTCCCGCAGAAAAACACATACAGCCACACACCTACGCATCACCTTCAGGTCTTGGGGAGATTGTTTATCTTTAAAAATGGAGTGGAGGAAAAAAAAACTCTCCTCAATCACCAATCTATTCTCATTCAGCGCTGTTTGCCAGGGGGCAGATGGAGATTATGAAGTTGTCGTAATTGTCCCGGTCTAACTGTGTCTGTCTGGCAGGTACCAGTGAGCGATTTCCAATTTAAATTACTGTAATCTTACACCTTTTTTTTTTCTCCACATCTAGTTTCTTAAATTATTTCTTAAAGGGATACCACAATCACACATTCCTTAACTCGTGCTCAAGGATAACGCAGGGGTAAAGAACCATCTGATAGTGTTGTTCAGATGAAAAGATACATCTCATGTGCCTTTCAGCCCTTGAGCTCGAATCTTAGAAATAAATACCGCAGCTACACAAAACTTCTTTTAATTTTTACAAGCCTGAATTGCTTATTTGGAGTTTATTCAAAAGGCGACTTCAAAATCTCTTTATTCAGATCATTAATTAGTTGCTTATGAAACAGATTGCTGAAAATGTGCTGATCCTTTTGAATCTAGGGCAATTTATATGAGTAGCTGCATTCAGAAAGTTCATTTAAAGGTTAAAGATGTGCGTATGTGTGTGTTTTAGTTGTTGCTATGCCAACTATTGTGGTAACCAGGGAGACAGATAGTATTTTATAGTGTTTTTTGTTATGTAGAAAGTCATTACATCACATGTGTATGCTTTTGTTGTGTGTGATCGGGCGGGTCACCTCCAGCTTGTCGGTACGCAGCAGTTTCTGGTTGGAGGAGGAACCGGCGGTGACGGAGACAGGCGGGCTGCCGGGGACGATGACAGGCGAGCTGGGCAGGATGTCTGTGGGCACCAGGCCCATGCTGTGGGACATGGGAGTCAGGTAGGGGGTGTAGCTCAGACCCGCGCTGGAGCCCAGGCCCTGGCTGACCGGGAACGTCTGCTGCAGATGGAGAGAAAGTTGTCAGTGTCAGTGTCATGACTGCTCGTTAAGATCTCCCGCCTGTTTTTATTGTCTTGTTCCGGCTATTTTTGTGTTCTTAATTAGTCGGGGACGAGATGTAAAATGATGGATGTAGGGAGGGATGGCGTTAAGTGGAGGGTAACACTACACTAGAGACAAACGAACAGAGGGCACAGCTGTGCAGAGTGCTGGGTGAGACAGACAGGTAGAGAGGGGGAGCCATGAAAACAGAGAGGAATAGGTTTCAGAGAGAACGTAGCGAGGGTAGAAACAAGAGAAGAAGGGTTTTTTTTAACCTCTATGTATCCCGGGAAGATATTTTGCTGATCAAGCGTGTTCTTTTTCAGCAACACCCAGCCTTACGTTGATGCAGTTAAAACACGCTCACACCTGGCAGCTGCCCAGCGCAACCACAGTCTACCCCTGACTGCAGAGCAGAAAGGAGCTGGGAGAGGTTTGTGCTTTGCTCAAGGCCATCTCAATAACTACTGTGAGGACAAATACATGATCTTTTAGCCTGAAATATAATCTGAAAATCTGGGTGTTGGTACTTGTATTACTTGTGGTACTTAGCTCATGCTGACAGGACAGATGTTTTACTTTCTTTCACCTCATTTATCAACGCTTTCCTCCCGCGAAACCATCAGTTCAATGCTTGCCCGGTTAGCACGAGCTAACACAGCAGCAGGGGTCACACAAGACACCGAGCCACTAAACGGCCCCAATAAACTCACACAGACACCGACACAGCTCGACTCTTGTCATTAGGCAGGTAACGTTAGCCGTGTGATGCTAACAGTTAGCCCTGTCACTGGGTGCGTGTGGCTGGGTGGCCGAGCTGCCAACAAAAGTATGTCAACACCACCCCATTTTCATTATGGCCATTGGATGAGGTACCTGTATCTCTTTAAATGACGCCCTGCCCTAATGCCAAGCCCATGACACTTAAAGAAAATTTCCATGTTTTAACAGGAACAAATCCAGTCTTTTTTTACAGCGTAGCACAACAACAGAGTTGCTATTTTCACAGTGAGTCATTTCCCACAGCAGCAGAGGCCAGGACTAACCACAGGTTGCATGGTGGTGCCAGGGATCATGAACTGCATCTGTTGAGCCAACATGGCGGCCGCTGTCTTCTGCTGGATCAGGTTATTTCGCCCGTTGATCTCCAGCTGGGTCTTCAGGTGAGCGGGCGGGTGGAGGTATTTGCAGTTCTCTCGCGTGCAGCGGCCCTGAGCAGGAAAAACAAAGAGGATACAAAAGAGACGGGGAGGGAGAGAAAGAGAGAGAGAAAAACAAGGTCATTAACAGTCTGAAAACTTCAAGTCTCTGATCAACTGAGTGAAAGGCAGCCATCTTTTGATTATAAACCTGATGAAGAACAGGTTGTGTGTGCGCCTGAGGACGTGGCAGATTTGCGGGCATTGATTTTGACACAGACTCGAAAACACTGAGTGCTTGAAGGCAGCATAAATATTCATACTTGGAAAGTGTGAAACATATAAAATCATAAGAGCCACGCATTGAGGAATGTTTGTGGTTATCCGGCGGGGGTAGCAGGTAGCTCTTGGCGCTATGGAGAAAAATTGTCCTGGAAGATGATTAACAGATTCTGACTTGTTAACTCTCAGGTCTCGGTCCTGCCTGCACCTTGGACACAGTGACTTGCCAGTGTTCGGTGCAGACACGGAGATGTGGAAAGGTGGACAAAGGCGAGGGCTCATGTTCTGATTCTCACCATCATGACTAAATCTCTGTGGCTCTCTGATGGACAGGTCATCCAGTATCCTCTGTGGAAATGCAAATGCAGGTCTGGCGGGGTCGGGCTTACAGAGACCCTGGTGGATGAAGGCAATTACACTGTCAACCCAGAGGCTAATGGCAAACACAATAATCCAATATGGATCCTCGTTGCAGTGCTTATTGCGAGGAGAGTGGGAGGAAGAGAGGAGAGAGGTCAGGAGGGAGCGACACAGTGAAGGGGAGACGACGGTAGTTGGAAAAGAGACTGTGGGGAAGATGGAAAGTAAAGGTGAGGAGAGGAGCGGTGAAAAAGACGTGGGCCGAGTGAAGTGATATAAATTAGTACAGAGGGGAAAGGCAAGATAACAGTGAAGGGCCAAGAAGACAAAAGGAGAGGACACGACGTGGTGGATTTGAAGGAGAGCAGAGGGAGGTGAAGCTAAATTAGAAGCAAGAGGACGTCCGAAAAACCCCTTTACTTCCTGAAATGACAGAGACACAGTGGCCTGATTAGCAAGGCCATCCCAGACAGCTCTGTCCACGCAGTGATGAGCTCTGTCTAATTACTCAAGTGCTGTACTCAAACAGCAATTTAGGTTCTGAGTCAAACGTACAAAACGACAACAAGTCACCACACAATATCCTGACATGACTCACTTATCAAACTCATTCGTAGATTATTGAATCATAACCAAAGACGGTGAAGCTGCATTTAGCTAACATGATGCCTCTGAGCGATGATGTGCAATGTGCTTTGGCTCTTCTGCTGTCATAACAGGAAGAGCACAGGTGGAATAAATAACAATAATATCGACTGCATTAAATTTAGACGTGGCACTTCAGGGTCCTGGTATTGCTCATGCTGTTTGAGCTGCATGATTTATTGGGAAACAGAGCCACCACTAATGATACTGATTATACCTGTATTCTCTTTCCTACAACATAGTAATATATCTAATGTGAGAATAGTCTGAACTGTGAAAACGGTCGTTTTCTTATTTTCCGCTTTAATTGTGGAATAAGGGAACGAGGCTGATGACACACTGTAATTCAAGCTCTAGCTAATGTTAGCTAGACAAATGTGAACTTTGAGCCGAAGCCGACACTCTTAGGCTCCGGTTAGCAGAGGCTAAACTATTAGCAACATTTTCTCTCCATCTCTTTAACACTTTTACCGATACAGTCCAAAAATTCGCATACATTTGCATGTCTTGAGGCCTCAAAACGGCCGTCCACAAACCAATGGGCGACGTCATGGTGGCTTCGTCCATTATTTTTACAGTCTATGGGCGATATTGACAAATGTTTTATTCTTTTAATTGCCAGACTTTCTTTTAGACTGTCTTTGATTCGTCCGTCTTCTTTTTTCGAGTTGCTTTGCAGTGTGGGCAGTTGTTGCCAATGCTGGAATAGCAACTTTCTCTGTGGGATTCTTCAACATTGAATCAGGCTTTCACATCGGCATTTGTGGAACAGCCAATGGGAACACCTGCTCTCTGAAATGAGCTGTGATTGACCAAAGACTCATCACTGGCTAGATTTTTTTTATTGGATTTTTTGCAGATATCCTATATGTCAATATGTAACAATTAACCAGGAACGGTTTCACATTTTGGGAAATTCCAGGCCCCAAGGAAGCGCGCCAAGCTTTGAAACCAATTTCACAGTGGCGAAACAGTGGCACTGCAATTTCCAGGGTTCGTCACATGATTGACTTTAATTGGGAAAGAGAGGATGCATTTTTTTTTAGCATCATAACCCTCATGAAATGACTTATTTCAATATCAGAATTTAATCCATTCAATCTGATAAGGAAGAGCCACAAGATTAAATCATTGTATTCCTATTTAAGTTAGTGGAGTGCGAAATCGGAAGTAAGCGGCTCGGGTGGCAGACATGTCTAGAGTGCTTGCTCTATGGGCCCAATGTAGCGGAAGCAGTGCCAATCATCCAGGTAATTTCATACCGTGGAAACAGAGGTTCTGGCTCCATGCGCCACTGAGCAACTTTCATAGAAATTAACAGAACCCCACCTCCCACATCCAAGTCTCCAAATACAGTGGTTCCCAACAAGTGCAGATTTCCCTGTAGTCATTAGTTCAAGGTCCACACTAGGGATGCACGATATTGGATCTTTTTGCCGATATCAAATATGCCGATATAACAACTCATTTGACTGACAACTGTCTCTTCTGTGGTGGCATTAACATCATATTATGTTCTTATCATGATAGCCCACCAGCAGATGGAGACATGAAATACAATACTTTTCAGTTTATGTGATATTTATTCATTGTGCAAATTAAGAAAAAGCACGTTGGCCGATTCTGATAGCTCATTTTAAAGTCGATATCAGCCGATGCCGACGATGTACCGATATTCCCATTCATCCCTACTAAAAACAGATCCAAGAGGAAGTGTAGAAATCTAGTGTTCTTTCTTTAATTACAATATACTTTAAGGTTATTGTGGGATTTTTGGTCACCACAGTCATGCTACTTCTATTTCTTCATATTTGCTTTTATTATATGTGAATATGTTTCGAAAGCACATAAAGTCAGTATAGGCAGCAAAGCCTGAGCTCTGAAATCTATAAAATAATACATTATTCTTTTTCTTACACTATTCTTAGTAAAGCACGTATCTGGAACACATCCCGTGGGCTGGGATGCAAATGAATAAAGGCATGATATGCATTATTTCTGTTAACACAAAGGCTTGAAAGCCCTGAGTGTCACTCACAGTGCTACAGGGATTTGAAGTAGCTCCTGAACCTGTTTAAGTCTATATAGCCACAGTGAGAGCTTTGTTTTTCTGCGTTAGGTGGGCAGACAAACAGAGAGAACTTTTAATCAAGCCTGGCTCCCAGTGTAAATAACCAATAATCTTCAAGTCTCATCAAAGCAAAAACTAATAAAACCTGGCTATTCTTTTCTTCCTGACAGATATTAAAGACACCCTACAGAGCATCAAACACACTATTGGCACTGTTACAATTATTTTCTTTCAACTGATTTGAAGCTGCCACAAAGGATATGAAGTCTGCGGACACTATAGGCATCTGTGTAATTTTTATTTTCACATTAATAAACACAAAGATATGAATTAAGGTGTTGTGCTTGTGATACACATACCCCGGCAGCACAAGTGTCAGATAGCAGGTTTGACATTCACAGAGACACCCTGGAGCAGCTCTGTAGCCATGAGAGTCACGTGTGAGATGGAGCTGGCCTCCACACCCTGACGTTAGAGCTGCAGCGAGCCACTGAACCCCCCCCCCCCAGGCACCCAAGGGTTCACATGCACAAAATCACACCTGCCCACACGTATGCATACTAAATTCACACAATCACAACAAGCATCGCCTACACACACTGGCAAAAATATGCATCGATAAACACACTGCTACACACAGACACACGCACACTTCTGTTACGCCCTGCCCAGACCAGAGGAATAATGTTAGCACTGAACCCCGCAACCAAAAACCCCAGACGTGTCAAAACTAATTGGAGCCTTATGCACCGCCACAGACGCTTGCAAAAGTGTATGTGTGTCTTGTGTATCTGCATCCACGAGAGAGAATGCGTAGGCAGGTGTAAGAGTGCATGTGTGTTTGCAGGAGAAACTGCGTGGGCGGGTGTGACTGTGTGTGTGTGAGGGAGCTGGTGCTGAAGCTGAGCTCTGGACGGCATCCCAAACTGAGTCTGCAGGGAAGCACAGCATCGCCACCGCGCCCTACAGAGATCACAGACATAGACGGACACAAATAGATGCATGCACACGACACACTCAAACACACACACCGCCACAGACCCTCACCACGCACTTTGTCACTTATGTGGACGCAGAGTGAAGCCATTAACTCCCCTTTTGCTCGATATTCAGTTCATCTATACCCTGTGAGTGACACATGCTTTTGGCAATTGCTCATCGTTATTCGCCGTTTAAAGTGATGAGGTAAATAGCAGTGAAGCTACTTGGGAGAGTGTTTCATAATGCACAGGCGCTGTCGCACTAAGTGCAAGCCTTGGACTCGTAAAACCTCCCCCTTTCATTCTGTCAAACTTTGTTTGAGAGCCTTTTCTCGCTGATGTATTCATGATCTACCACAGCATTGTGCCAGGTCTTTGCATAAATTAGGTTTGATTTGTCTTCGGTATTCCTTTTTGTCTAGTTTGGAGGTTAAAGAGGCAAATAAATTAAGCACCTTCACTGGGGCTGTCATGGTAATGGATTTCCAACACTTCAAAAAACGGTGAGAAATTCAGCGCGGAATTCAATTATTTCAACACTCATTATTTGCAGTCAATTGAATTATCTGAAAAGTTCATACACAGTATGTGTGCACTGATGAGGAACTACATCCATCTCCACCCATATCCACAACTCTGTTTCAAGCAGGAATGAAGAGAGGCTGCTTAGTGTTTTGTTTGTTGTAGTGTCATATCTAACTGCCAGACATTAAAGTTAGTATTGATACATTTGGATGTACTTATCTATCCATAACACTGTGGCCTGGAGGAGATAAGTTACTGTGGAAATAAGTTAATGAGTCAAAGGTTAGTGGACATTCAGGCTGGAAATAACACTGTGTTACAGCAACACAGGGGCCTGCATTGGTTGGGATAACTGGAATGAATGGTCGCCATCTTCATGCATGTTATTGACATACCACGCTCATTTTCAGGTTTATACTTGCATTTGAAGTTTCTGCTTTTATGTTCACTTTATTTTCCTCATACTGTCTGTGCTGAGAAGGCTTTATTTTAGTGCCTGTCTATTTAAGTTCCCCTCCTGAAAAAAGTCCAGTCTGCCAGTGGACAGCGTTTCCAGGTTTTCCGAATCACAGCGTCTCTGCTTCATAATTGCAGCCACGGAGTACAGCGGCACTTTGTACCATGAAATATCACCAATAAAAGCTTCTAAACGCACCTGGACGCAACTGCTCAGCAGGAGTATGTTCCAAAAATCAGTCCGAAATTTGCATCAACAATCAAAAGACAACACGTTTCCCTGATGACAGCACGTAGCTACATGTAGCAGTGTATTTGCAGCCGAATAATGACTGTAATGGAGAATAGATGCACTTTCTAATCTGAGAGATAACCAATAAAAGCTTCCAAACACAAGCAGACATGTTCAAGCAGTAATCTGATCTGCAGTCAGAGAGAAATAAACAACATCAGCGACAAAGTTACGTGCTTCCGTGATGTTAGCAACTAGCTACATGTAGCAGTGTACGTACAGCCAGGGAATGACTGTAATGGAGAATAAAGGCACTTTCTACTGTGAAAAATAACCAATAAAAGCTTCTAAACACAACTGCTCAGCAGGAATATGTTCCAAAATCAGTCCGAAATTTGCATCAACAAGCAAAAGATAACATGTTTCCCTGATGACAGCACGTAGCTACATGTAGCAGTGTATTTGCAGCCGAGGAATGACTGTAATGGAGAATAGTGTCGCTTTCTAATGTGAAAAATCACCAATAAAAGCTTCCAAACACAAGCAGACGTGTTCAAGCAGTAATCTGATCCAAAGTCAGGGAGAAATAAACAACAGCAACAAAGATCACATGCTTGCATGATGTTAGCAACTAGCTACATGTAGCAGTGTACTTGCAGCCAGGGAAGCCAGAGTAGAAAAAACTGTCGGAAACAGAGTGTTTAGAACATTAGGACACCTCAGGTTTTTGCACACAGGGATTACTTGAGTATTAATCTCTCAATTAATTGTAGAATCAACAGATTCTACAATTTACATTGTAGAATCTGTCGGCAGCCCTGTGTGAAAGACGACGAGAGAGGGGGGGAGGGCGGGGCTTTGAGTTTGAACGATGCTGCGCTTTAGCCAATCACAATGGAGGGGGCGTGGCCGAGACGTGCAGGTGTCCCCAGGAAATGTGTACCTACAGAAACAGCAAGCTCC